>NC_080595.1:95757769-96072234 GCF_027887145.1 Ammospiza caudacuta | reverse complement strand
CTGTGATAAACTGGCTTCTGAAAAGCTTTTTGCAAATAGACCTCTAAAGAATGTCAGAGCACACAGAATTTGTTCTGGGGCATTAAGTTGCTGAGCTTCTGTGAGAAGTGGTGTGTAGCAAATGCTTTTCTGTAAGCAAATGTTGCTCAGAGTAAAAAAAAACTGGAGAAAAATAGTAAACAACCATGTGTTGTTTGCTACCTACAGTGCTGGGTAATTGGTCTTCCCTCTGGCCCTTCCCCTAGCAAACCAAGGTTTTTAGAGATCCTTAACAAAACTACAGCTCTGCTAATTACTGCTTTCCAAAAATGAATTGACATTCTGGTTGAATATAGTTTTGCTCTGTTGACAAGCTTGGTTATGCTTCTTTCATTGTCCTGCTCTGAGATGTACAAAGCTCCCTGGTATTTCCATAGATCTGTGTTTAAATGCCTTCTCTCTCTGGCCCTGCATATGTAGAGGATGTAAATGAGGGGGTCTCTACAGGCATTTCAGTGATTACAGTGATGCAGCATTAATTCCAGACTGGGAATGAGTGTTATTCAATAATATTGCATTTGGAAATTAAAGCTTCAAGACAGGAAGGTCTCATTTGTGCCTTGTATGGTTCATATAGCAACTTCATGATTTTTCTGTCTGTATTCCTTCTGGCATCAAACATAAAAACTGTAATAGCAATTTGGGTGAAAAATATTCATGTGACACATAGTTTAAAACTGTGACATTTCAAACTGCTTAGAGGAAAGACTATCTCAGATATGCAAGGAATATGAAATAAGCAGACAGGAGGGAACAAAGGCTGTTATTCAGCAATAGTCAGAACTCTGCAGTGAATGAATTACAGGCTTTGATTATTTTTTCTGTCGTGCACAAAGATGACTGCTGTCTTTTAGTTGATAAACATTTAAAGGGTTCAACGTCTTTTAAGCTGCTGATCTAAGTGAAAAATGCAAGTGCTTGTGTATCATGTTGAACAGAAGAAGCCAAATAGCTAATTCTTTTAGGAGTATATACCAAATAGATAAGGAATATTTGCACACTCTTATGTCTGATGATTTTCTCATGCTGCTGTCTCATTGTAATGCTATGATGATCAGTGATCAATGAAAAAAAAATTTATATCAAGCTGTTTTCCCCAGATTACTTTCACAGTTTTTTCTGCTCACCAGGAGAAGCCATTTAAAAATAAAATGTATTTCTTGATCTATAAGTAGAATTTCTTTTGTCTACATTTTAAAATGACTATAATTAGTGATTCTTGGACTAGCATGTTACAAGTTTTGATGTAACGATTAAATGAAGCTCAGTTATGTGTCAAGAAATACCTGTCTCAAATATGAGGCTTGATTTTGGTGTTTGTCACTAAAGAGATTTCCATTGGTCAGTGGCAAATGCTTACATTTTGTGACAGTTTTTGTGTGTGCTAACCCATGAAATGTCATTGGCTTATTGTTGCTCTCAGTAGCTGAAAGACCATTAAACTTTATGGAAATGAATAATTGGAGGATGACTTTGGTTGAGTACAAGTAGCCCTAAACAGCATATGATTCACCACAGTAATGTTTTTGAGCATTAGAAGTTCTTATTTTAGTGTAATCTAATCTTTTTATTAATTTTAGCTTGGATATGAAAGACATATGGAACATGCTAGAAGATTATAATACTGGCATTTGCCAGAAAATAGAATCAGAGTTTCTAAAATTCAAGTCTATCTATTAAAGAAAAGATTGCTGAATATTAACCTTTTTTTATATGATTCAGACATTTTGTTACATACAATTGGTCCAGAAAACAGGAATAATAAAGCCTTCAAATTTTTTAGACTTGAGTAATCATGTGATCTTTTTCAGTTGTTTTTGAGAAGTATTGTTTTACCTTTATCCCAAGCGCTGTAGCTGTAGTCTTCTGGGAAAAAGAAGTTATAGCCAAATTACTGGCTTGAGTGACGGACATCGAAAAGGTCAAATTGATTGTTATAAAAGCAACAGAGTTATTGCTTAAATAGAAAACAGCTATTGTTTAATGGTATTTTCACGGAAATTTAAATGAAGAAATTATGGGCAAATTACTGAGTTTCTAAATCATCAACTCTGTGTTGATGATTTAGAAATTCTAATGGCATAGTAGGATTGTTCCATGAAACGGAAGCCTGAAAAAACCCCTAGAGAGCTCTCAGATATGTGTTCCATGGGTTTTGCATTTGGCCTTACCATATTTTCCCTTCTCATGCAATGCTGTGAAGACACAGAAATTAATTTATTTCTTTACGTTGGATAGCAACATAATGATAAATAATGAAAAATAATTACTACCTGAGGAGTGAAACTTTTTCTATGAATTTATGTCCCATATTTCCTGCCTTCCATCATTCCATGTTCTCCATTTATGTACACTAAGATGCTCAGCTCCTTTCTAAAATGGATGGCTAGACAAAAAGCGTCAGGGACAATTTATTGGTGCTTACCAATAAAGAGCTGTGGGAGAGATAGTGTTAAGTGTAGCTTGGCTTTCATGAGGTTATGAAGTTAGTAGGAGTACTATTCTTCCTCAGACCGACTGATTTTTACAAAGCTTTCAGGAACTTAATATTTTTAAGACTTGGATTTGGCTGCAAAATGTCTATCAGGACACTGACAAATGGACAGAAAAATGAGCTCAGGTTGCGGGACCCTCATTTTCTTGGCTGACAGACTGAAAATTAATGCATGTCTTGAAAATGACTTCTTCTGTAAGTTGAAGTTGGTCAGATAGGGAGAAGTGTAACTGATAGAAAAAAAATAGAGATTGTAGAAGAAATGACCTGAGGATTGCTGAGATAGTTTGAATGAAGAGAGCACAAAAGATAGAAGAGAGAATAGGACAAAATATGATGCTGAAAGAATGAAAGGAGAAGGTGAATTGGTTGTTGCTTTAGAAAAATAAATGGGAAGTAAAACAGAAAAAATATATTAAGAACATAAACAAGGGATACAGTAATTTTTAAAGCATAGGTTTGCAAGCTAATTGGCATAAAATTCTGTAACAATCTGTTATTCAAATAATTATATCTATCACTTCACCTGCTAATGTTTCTTTTTGAAAGGGGCAGAGGTGGCTCAGCTCTCTTTTTCGTACCTCTACTTGATCATCCTGGTCTGCTTCATATTTTTATTTAATTATTTAGTGATTATTTTGCTCAGATGTTTCCCTTATATTGTCTTGTGCTTTCCTATATAATCCATGTTAGTTATTCAGATACTGAGTCCAATACAGCCTGAGTGGGTTCAACATCTGCAGTGAAATGAATTCAGGTGTCTGTGATGAACTTTATGAATTTGTGCTATCAGAGTTGAAAGTAATTTAGGAAATAAGAATGGAGCAGATGCTGGATGCAGAGATGCTGAAGCTCTTTTTTGGGAGGTTTGGTGAAACAAAGTCTTGCTGCTGTCCTGGTCATGCTGTAATGCCCAGTATGAGCCAGAGTGAAAAACGAGGGGTATGCCACAAGTGGTATTGCCACTTTTGGAACTTTTCTCAGTTCCTATCTCCATATCTTTCAGAATCCAGATTTTTTTTTTCCAGAACTTGGCATCTCTCTTGCTATGGCCTTTTCTTTTTTCTTGCCGTTCTTCATTGACATTCCTGTGCTTTTCATTTTCTTCCGTCTATATTGCCTTCAGGTTCTTATATTCTTACAGTCTTCCTCTTCACCTACAAATTTAAGAAACATCACTTTTATTTTAATCTTTCTCTTTGGACCAAAGTAGGTTTTTGCTGAGACACTCTAACTATTTGTCTTACAGGGTTATTTGAATTGTGTTAAAAGCTACTAACCAGTTCAGTGGGGGGAAATGAAAGTATTGTCTTCAGCAATGAAATTTCAGTATGTTTTAGTTATTTTATTGGTGACCTGATTTTTTTTTTCTCTTTTCTTTTAAGAACAGTTCTTGGCTTCTTTCAAGTTCTCTAAACCTATAGTTAGCTTCAGTAAAATTATTCTGAGGAGACTTGTTATGTGGGTCATATCTGGCAGGATGGTGTTTTGCTTCTGGATAAGTACTGCCAAGATTTGTTCCAAAACATTGTTTTTGTGTGTCTGTTGGGGTGTGAGTATGGCAGTGAATTAGCTGGCCCATTCTTGGATCCTCTAGAGTAGCTGGGGAAGTTCTCTATCTCGTATAGAGAAAATATATTAAATATATTCTATACAAAAAGTATAGTACAATATTTGGATTAATAGAGGATTTATGGATCTTACAAAGCACTGGATTGTCCATGGAGGGCCTTTAAGAATTGCCCAGGATCCCATCTGTTTTTCAAGAATAGAAGAATGGCTGAGGCACTATTCATCCTCTTGTTTTATAACTTGGTTTCACTGTCTGACTTTTTGATGTGACTCTACTTGAGAATCAGAGCACCTGGAAGAGCAGGGGTACTGAACAGAGAGAATGGTGGTGGTTGTGAAGAAAGGAGATAAATAAAGCTAGCTAGAGGCTCTTAGTATTTCAGGGGTTTAGGTATCTTCATAGTCCTGGGGTAGATCCCTCTAAGATTTTGGGACTTTCGTCTTATGGAATGTGGATGTTTTCCCTACCTTTTTGCCTCTAGAAGACTGCAGTCTTTCCTTAAAGATTATCTTGGAGGAACCTCATAAAACACTCAGACTTGAAAGCTTGGAATTTATTTTTTTTAAAAAAAGTATTATAGTGAAAAGAATATGTACTATGTCAGCTTGATTATTCCAGGAATTTGAGGGACAGATGAAATTTTCAAAACCTGAGAATATTAATAAACAATATGCATGTAATTTCTGAAAGGCAAGAGGAGGGCTAGCTAATCTCAAATTTTAATTTATTAACAGATTTACAACACTTAAGGCCTAAAATAAGTGCTGGATTTGAACATGAATATAGAAAAACTGAAGAAGCAATTTAATTTATGAAGGCACTAATTAGTATGTTTAACAATTAATTAAAACTCAGAAAATTACTTTTCTCCATGGAATGTCAGCTGAATGTGGTGATGCCTCACAGACTTGAAGGGTGTCTTATAATGTGTCCATGTAGATTTTTGGGATGAAAAGAATCTCTTTGGTGCAGTATTGTTGATCTGTATTTCCTGAGACTTTTTTTGCTCCCATAAACAGGGAATTAAATGGTGTAGAGAGAGAGGGAGGGATAAGTCTACCCAAGTGTTTTATTCACACTGGTGAAGGTTGGAAGCTGCTGCAAAAGTTCCTGTTTTCTGAAACCTTTGCTCTTAAATGTTATGTTTTAGGCTATACACAAATAAGGATTATTTGAATAGATATATTTAATTGTGGTTAGGTAGGCAAACATAGTTCAAAGTACTGAGGAGTCATGAGTTACCAATACAGTGGACTCATTAATATCTTCCTTGAGTTTAGTTGCAATTATACTTCAAATGTCTATTTAAGGAATCTGCTCATAATTATTGCTAGAACACAATGAATGGGAAATCTAGAGGTATTCGGTTAAAATAAGTTTTTTTAACATTCATGCTACTTATTTCAGTAGTGTTAGCAGATTGTATGCGGAGTCCTCAGAAATAAACATACTCTTGCACCAAATGTATATTAAAATAATTAATTGTCACTATTAAAGAGAGCTTCCAGAAAGTAAATGAGATGTGAAGAGGTGGAGGAAAATAATGCAATTAAATCATTGTAGTGTATCTGAAGTTATAAGAACAAGCCAGTTTTATATTAACTTTTGAATACTGAATCAGTTTACATCCCTAACCAATTCAGTCTAGTTTGTACATAGAAATTTGTCTTATGGATGTCAAAAAGCCATGCTGTGGAATTCCAGAAGTACTTTTTCTTTGCCCATCTCTTAATGAAGTTGATTAATGTGTTCTTAAGTACTTTTAAGTTAAGCAGGAGTGTCCATCTGCACAAAACATCAATTTTCTTCATTGTCCTCACAATCCATGACCATTATTATCACCTGTTGTTTTCTCAGCAGTTATCTGTTTTAGGGTATGTAGAATGATGTTATAAAAGTATTACGAGAGTTTGTAGCAGTGTTGGATTACAAGAGTAGGTTTACTGAAAGGCATTGGAGAGTTAGTCACTACTTGATAGAATATTAGTCCTTTTAGTGTACTTTAACCCTCTTCTATTAAAAATTATATCAAGCAACCCAAACTGTATTGAGGTGCACCCTGCCGTGTGTCATACCTCATTTCGCTTTTCACAGTCTCAGCTATTTAAATTGCAAGTTCTTTGGAGAGGAATTTTCTGCTACTCTTCATATGCTACTCTACACACGGGGGATCTGTCTTTAGTTCTTGGCTTTGCAGGAAGCTTATAAATTTCTATGTTGATCATCTCAGTCATATGCTGACAATGTTGTGTAGGATATAAAAGCCACAACTGTTTTATTATCCTTTCTTCACTGTTTCTTAGGATGTTCTATCTAGTCCTGTAGCAACCCCATTTGGTTTTGACTGCAACTTAAAAAATTTTCCATGTTACTTTGCATTACTCCTGTGCTGGTTTTCATTTTTCTTTCTCTCTGCACCACTATCTTTATGCCACAGCATTGTTCTTGGTGCTGTGCAGGAAGAATCCACATTAGTATTTTGGAATTATTTTTGGCGTTTATAGTGTAAAATTATACATACTGGAATATTAAAATCCTGGTATGTTGAGTCAGTAGATTTTATAGTTGTGTTAACATTTCTCAGCAAGATGTTTCATATATGCTTCCCTGCTGTGGTCCCATTAGTTCTTTATGAACTGTTTCTGCCATACATACGACTGGGCAAAAAATCTGTCCTGATGTGGATTTCAGAATGCAACATCAGCATAACAACAGAAACTCTGCCTCTGGGCACCACTGCAAAGAGTCTGGCTCAGTCTTGTTTGCACCCTCCCTTTGGGTTTGTAGTTATATCAATGAGGACCCCTCATCCCACTCCTCTCATCCAATCCCTTAATTATCTTTGTGGCCCTCTGTTGGACAATCCAGTATGTCCATGCCTGTCTAACTGAGGAGTGCAGAACTGGATTGAACATTCCAGCTGTGGCCTCACCAATGCTGAGCAGAGGGGCAGCATCACATCCCTTGTATGGTCAGCTCTCCAAATGCAGCCCAGGATACCATTTGCCTTCTTTGCTGCAGGGGCACATTTCTGGCTCATGGTCAATGTGGTGTCCATCAGGACATCCATCTCCCTTTCTTGCCAGGCTGCTTTCCAGCTGTGCAGCCCCAGGTGTGCACAGGTGCATGGAATTGTTCCTCCACAAGGTGTTTTGCGGAGAAAAGAAGAAACCTCACAACTTTGTAAAAGTTGTAAAGCTCGGTATGTTTTTATTACGAGGCGCGTGGGACGCATGCAGAGGAAAATTTTCTTCAAAAGGCATGCGTACTCCTGAGGATTTCAGGTTTCCTTTTATCTCCCTTCTAAATGCATATGCATACAGTTTCACAATGGGTTCAGACATATTCATTCTGTGTGACATTTATCGCCAGTTCTTCTTTATCAAAGGAATTCTTAGGTCGGGGCAAATCGACTTTGTGGTTGTTTCTGTTTTTTTTTTCTTTGTCTCCTCACTGTCTCTTGCCTTGCAGTTTTTCTTTCAGCTTTGGCCTCACAGGCTTTTCACCTGTCTTAGACACTTCACCTAATTCAGAATTGATCTCTACTCTGTCTCAAAGGGCAAGTGCTTCCCTTTTTTGAACTACACGAGGTTCCTGTCAGCCTGTCCAGGTCTCTCCAGATGGCAGCACAGCTGCTTTGGCCAGTCAGCTGCTCCTCACAGTTTGGTGTCATCTGCAACTCTGCTAAGGGTATACCCCATTATTCAGATGCCACTGCAGATTTGCCCAAGAAGAAAACAGCAAAATTTTCTAAATAATGATGTAGAATACAGATTTGAAAATGTGTATTGAGATTGCTGGAGTGCTCCCAGCTGTGGGTCATCTTACTGACAGCACTCAGATTGCTCACAGGTGCATGTCTTCTGCTTCAGTGAGCTCTTGGTTGCATCTTGTGATCAAATTTAAGAAAATGTGACGTATTTAATGAAAGAGTTATCAGTAAATGCTTTTAAGCTGCTTTTGATAAAACTTCACCCAAACGGAATGTTTTGTATGATTTCTGAATGTGTTAATGAGATGAGGAAAAGTAAGTGTGGCCTTGCTAAGGCTAAGTCTGTGATGAATGTCTGGATCTGTGGACAAGGGATGAGCAGTGAATGACACCTTGACTGGAAGAAAACTCTTGATACTCTCAGAATACTCCTATATCCAATGAACAGCTCTGGTCCAGTGGACAGCTGGGTAGGTAAAATACTGCTTGAGTGCTTGCATAGTCATGGTTAGTGGGTAGAGCACAGGATTCTACCTGGAAGCCAGTGACTAGCAAGGACTGCAGGGATCTGTACTAGGGCCTGTCCTCCTTCCTTCCTTCATCCATGCTACTATTAGCATCATCTTCTGCTTCTGCATTTGCACTGTCAAAAATATAGCCCAGCTTCTCTCTGTGCTCCAAATTGTTTACTTGTTGCTTCCCCTTCCTTTGAGCTCTCATTAGGATTTTCTTCCAGCTAGATATTGCTAATACTAAGGAGTTGGTAAAAGAAGCAGCCAGGTAGCAGCACAGTTGGACTGATTGTTTAGGAGAGAACAGATTTAAAGGGGCTATGTAAAATGAACTTAAGTTTCTTTTTTTGAGCTTTGCTCCTTATTGGAAGCCAATATTCAAATGCAGAGTATGCATTTTGAAAGAGCTGAGTAGACAGCATGGCAGCTGTCTACAACATACTATACTTGAGTATGTGGTTTGATAATTTATTTGATTAAGCATTAATCATTTGGTTTCAGGTAGAGATCTTATTGGGCAGCAAATACATTTCTAGTACTTCTGTTAATTTTCCTACATTTTTGTCCATTGGATGATAACTTACAGTTGTAATGCCTCATACTTTAGGTCTTCATTGATTTTCTCTATTATCTGGTCTTGTGATTTGAAATCAATGGGAAAGGAGGTGAGACTAAAAAATTCTGGGGTTTTGTGTGGTGTTTTTTTGTTTGGTTGTTTTTTTGGAGAGAGGGTGTTGTGGATTTTACTTGTTTTCATCTTTTACTCCAGAGAAAGCAGGTAAAGGACCGTGTCAGAGCGGGGTTGTGTAGCAGGACAGCTCCTCTTACCACTCTTGATATGCGAAGGTCACACATTTTGTTAAACATTACTGGATGACTGTTCTCTGTCGGTTCCCTTGTCACAGTTGCCTGTTAATGTTGTCCTCTCCTTTGTTTTGCTTCTCCTTGACAGAAACCAGAATCAAAGTATCTTCATCTTTGGCTCTTTGCAGTCTGGGAACTGTAAAGGATCTGCTTGTCATCATTCTTGACATGCAAATTAGTTATCACAGATCCTTTTGCTTTGGGGAAACTCAATCTGTGCTTCCAAAGCTGGCAGTAGGTTTGAGCCTGTCCCAGCAACTTTGGCTGTGCCATCTGCAGTCCATGAATTCCAGACTTGTAGGTCAGAAAGCACAGACCTTGGCTGCGTCAGCTGAAAACGCAGACAGGAGTGGATTAGAAGCCTCAGTTTTGGTTAAGTAGTAACAGGAAGACTTAGATTTGTGCTCTGCTAATGTGGGTCAGTTCAAATTGGCAACTGTTTAGCTGTTTGTCTCAAGCTGAAAAGGTGATAGACTTGTTTTCCATTCCCTGCTGTTAATCAGCATACTAGTTTATTTCAGAATTGCCTATGCTTTTTTCATTTTATTGTTTGAGAAGTTTTGGTTAAAGATTTTTTTGTCCAATGGCCTTCCTGAGTGGTGTAATAAGAATGACTTATTTTTCTTTCCAAGTAGATTTATCTTTGATCTTCATGGATTGTTGCCAGTGTTAGGCTAGGATTCTCTGCTATACAATTGCAATACTGTGATAATATTTGTTATACTTCAAAGAATCTTTAACAGAAGGGTAAGGCTGACTGCCTTGTTACCAGTAGTTGAGAAATCTCATTCATGCTTTGGGCTGTTGAACTGATGAAATAATGGTTTTCATGTCATTTTTTTACCTGGGAATTGTCTTGGTTTTATTGAAAAATGACTCAATGAGTTTCAGTCAACTTTGGAAGTAGATCATAGACACTGTGATAGAGTACATCTCTCATTTTCCTTCTCTGGAAATCTAGTTCTGTTGAAACCCACAGCAAATGATGTTATTTTGTTTTCCTGTTTCATTTTTTCTTCAATGTTAAGAATGAGTTTTTGTTGTTTGGACCTTTAAAGAGGGCATACTTTTCCTAGTTTTCCTGCTTCTAGGAGAAGGCACTTTTGGGCTATAATTTGCAAACTAGAACATGATTGTTAGGAAGCTGCAGGATTTTCTTGTGTCCAGGCTACTAGGACACAAACTGTCCCTCTTCCTTTCTATTCCTTTTCTTAGGACCCTAGGGGGGAAAAATGGTGCTTGAGGATCTATTTGGTTTTCCAGACATCACAAAAATCCAGTGGGTTTCATCCTCTGGGATGTCTGGAAATAGGTGATGGAATAACTGCATTTTCTAGACTGTCAGTGTGTCCCATGCACAAACAATTCATTGTAGCTGGGATGTGTCATCCTGTGGATCTGCATGTGCTAAGTGAATGTAATCCTCAGTGATTTATCTGGCAGATTAAGTTACATATTTCTCAGTGGGAAGTGCTGAATAGAAATCTGGGATCTTACTTCTATCCCTGTGCTTGTGGTGTTCAGTACCAAGAATGCTGCTATGCAATTTGTTATTGAAACGTTAAAGGGAAGGTAGAACTAATGGATTGGGGACAGTAGTCTCCCTCAGGGTTTACGTTTTCCAAACACAAATTCATTAAAGATGGTCTAAAAATGAAAAAGGAAAATGTTTTTCGAGACATTTATTGAAACTTTACCAAGTAATTTTTTTAAAGCTTCCATATTCTGATTTATTTTCAGGAAAAGCACATGTCAATTAATGTTCATTTTTATACAGTTTTATAATTGCTTCATACATGCTCAGTACAAAATGGAATACACTAAAAATATAATTTGAGTGTTTTCGTCAGCTTTTTAAAAATTATTGTGGAAAGCTAGTTTTCAATTATGCAGGAAATTTTTATAGTTTCTAAAGAACACAATCAAAGGCATGCAAAAATTTAAAGGGGAAAGTGAACATAATTTAAAAAAATCCTTTTCTGTAAGAGATGGAAAATATTTTTTTTTCTGAGAACAGAATTTTCTTCTTAACAAAAATATCTAGCTTACCATTGTGAAAAAATATCAGCTATTTATAAGAAAAGTTTGACTTTGATAGTATCTCTAAAGGCAGTGTCTGTGTTAGTGAAGCAGCTGGTTACACTGGTAGTTGTGGTGTTGCTATATGTGGAGAGCAGTAGTGTTACATGTGGTTTAGCATCAAACTCATTTTGGTTGGCTGCTTTCTCCTAAGTAAGGGCAGAACATGTTACTGGTAGTGTCAGCACTTGGATTTCAAAGTGCTTGGAAGTGCCAGGCTTGTGTTGTTTCCTTCTGTCATCGGTGCCTGTAGGAGAGGAGAAAACATCCAACAAAATGAATTGAGAGTTGAACAGAAAAGTAATTATAGAAACTCTTGGATAGAGAGTGTGGTCAGGGAGGTTGAAAACAATTTGCTCAACTGCTTCACTATAAAAACACTGGGCTGCATCTCAGAAAGCCTTCAGAGTGCACCCTGAAAGCATTTGTTTTGCAAAGGCATTAGGTTTTTTTACATTTCCTTATTAGATTGTGCTGTTAGACTTTTTTTCTGATGCACTATCAGTTGTCATTCTTGTGAATGACATCAATGTAAAACAGAAATGACAGTGAAATTGAGGTGGAAAAGTATAGTCAGTATTGGTTTCTGTGTTTTTTTGGAGGGCTAATTTAATAGTTTAAAGCCCTAGAGTTTCTTCTCTAATGATTGGATATAGCAGAGGTGACATTGGTGTGCCATAACCTGGGTCACTGCTGCCTTCCAGAAGGAGAGAGCACTGCTGAAGCTTTTTCTGTGCAAATCTTGATGTACTTTCCATCTCGAAATCTGTCTCTGAAGTGATGTTTGCTGCTCTGTGCTAACTGTACAGGATAAATCAGATTTATCCCCTTCAAGTGACTTTCCCAGTAGCCCTCTCAGCATTGAGGAGATGTCAGGGATGGTCTGGGAAAAAGAGGTTCTGGGCAGGGTAGGACCTCTCACTTTTGGAAGCCCAGGGTTGTGTCATCTGAACTTGGCTGTGACAGCACAGAGTGACCATGATACAAGGAGAAGCCATGCTCTCTAAGTGCCTGGATAATGCTTCTGACTTCCCTTCATGGTGTGTTACTGAAGATAGCAAAAAAAAAAAAATTCAATTTTCATTATATTTGAGATGTGATATACACGCAGAATCTCTTGGTGCCCTCTGAAGTATATGTAGACTTTAAAGATCAGCAAGCAACACTTCTAGTTGTAAAGAAGGAACATTTTTATCAGTGCTAATCTCTTAAGGCATACCACACTTTTGAAGATGTATTTTCAAAAATAATCTTCATGAGATGCAGAATGTGCATGCAGTTCAAAATCTCAGTTTTTTACTTAGGTAATAAACCGTAAAGACTGCGGTTTTGGAAGACAGAATGGGAATGTTGGGGAAGTGGGGCAAATCTATCCCTTACAGAAATGCAAGTGTTTGGTTGTGAGGGGACAAAATACATTGTTCTTTGAAAGGCCATCCTTTTCTCTACCTAATCCAGACCAATAAAACCAATCCATCTGTACACCTTCAGAAAAGGTGCTAAAGTGGTAGGATTATATGATGGCCAATGTGCTACACTGTGCAGATTTAGCCACTGTTTTCTCCGGTTTTATGCAGTGATGTTTCCTAGGAAATCTGAAGGTTGAGGACTCCATTATCTGATGTTATTGAGCTGCATTTATTTGTACTCTAAATGCTCTTCTGAATATTGGGCTTTGGTATCCTGGCAGTTGAATAATCACCTTGTCTAAATTAACAGGAACTAATGTTTTGCCATAGATTTATAAAGTGAAATTAATGCCTTATAAAAGAACAATCATGATACCTGCAAATAATCACTAACCATGTCTGCGGTGCCCTGTAGATAGTAGAGCAGCTAGTTTTGAAATTTGCACTTTTAACTGAATAACTATTTTGCTTCCAGGAAGTAAGATTAAATTTTCATTTGAAGATATTGAAGTTAAATGTTAGCTTTCTAGGACACTATGAATGTGTTTGCCTGGCTTTGTTCTAAGCTATGCCAACTGAAATATTTTTTCATGATTATAGATATTTAAAAATTGTATTTAAAAGAATCCCATCTGTTGTTATTGTCTGTTATTACTGTATTGTACTGTCATATGTAGACAGAAAAAACAAGATAATAATTAAAATAAGGAGGGCATACAAGGACTGCAGTATGTTTGCAAAATGTTTGCTAACTGAAAGTATTTATTGACCAGGAATTTCTTAGTCTGATACCTTATGGATCAGTTTTTCCACAAAAAAACCTGTACTAAGTTAGTTGGGGAGAGTGATCTGTAAGCTCAGAAGACACTACCAAGAAGTAAGCAGCTATTCAACAGTAATTAGAAATACATGCTCAACTGTTCAGTGTTGAGAACATTTAATAGGTGCTCAAAAATAAATTATCATAGTTTGAAAAGCAAGACATTAATTAGTGAGCTGACTTGTAACTGTGTGGTGAATGTGATAGTGAATGGAAATAGTCTCAAATTCCTGCAAAGTTGGATTTGGAACCTGTTTTTTAATATTTCTGTCAAATATATGGAAAACATTATAACCATTACTGGTAAAAAGTTAGAGGTAAGAAACCGCTGAGAAAACAATAAAATAGACAGTTACTGATAAAGATAAGCTCATTAATTGAGCTAAGCTCAGGCACATAAGATGTTTTTCAGTATATCCAAATATAATTTTGTGTCTTGAAATAATAAAAGCACACTATATTTTCATCGTTATTCCAGGAAGCCATTATCCTTAAACCTTCTTTCCCATAAGCAGGGAGTTCCAGTTATCAGTGAAAGCTGGACTTGTCCAGTTATGCTTTGGCCAACAGGCCTCATACATCCAAGAGCTGCAGTACTGCAGCTGTATTATCTTTGCATTTGATGGTGTTCTGATAAAATCTGGAATGCTGGTTCCAGATGGATGTGCTTCAAGAAGGACATAGAAAACTGGAGATGATTCAGGGTAGGGTTGCAAGACTGATGAAGGAATTGGAAATATGCTGTTTGCTGAAAGATTTAGAGCTCAGTCTTCTTAATTTATCAAAATCATATTTAAGAGACCATTTGATCACACTCTTAATGTATTCATTTGGGAGCAGAAATGTGGTAATAGATAGTGCCTCCTTCTAGCAAACAGAAATAAAACACGAAGCAGCAGCTTTGAAAGTAAGTCAGCCAAATTAATTTGGAAATAGGGTGCAAAATTCTAACCAGGAAGGGATGTAAAAACTGGAACAACTTACCAATAGGTATGACTCATTTATAAACACTAGAAATACTTTAGATTGAATGTGTTCCTGAAAAACACACTGTAGGGTTGGTTGGGTTCTAAAAGCACCAAACCTCTGCATGATTTCCTAGCAGGAGTGATACATATAAGTGCATGTAGAGATGTTTGTATTGCAATACTTGGTGATCACAGCTGCTTGTTCACTCTTAACAAGCTCCCACAGACATGGACTTCCTTGGAGCCCATGGGAATCATATGTAAAAACAAGGATTTCTCACACAATAGAAGCAGGTTACCAAGAAGAGATTATTTTACCCTTCCCCCCGCCTTTTCTTTATTTGCATGGATTCAATTTGAGAACAGATGAATAAAAGTTATTACTTATTTAGTATAAAAGACAATATTGGATTCAAGAAATGGGAGATGTGGAAATATTTGGAGATTGAGACATAGTGAAGGAACACATTTTATTTTACCCTAAACATTAAATTATCTCTTTTGGGAGATAATTTACTGGACTGACGGATTATTGGTCTGACCCCATGTGAATTTTCCCATATACTGACAGTGTTAGATTGTACTCTATCTGAGAAACAAAATCTGTAACTTTAATGACAGCTTGTAATGCAAAAGAATCTTTCTTTGAAATCAAGAGGATTAAAAAAAAAATGAACAACCAGACTGAACTTTAACATTGATTAATTGTATCAGTTTTACTATAGCAACTTGTACTATAGCAAGTGATTGTATCAGTTTTAATCATGTCAGCTTAAAACTAGAGCGTACATTTTGTTCGTGGAACTGTTGTTCTGATGTACTGGACAGATTTATAGCGCAGTTAATACCTCTGTTCCTTTAGATATGAATTTCCAGTGCTGGAAAAATACCCCAGAAATCAGCCTATGTAACTGGATTACTTTCCAACTGCTGAAATTACTTTTTCTGTCTTGTTTAGCTCTGAATGTTTTCAGACCATTTCGTAGTACAGTGTATGGAACATGTTCGTAGCCTACAAGTTGCCAGTACATCTGTGCATGAGCTGCTTAGAGCCACTGATTGAGTCATTGCTAGAAAATCAAAAGAGTTAGTAAAATACTTGAATCAGAGAGAAAGCTGCCTAATTAGGGCATTGCCTTTATGTGTCCTATTATGTAGATAACATGGAGCTGTCTGACTGGAGAGTGTGCTGGTGTAGACATTAAATTAAAGATCACATTATTCAGAAGATCTGATCTGATAGCAAGCACTGTCTTGGGCTCTTCCACTTGATGGATAATATTCAACCAGCAGTACACTATGTACTTATCTTAAATGTCGGACTGCAACTGTTCTTGAAAGATTAACATACACAATAATCTGATTTTTTTTGATTTGCATATCTAGAAGTTTATGAAACTTTTTAATGAGCCTTTTTATTATAATAATTTTAAAATGCATGTCATGGAAGCAGAGACTTTGCTACCGTTTTTCTTATTAAAGGTATCTGATACTGTTTGATTCAGGCAATTTAGCATAGTTCCAATAAACATCAATATATTTCTGTATGATGAAGTTTATATTTCCCATAAGATTAAAAATATTTTGCGTTTATTATTGCAGTCTGCAAGGAGCACAGTTTTGGTTTTTCATCAAAGATGGTTAGGTCATCTGTTTATATTATGCTCTTTATTTAGCTATGAAGTGGATTACATAATAACTGCACAAACATTGAAATTTAAAATTAGAAAATGGTACTACTAGTTGCCATGTAAAATTTAAATATGCAGCACTAATCCACACGTTTCTTGCTAAAATTTTTATTTAGCAATTTTACTTTCTGAATAGCAGTGGTTTATGATGTTATATAGGATCTATTTGTACAGCGATATCAGGGAAGAATTTCTTTGTGTATGTATATTTTAGTATTTTGAGGACTCAGTTTTTTACTGGCTACTTGTTAAAATCTTTATTCTATTTCAGAAATGCTACAGTTTGCAGTGATAGGGTAAATTAATATGAAATGGGTTGAAATTTATTCTTGATACTTGCTTAAAACTGAGTGGAAAATGTGAATACTTTTATAGTAAGTATAAAACCATCCTATTAATGACTCAGTTGAGTATTTTAGGATAATTTATTGTTCACTGGAAATGCAAGAGGGGAAAAGGAGCTGTGTTCTAACACTGCTAACAAAGTCACGTATTTCATATATTCCACAAGTAGTACAAGTAAGAAAGCACAAGAGCTGTAATTTGGTGACATTTTGGGCGTTTGTTTTTCCTTTTCAGTCGGTGGCAAAGACTGGGCGATTGCTGATTAGCCATGAGGCTCCCCTGACAGGAGGATTTGCATCTGAAATCAGTTCCACAGTTCAGGTACACAGGTTATTTGTTTTTAAGTGTTCTGTGTGGATGAATGTTACCCTGTAGAAGAAATACTTAACACTACATTAAAAGTAGAGGTTTTATATTTTTTTAAAGTTATTCTGTTTTGCAGTTTTTTGCATACTTGCCTTTCTTTATTGGAACAGGTGAGAAATGATGTTCCTACTAGGCACTGTGCATAGTGTCTGCTAAGCTAGAAATTTAACTTCCACAGCAAAACATGGAGAATGTGCACTGTGAGATGCAGGGGAAAAATCTTCATGTGTAGTCTGGTTTTAATGTTCTTTTTTATTTTTCTCATATGCTTATCCCTTGAGCTACTTAAAAATACATGCTAGGAATGTTGAAATCAGACAAAGGAAAAGCATTCATGTCCAGTACAGTATAACACAGAGTGACACACAGTGCTCAGAGACTTCTTGAGAAAAGTCTGCAGAAGCTGTTCACATGTTTGTGGTGATGCTCATGCACGTGTCAAGCTCGTGTACACAGAGCAGCTTGGAAAGGCTGAAATGTCCATCAGTGTCACTTACAGCTGGAGCATTAGGTTTTGGAAGTCCTTCTGAGCTTTCTGTTTTATACCTGTACCTCCTGGAAAATTTCCCCTTTAACTTGATTTCTTTCCTGTGCACATCAGTAACAGTTTCTAGAAACATCCAAATTGTGTCAATCACTATTTGATGACTCTTTTTTGATTATTTTAGGACAGTTAAATTAAAGGAATAGAATGAAATAGGATTGTAAAATTCCCAATATTCAAAATATAAACCATGTAGGCAGTTATTAAAATTTGGTAATTAGCCTTTTTATGGGAAGGAATAGTTCTGGGAGTGTAATTCTGAATTAAATATGCAGAAGGAATCAGAATACTATGTTTCTTTAACTTGGTGGTACAGTTTCTTTTAAAGAGTAGTTGAACTAATTTTAATGTAATCATGTTAAGTTAAATTCATTTTTTCTACCAAAATGTTTTCTGTCTTAAGAACCAAATATTTGGTTTCATGGAGACCTCATAGCAGCCCTCCAGTATCTTACAAGGAAGCTGAAGAAGGGCACTTCATCAGGAACTTTAGTGGTAAAAAAGCGTAATGGATTCAAACTGAACAAAGGGAAATTCATGTTAAATATATGGAAGAAATTCTTTGCTGTGAAGGTGGTGAGGCGCTGGAGCAGGTTTCCCAGAGAAGCTGTGGATGCCCCATCCCTGGAGGTGTTCAAGGCCAGGTTGAATGGAGGACCTCTGAGCAACCTGGTCTAGTTGAAGATGTCCCTGCCCATGGCAGGGAGTTGTAATGAGATGAAGGTCCCTTCCAACCCAAACCATTCTATGATTTTTCATCCTTCTAAATGATCAGCATTTGACCTCCTTTCTTTAGCAGCCTCTGATTAAACTAGGACTAATAAAACCATAAGATACTGCCAGCTGTGAGTGCAGGAAATTAATTTTCTTTATAAATTCTCACAAAAATGTGAAATAGACTCAAACAAAAGAGCCTGTCTTCTAGCATCTTGTATTATTATCAACACTTGAGGAGAAAGCTATTCTAAGGTGAGCAGCAAAGTTAAAATCTTCCAAATAACTAAGGAAAGCATATGTGGTGGATAAAAAAGTGAGCTGAAAAAAAAATCTTATCAGCAAATATAATTGGAAAAACATGGGATGCCCAATATATTGCTAAAATTACAATATTAGTTTTTAATTCTCTGATCTCCACTGAGAAAGCCACTTACCTGATTGATCCTGCTTGAGGTGTTGTTTTTCATATCAGAAGTATATCTGACAAATATCACTTGTTTAGAAAACAAAGTGGAAAATGCTTTAGTAAAAGGCTATTTATTTCTGTCAATATTAAAATAAAATACTCGTTTTATTATAGTTGCTCATAATTTTATATTCATCTTTCTTAGGAAACTAGGCTTTGTATCTTAAGAAATATTGGTCTATTACATGTGCTCCCTCAGAATAAATTTGAATATAACTCTTTGGCATTGCATTTAACCATGACAAGTTTCTTTGATATAAATTGCCTGACTTGACTCTGTGTTATAACCATATTATCATTACTGTGTATCTCCATTCTTGAAGATTCTATCACCCATACTAAAATTTTGATATGAGTTCTTTAAAGATTATACTGCAAAAGAGATTAAAATAAAAAGTTACAACTTTTTAAAGAACAGTATTGCTTTAGGCATAATAAAAACTTTGCTTTTCTTATTCACTTAAAAATCTTGTTTTCTTAATGATCGAGTTAAGTCTGTATGTCTAATATCACTGTGCTGTAAAAATGAAAACAAAAAGTGAAATTCTCTATTGCTGGATACAATGCATACTGAGAATGCCAAAAATTGGGGATTGCAGTTGGCTTTAGTTTCTTCTAACACATGGAAGCAATAAGACTTCAATAAAATATGCCCAGTTGGATTAGATGGTTAGTTTCCATATTGTTATTCCATCCTTGCTGTGAGGTCTCATCATAGAAATAAGGTGAATAGAAGTATATAGGCTATTTTAAAAGTTAGTGGTCACGTACACTTCATGTGATATACAATTCAAGGAAAAGAGATCAAATGGTAATGGTGGCTTTCAGTCATGAACTGTAGGAAAAAATACATTGAATACTTTCCTTTTTGCATATGAGAGGTTAAAAGCAGCATTTGGAGAGCATGTTAAATCAGATTTGTTGTGTGTCGAGTACAGAATATTTTAAAGGAGCATGTTACTGCACTAACTGGTCATTTGCTCTGCTCAGATGTAAAACTAAAACCAAGAAAACATGATTTACTTAAAACTCTACATGACACAACTTTGCCCTTTGTTCCAGTATTTCCTATGTGCTCTCAATGGGTATTCTGAAGTGAGCAACAGATACCAGCACAAATTCAGTACAGGTGCAGTTAAAAGTCCAAATAGTTTATATTCTGTATAAAAGCTTGCAAAACTGTTCTGTTCAGCAGAGGAAGGGTTAAACTTGAATGAAGCACTGGGAGAAAAGTCCACTGAGATGTCACTTCCAAAATAATAAAGAACTGTGTGTGGAAATCATCAGTATATGAAGAATTTGTAATACACAGAAACAGAAATCCAGTAACTGTGTCCTGTTTAAAAACAAATATTAAAAAAAAAAAAAAAAAAAAAAAAAAAGAGAACCAGGCAGGATGGAGCCAGCTAGCACAAAGAGTAAGAGACTCTTCAGATTATTTCACGGAGTTGCTGCCTGCCAGCACTGGGAACTTGGTATGGGATGCAGGAGGAAGCATTTTGGAATCATACAAGCCTTGTGGGATGTTTAGAGAAGGAATCAAAGCTGGAGAGATGTGGGAGCCAAGGTGGTTTGGGGAAACACAGATATGGGAAAACAGAGAGAGAAAGGGATGAAAAGGAAGCTTGTGTTGTGGCTTCATGGTGGTTGCTATTTTCTGATAGAGCTGAAATAAATTCAGGGAAGTAGCATATACCCTCTGGCATTGATCCTGCAAATACAGGAAATGTACATCTTAGGAAGATCTTGTTGGTTTTCTAGCCATTCTCTGTAAGTAATAGCTAAAATTATTAAAAATAGAAAATTACTCTAATAATTTAAAATGTTTTCATTTAAGGAATTTAAATTTTAATTTAGGAATTTTGATTTTTGCGTACATTGATGCCATTATAGCTGGATACACCATGAAAATATATGCTGTTATTAAAATAAAAGAAATGTTTATGAGTAAACAAATTTGCTGTCTTTAAAGTAACAAGTTAGCACATTGTTTTTTGTAGACAGTTGCACAGATGATAATTCTTGCAGGAACAGAGCAATTCTGACTTAATTGCAGTTCCTGTTTTTAGCTCAGTTTCTTTTCTCACTGCCTGGTCAGTATTTTGTCCTTGGGCATCTGCCTGCACAGGGGATGTTGGGTCAGCTACCCAAGAAATGCTCAGGTGAGCACAGCTCAGTCCTCAGGAGCCCTTCCAGAGGACTCGGCTTGTTTCTCAGAATTACCCAGAAGTATCAGTCAGAGGATAGGACTCAGAAAACTCAGTGAAATAGCCTGTTTCTGAGAGTTGAGTTACATGATCTTGTTTTTTCAAATCTTGCATTCTGTATCTATAAATTGGATATAACAGTATTTGAC
Organism: Ammospiza caudacuta; assembly: GCF_027887145.1. Classification (NCBI taxonomy): domain Eukaryota; kingdom Metazoa; phylum Chordata; class Aves; order Passeriformes; family Passerellidae; genus Ammospiza; species Ammospiza caudacuta. The sequence goes on along the minus strand of NC_080595.1, from coordinate 96,051,279 downwards.
TGTTTTATCACTGATGCTTTAGATTTCTTTCTCCTGCAGCAAAATAAGGCCTAATCTCCAGTAAGTGGTGTAATTTTCTGCTAGAGTGTGGCGTTAGGGGAAACTATTAGATGAGCTGGTTTTGTGAGAAGCATTTCAGGAAAAGGAAAAGTGGGTGTATTGTGAAATAGCTTTTCAAGACATCAGAGTTCCACAGCATTTTTATCCTAAAGCAGGTTGCCATAGGAGAAAAATATGCCCAAAAAAAGTAAAAGAACAAGAAAAAGAAATGTAATGACTTCAGCGGTGTGAACATTTGAAATAAAATGACCTGGTACTGACTGATACTGAACAGGAACTGTGTAGAGTAACTATTATTTTACAGAGTCTTAATGAAAAATTTCACCTTTCCAACAAAATGCTTTCAGAATATTTGGCCCCAATACTTCTTCATACCATTGCATTATCTGTCTTTAGAATTTGGGATGTGGAGATTTCCAAATAGTTCCATTGTTTCAGTTTTCCATGAGTAGAAGTTGAGGTGGGGTTTCCCAAGGAAGCTATTGCAGTCCTCGTTGGGTCTCTGTGGTGATTTGACGAAGTGAATATGGCGCAGTACTTAAAAATATCCATGAGACCAGGTTTGAGTTTCAGATTATGCACCTGTGTTTGTACTTAGTGCCAAAGGAACTAATGAATAACTTTGTCTCTGGGATTGATTTTTAAGTTACGGTCAATAGCATCAGAATTTGTGCTGGTGACACTTGAAATCTTACTTTAATGAACAGGCTGTAAACTGGTATTAAAGTCTGACTTTATTGAAAGCAGTGATTCTGGTGTAATTGTTTTTCATTTATAGGTAAATGTTTTCATTCTCACAAGGTGTATTGAAACAAATTGCCTTTTGAACTGACCTTTGAGACATAATGGAATGTGTGTGTGTGTTAAGAAACTGGAGGAGCTTGAGGTACAAATTGTTAGAACTACATAATTATGGAAATGAAGGAAATTTTAATTGTTCTTTATTCAACTGGAGAAATAATAAAAAAACTCAAATATATTTCCCCGAGTTGATTAGAAAAATAATTGAGGCCAGCCTGGACAGCTTTTCATAGCACACAGACTTTTTTCACTGAGTGCCATTTAATGGGATGGCTAAAGAAAGAAGGTCTGGACTAAATGTAACATAAACATCCAAGAAAAAGGCTCACTAAAACATACAGGTACAGCAGTATGGTGCTTCAGCTGATGTAAGAAAATTATTACATCTGAATTAATGTTTTTTAACTTCCTTTGATGCAATTACAATACAGTAAATCACAATTACAATAGGCAGCAGAATTGGAAGAGATGAAATATTGACACAATGTGGTGCTTCATTTGTTATCCTGTTTAACTTTCACTATCACTCTTTTGGCACATCTAGCAGCAATCACTAACTGCAATATAAAAGTCTGGTTTTATAGATCACACCATCAGTTTCTGTCAGTAGGAGTGTGATGTAGAAAATATTAGTATAGAATATAAAGAGAAGCTAGAATACAGGCAAGTAAATTCAAGGTGGTCATAAATTGTTTAGCAATACAAAAAAGAACAGGGATTTGAAGGAAAAGAAAATCAAATACAGAAATAAGCCATAATGATGAAAACCAATAAGATTATTTCTTAAGTGAGGGATTGGGAGCAGTAAGGGAAATACCAGCATAAACTTGCCTTCAGTGACTGGAGACAAAGGTACATGAAAATGTTGCCTGTGTTCATTAAATGTGACTCTAAACTCCCAGTTCAGCAAACTCCCAGTTTATGATGCAGAATGAACTAGAAGCAATTTTTGCTATACAAGTCTGGAGTCTTGCATAGCATTGAATGTCAGCATATTTTGTTACACAATGTAGAAAATAAAGGTGAATAGACAATATGTTACAAACCCAGGGTTTCTCAAAGGAAATGAATCTTTAGTATTCATCTATTAAAAAAAAAAGGTTTATGCATTATGAAAAATATTTGAAAAGTAAGATTCAACAGTGATTCTAAAAAGTTCAGTAAAATCAGTATTTTAAAAATTCTCTTTCAGATTAGGAATTTGATGTAAGAATTTAGTGTGAATAGTTTATATTAATTATCAAACTGAGAGTTATTCTTTATTTTAAAAGAGCTTTTCAAAGAGCTTGGATATAGCAGTAAACATTTAGGATTTTTTGTTTGTTTGTTTTCTTTTGTAAATAAGAAAGAAGAAATTCTGTGCCTTGTACTCCACCGTGTGCCCTGTGAAGGAGCATTGCCCCTCACTGCTGTAGTGCCTGCACAGCCCTGGGATTGTGAGCCCAACTGTTGGGATTTGGTGGTTGTGATTGTCAGGCAGAGATGGCATTTTCCTGAATCTGTATCACATTTAAAAGAGAGCCAAAATCTAACAAGCAATGCCTGTTCACAGGGTGGTGCCTGGGACTTTCTTCACACTAAATCTATGAGGCCAAAACTGTTTTGGCTATTGCACAAAAGTCTCTTGTTCTAGTTTGTCTCACTGCATGGAAGTATCTTAATTTTAATTTGTCTTACCTTCTGATACTTACACATATACAGATGTCTTGGTTAATAACTAGGAAATGCAGTAGAGGATGTGGGAAATTCAGTACAGGATGAAATGGGCTTCTAGGATATTTTGTTTGATGTTATCATGTGTTAAAGTCCAATTTACACATACTTATTTAATTTTAGTGAACATAAGGAAGAGCAAATTCTTCTACAATGAAAACAGCAAATGATTGTAATAGTGGCATATGTTATAGTTCAGCTACAAGGGACTGTTGTGTTCTCTCTAGGCTGGAATAAATGCAATACCGAGCAGAGTGATTTAATGAATTCAGTGTAGCCAAATATTGAACAGGACACGGTATTCTGTACTGTGCAAACCTCCCAAATACATTTCTTAAAACAAGCTCTCACCCCCCAAATTCTAAAACAAGATTCAACATTGGGAAATTAAGTGCTCAAAAATGTTGGTGGATTTTCATAAAATCAGCCCCAGAATACCTTCTGTAAAGATGAAAGCATTAAGTGTTTACATGTCCAATTAGTCCAGTCTCTAGACATAACAAATATCAAAATGTTTTATTCATCTGCAGCTTAGCTTGAAGTGTTTTCAGCTCTGTGAAGCACTTCATGAAGAAGTCCACACAGGAGTGGGCACGTGGGCCAAGAGTGGTCCCAGCCAGAAGGTTGCTCGTGCACATTCGCTCCTCCTGGCTTTGGGCACGGTGTCATTCCATGGGTGACAGAGGACATGAACAATGCCTTGCCTTCAGGTGGTGTTTCAGTCAGCCACGTGTGGCATGTTCTTCTGGTAGCAAATGATTAAACCATGTTTGAATCCCACTGGCACTGATTTGGACATGGATTTCTACATTATGTGACTGTGCCCCATCTACTTGGCTTTGGGTCTGTTCTGTCTAAAAAATATGGGTTGGGGTAAGCTTTTCCTATGTGCTATGGGGCTAAAGCTGTTTGTTTACATGAAAAACGGGACAGGAGCTTGGCAGTTTCCATAGGCACTGAAAGGAGAGGAGAGCAATAAGGTCTGCCTTACTAAAAGTCCTTTGTAAGTGAGAGAACAAGTCCAGCAGTGAAGTTTTTGGGGACTGTTCCCACTGTGTGTGGATAAATGCCTGCTTTTTTGGAGTGTGCTGCAGGACCAGAGTTCACAGATGGAAAGGATGGGTTGGAAGGGGGGTGTGTGCCCATGAACACCTCACCATGGATTGAACAGGGAGAGCTCAAGCCAGTGATCAGATTGTGACTGCCTGCTTCTCCAGGCTGCCATTTATGGTGGCCAAAGCCCTGTAAGATAGGCACCTTTAACAAAAGCATTCAACAGAGAAAAGAGCATTTTTAAAACTGAGAGTTAACTTGAATGCTTTCTATGGAGTTACTTATTTTCAAGTGATGTATTGAGCAACAGCTTTTGGGATTGAAACAAAATAACCCTTTCCTGTCCCACTTTCAGCTGCATTGTGTGTTAGCATTTCTTCCAGCTGCATCAAACCCTGTTTGTCTTCTCCTGTCAGAACTGGTTTTCCTTGTATTGGTGGGGTACAGAATTGTGCAGCCAAGTACTTTTATTTTTAAATGCAAATTCCTGAAGAGGAACAAGTTTATCCCTGGGCAATACAAAGTGGTAAAGTGGAAGAATATGCTGAAAGTCATTATGGTTCAGTGAAATCAAAAGTTTTAACTACTGAACAATTCAGTGTTTAATTCACTCTTGTAACTCAAGTGTAGAGTATAAAGTGTGCTCTTGGTGGATCCAATGAGGACATTTTTTCCATGTTCTAATATTTAATTTGGCATGCAAATGTTCATATGCCTGAGGCTGAGCTCCAGCATCATTGTCCTGTTGATACATCCATGTTCATTCAATGTGATTTATAACTTCAAACAATGTGTTTAGTCTTCCATATACTAATTCTGAAAAAGACCAAAAACATGGGCACTGAGGCAGAATTAAAATTTTCTCTTTTCTGTACACTATCTTCCCTTTGCATTTTCTAGTTTCAGGAATCTTTCTAGTTATCAGCAATCCTTCTAATGGAAGGAACCTTTTTTTACTTACTTTAAGGTAGAATTTACATTTACAGTTTTAATGCAAACTGTTTTGATTAGAATCATGTTGTGATTCTAGCATTTACATTTCTGATAGCTCATGGAGCTGATAGAAATGAAATGGTTTTAATTGTGAGGAGGGCAAAAAAAAACTTCTCTGAACTGCACATCTTATGTTTTTTGCTCTGTGATCCAGTGATATTTTTCCTTTTTTCCCCCTCTAATACCATATTTTAGTTCAGTAATCTCAGCATTTCTAGCTGATATGTAAATACAGCTAATGATGATCTAGGAGAATATCAGAACTATGAACTTCCCTCTAGCAATTTTGGGTCCCTGATAAGCCTATTACTCAGCAGGCCTTTATATTACACCCTGTCAAATCACTGACTCATTGCTTAATGAAAATTAATATAAATGAAGTTTTTTGAAATTTTGACTTTAGTCCAATAACAGATGATCTGTGACAGGGCTCTGGAATAAGGCAACTCTGCAGAGCACCTACTAATTCAAGGATATTCAACTTCTCTCCTGTCTGAAAGCTGAACAATACCATGTGTAACTTGCTTTATTTTCTTTGGCATTATCTTTAATTCCTAGTAAATTATGAGTTGCTTTAGAACTACTAGTAAGAGCTTTGAACAGCAGGTTATGATAGGGAGCCCAGGAGTCTCCTCTAAAGTGTAATAATGACCTTTCTTTCAATTTTCAGTGCCCTGGAGCTGTAAAAACTACTTGGGTGGTGAAAGTCACTCAACCTTTGGCATGATTTCTCCAAATGCCTCAGTGGGATGCTAGAATCCCTTACTAGCCGCAGGTACAACAAGTTAAAACATACTAAGGCGCCCTGGCAAGCCAGGGTAAAGAAAAATGTGAAGGTTTTTAATTGCACTGCATGTCAGGTTTACTTCCTTGGACCATACAATCACTACCTTGTCTTACTGAAAAAATTATTTTAGTCTGTTGGTTTGGGGTTGTAAAGTGCTGATTCATGCAAGTATATTCTGTTTTTTTCCTGGTCTTTCATATTTGATATGGCTTTTGGAAATAATCTGGCTAGACTATTAGTTTAGAGCAACAGACATAGTTCAGAGTAGCACGATTAGAGAAGAGTGGCCTGTAGCATATAAAAATCTATTCAGAATAGGGGAAAATTATAGAGCAACACAGAAAAATCTATCCTTCTATGTTAATGGCTCAATGAAGTTTTAAAAATAAAAAGAAATATGTAAGGAACTTTGCCTTTTTAATTTTCTTGCAGGTTTAATTTAATAATTACATAAAGGCCTGTAAAACAGTGTGTGTGTATTTATTGATGTTTTATGTATGTTCATAAAATCAAATTATTTCAGTTCTGTGATGAATATATTCGTAGGAGGAGATGTAAAAAGAGCCTCTTGAGCTCTTCCGAGCTTCTGTGCTCTTCCAGAGTACTGTGAATTTTATACTGTTGCTGTTGGCTACATTAATATTTTTAATGTAGAAGAGAAAATGGAGGGTACAGTTTTGCTACCTCAAAAAACCAGTCTAGGAGCTTCTGCTGCTTCGTTGAGAAGGGAACTGCCTGACCTCCCTGGGGCAGGCACAGCTTCTCAGTGCCCCAGATGTCAAAGCCTCAAATCTGGATCTACAACAGTAAGATAAGTTATGACAGTGCCAAGTTTCCCTGTTGTAGGTAGGCATAGTGAAAGAAATTTTCAAATAGTCTTATTTGTCCGACAGTCCTTTTGAATGCAAATGGATACATGTTCATTGCAATCATGCAGGGATCTAGCAGTTACAGTGAGGCAATTAAGCTACAAAAGTGATTAAAGGCAGGTAAAAATGCCTGAATAGCAGATGTAAGCCTGGAGCTAATTTCCAATGAAAAAGACAGTTACGGTCCATTACATGACAAAAATAACCACACTGGGAGAGAACCTTGTGTGTCCCTCTCTTCCTATGATCTTACCTGTGACAAGATCTGTGCTAGAGAAAGCTCTATTCTGTAATGTAGCACCAGCAAAAGAGAATGAGCTAAGGTACTCCAAGTTGTGCATATAATTCATATGTGTATATCAGCAGTGCCTGTGATGCTTTTTCTAGTTGTGCTGTTTGCTACCACTGTGGGATTTTGAAAGGCAGCATTTATGGAAGAGCTATAGCAGTACTGGCATCTGTCTGCATCCTGTTGGAAATGTTTGTTACTCTTACCACACTTAACAGTGATCATGGTGAGCAAGAGACAAAGTTCCAGGCACACACAGCACAAATCCTTCTATAATGACACTTATGTCACAAGCAGAAAAGGCTTGTGAAGGTTTAATGCTCATTGTGACTGACGGAGGGAGGGCTGCTTCCTCTTTGCCAAACACTGAAGGAATAATTTTATAAAATAACATTCAAAACTGAAAAAGTTTCTCTACAAAAGAGACAAATCCATCTTTTATTAATCTACATATAGAAGTTTCTGAAGTTTCTCTAAAAGCCGATCTGTGTAGCTGTAGCTGGAATTGTTCCTCAGATACATTTGTTTGGAAAAAATATTTTGCTCCCTGTCATCACTGAAGAAGTGCCTTTTATCCATGTTCCAGCAAGTGGCATGCTCATCACCCAGCTGTGTTTTGCTGAAGCACTAAGCATGCACAAATGACTAACAGTAACTTGGGTGTCTAAGGCGTGCAAATGTCTTCTTGAATAGATGCTTGAAGTGGGCACAGAAGTGTTTCACTTTTTCCCTATATCTAGTGAAAACATGCCATTTCTTCTGTACATTTTAAAGAAACTGCTGTCCTACATTTGGAGTAATGCAGATTAGGAAGGAACATAGATAAAATGTGACTTTCTACTCAAAGCAACATTAAAAAAAGACCTGACTCTTCTCCCAGGGGGTGGTAGGCAACACAAGCTGCACAGTTTTCAGCCCTTATGTGGATAGCATATCCTCTCAATCCCCACGTGTCTCTGGCTTTATCAACTTGGCTCTGAGTTGCCCACAGTGCAAATGTAGGCCCTGGTGATGAAGTCTGTGGAATTAAGATTTCATTCTGAATACCTCTTTTTTATTATTCCATTTTTAGTATTCTTTTATATATCAGTGCATGGAGAGGATGGTTTGCCCTAAGAATCACCTGTTTTCTTCTTTTACTGGTTGCACATGTGTACAATTGGAAAGCTCTAGTTCATTAAACCAAAGACTCTAGTGCTTTGCTTTTTTGTACCTTCTTTTGTTCAGCCAACAAGATTAGGTTTGCTGTGCATTGATGAATAATCTTGCAATAAGTAAATAACTAAAAAGTGTCAAGAAATAATATGCCAAGACTGTGTTCTAATATTGCAGTATTAGGAATATTATTGATAGATGCATAAGAATCATATATCACTGTGTGTTCTAGAGAGGAAACATTTAATGGTTTTGCTCTAATTTTGTTGTTTTCATCAACATTATATCAGGATCCTCTATGGCTTTGTACTTTATATTGCATGAATATCCTCTGCTTACTGTATACTGGGAGACCTAAATGAAGCTGTATAGTATCCAACTGTAAGAGTAAACTTGTAGCTTGGGCACATTTCTTTTAAGCCCTTTTAGTCAAAATGAAGTACATTTTTTGAAAGAACTCAGTGTTCCTCAACACAGTGATTCAGTTCAAAATTACACTCATGCCACATGAAATGATAAAAGCAGCAGTAAAGAAGAAATCTTCATTATTCAGTGTGTCTTGCCTTACTGGAAGTTTTAAAAGGCAATGCAGTGCATTTATGGGTATCACACAACCATCTGAAAAATATGCCACAATTATGGTGGTTCTGTCACTGACAATCCGAAAAAGAAATTCTATTATTTTAGCCTTTGTTTTTAAAAGCCATTTGTGAGACTCCGCAGTCTTCTGTTTTCCAGTCCTTCTCATATAACTTTTCATTTTAAAGGTGTCTGTTTTTTTCCTTTATAAGATACCTGTAGTTAGACTAAGAAGTCTGTATTTGGTTACCTAAATACATGGCCTGACATAAAAAAAAATTTAAAAAATCAATCCACATCTGTCTTGAAGCTTACTGAAACAGTTCTTCTTGCTTCTTTTTCTTAGTGATTCTCATTCAAGAAACTGAGTGAAAAAGGTGAATCTAATCTACTCTAAAGTAATCTAATATCCTAGTTATTCCTTTTAAAGTTGATAGTCCATAGATCATCTGCAGAAATAAATGAGAGAAAATGTCATAATCACAGAGACACTTTTTCAAAAGAAAGTACTGAAAGAAAAAGGGAAGGTCTGTATCTAAGTTTTCTGTTTGAAAGTAATTGAACCACTGAGATGAACACATCATTACTTAACTTTGGCATAGCTAGCATTTCAAAATTTCTTTATAAAGAAGCTTTTCTACCTTTTGAGAGAGATATGATTTTTACCCAGCAATTTTGCACTCATGATTGTGTGACTGAAAAGGTGTTGGGTTTTCTGTCCATATCTGACTATTTATTTACTGGTTTCAGAACTTCTTTAAATTTAGAGTGCTTTGGAAATAAGAAGATGTGAAGTTGTGTGGTTTGAAAGGTTCTCTTAAAATGGATTGTAGATTTGGGAGTATCTTATTGCCTGAGGCAGCAGCACTTTTGTGTTTAACAGTGATGTGTTTCATGGTTTGCAAATTTAGCTGATGAAATTTGCCTCCCCATGGATAGAGATTGACACTTGGCTTGCATGTGTATTATGCCAATAGATACAGAAATCTATAATGCTAATATAATGAGTTTTTTTTGAAGTAGAGATAAAACTAATATTTAGAATAAAAATTATTTTTCCTGTCCTTTCCTCTGATTTATTTGCTTACCTATGGGCTTAACTTGCCCCTGGGCAAGCATTATTTATAGGTAGGATGGCTTGCAAAAAAGGATGTCTGAGAATTATTGCAAAAAAAGATGTCTGAGAACTATGTTTCAGAAATCTTTCCATACTGAATTCAGAGTTTTCGTGTGAATCTTTCAATCACTTAACTTTTAAAAAGTTGTGTGACTTCTGTGATGTTGTGAATACATAATTTGAGCTTCCTGTGGTTAAAAACATGGCTTTCCCAGGAATTGATTAATTTAAAAGATACAAATATGTTAATCTCTACCATGCATATGACATTTGTTGGACAGAGGAATATCCATTGTGGTAAAATAATAGGGTTTTCTCTGTCACACTGATTATATATTTTGTTTTTAATGTGTATAAACAGTCTAAGAGAAAGTAAGCAGAAATTGAATAATAATTGATGCCATGGTGAGGCTATTACTCATTATTACTTCTGAACATCACAGCTAAATGCACTCTAGATGACATAATAAAATTAGCTGCTATGAATTTTAAAGAAAATCCTGCATATCAGCTTTAAATACAGAATTATTATGATACATATGAGAGCTGTTGAAATGCTGGCAGCCAAGTGACTTCATATTGCAGAAGTGAATTTCAGGTCTGAGTTGTGGTAGTACATGATACTGCTCAAATTAAAGATGAAAGAAAAATCTGCTACTGAAACTTGTATTCCAGCATTACTAACTTAAACTATGACCAGAATAAAATATATTTCTAAGCATACAAACGTGCATTGCCAAAGAAAATATCTTCCCTAATCTGATTTCAGCTGGTAGTTAAATAAAATTGCTGAATATCTAAAATAAAATGGTTTTACAGTGTTAAAATAGAATTTTGGTTTGTTATTGAAGTTCTGTAGGCTACACATTTTTATAATTATGTGGGCAGTTTTTCTTTAATCAGCCCCTAAAATATTTATTATGGTAGGTATATTTTACATTATTAAAACCAGGTCCTCCTCAGTGACATTTTAAAATATTTTCTGTGAAAAAAAAAGCTGCTTGTTTGCATATGTTCCAGTGCTTTAGTGCTTCACTGTGGGATGTAGTTCTGCATAAGTTAGTCCTACTCTGAGTCATGAGCTGGGAGTGATGCTAAAAATATGGTGAAGATCACTTACACCTGTGGAAGTAAATCAGATTTATTTTACTTGAAAAATTGCCTGTGCAATATTTAAAATTCATTGCAAGTGTGAGATCTTGGTCCTTTATTTGTGTGCTAACAGGTATCATGCCAGCTGCAGGCAGCAGCCCAGTGCTCCTTGCCTTGTGAGTTACCTGGCACTTTGACTATGAGAGGTATGAGGGCCAATTATCAGCCCTTGTGTAACATCTATCTTAATACAGTCCTACTTTGCAATAGTTAAGGTCAGTAGTACTGAGAGGCATAAAAATAGAGCCAGTAATTACAGTGTATCAAAACAAGGCTGAAATAAATGATGAGAAACATAAAGGCCAATATATAGGTTACTTCTATTATTGACTGACTGTGACAACATTAATATCGCAGCCAGGATTGCAGTGGAAGTAAACACTTAAAATGCTGATTGAAACCATCAGGAAGAAAGAGCTATAAAAGTGTGGAATAACATTAGGAAAGGCTGGGCTTCATGATTTACTGGATATACAGATCTGACTAGCCAGTCAATTGTGACTGAATTAAGCACATGTACATTTCCTTTACTTTCCTCTTTGTCACAAGCTGAGGGAAGAAAGTCTCTTCAATTCAGCCATAGGGAATGATGTGAAGCATGTTCTCTCTGAGAGGAAAAATACAGCCTGAGTAGTATCAAAACATCCCAAAGCTGCCTTCTGTCATAACTAAGGTCCCCTCTGATACTTGTTAGAATGGAGTCTCACTAGAGATCACAAATGTGTTAACTTGAATAGAGCAAACAGCATCATTTTCAACAAAACCTGAAGGTGGTATCTTCTCCTTCTTCCCCTTGATATCTATTGAGGGCTGAGAGGAAACCCCCTGTTTCCTTAGAAAATTGTTATTTACACCCACTTCAATTGCTGAAGCCTTAACAATTTGCTTGGAAATAGCTGCACTGTGCAACAGCTTTATTCCTGGTAACTAACAGTTTCTGCAAAGGCGTTGAGACAAATTTCTGACAGTATTCCAAACAGCTTCACTGTCTGGGAGTCCTAGATGTTCATCATACCTTTTTCCAGTCAGTTGCAAAATGCTCTGTGTTTGCTTTTAATTTTGTCATAATTTACTAGCAGTAGATATATTAAAACATGAAGCAATTGAGGAAGATGGCTGAGATAATTACTATTAAGTTTGGCCTGGCAGCTGAAGTGATTAAAAGTAATCATATTGCAACATGCCTTTGTATCTCTCCTGAAGGAAGTGGCAGTGCTTGTGCTTCCTGAAACCTTAGCGTACACGGATCAGAAGGAAAAAAAATGGAGAAGTATGGCTGCAGATTTTACTGGCAATTTTCAAGTTTGACAATAGTGAAATAAATATTGTTTTGATGCTTCCAAAATGGAATAATAACTCTTAAGTTTTTTAAACTGTAAAATTTTTCTCTTTTTTTTTTTGGTGGGGGAAGGTTTTGTTCCTAAGTTCCAGACTGAACTGAGTTACATGAATGATGCTGAACTGCTGCTGTACATCAATCATGAAAAATCGAAACCAGTCATCACATTAAGCTTCCTATATAGGTGATTTTTTCTGTCCGTTTTGACAAAACATTTTTTTAGATAATAAAAAATAGTAGTAAAAACCAATTTTTGGAGAGATACGTGCCAGCATGCTGCTTTTATACCCTTCTCTTGGTCCTTGCAAACCCACAGGTGTACAGTAGCCATTCTGCTAAAGAGTCATGTCTGTGTGTGTCCTAAAGATGAATGTGAGTTGAATTATTGCTCCATAGATTCTTTTGGGCTTAAAAGGATGTGTTTGTGCTGCTGTTCTTCTGGACTCTTTTCCCCTGCTTTCTCATTTGTACTTGGCAATGTGAGCTGCAGCTCTTGAGAAGATCATTAAGATTATTGACAGATCTTGGAGATATTTTCACAGTCGTGGCCACTCTTCCTTCCATTTTTGTGTGCCTTTGCAATGGCATGGTAAAGAAATAACGGCTTTTGATTAACAGAGAAATGCATAATCTGGTGGACTGTGTTTATGAATTTTAAATAATCACATTCTGAAACTCAAGAGTGTTACATCAACAGAAGGCATGACACCTCTGTCATGCAGTGCTGGGGACTGTGCCCGCCATAGCAGAGAGTGTTAATTAGAGAAAGTAGAGCAATGAGGGCTTAGAATTTTCTCAATTCTCACAGTAAATCCATATCTGTTATTTTAGATAGTTTTTAAATCATAAAAGCTTTTTGCAAAAGGTTGTCCAGTGTCTAATAACCCTTCAGTCCTGATGTCAGTGCCTACGCAAGCAGGCTTTCTGATTTACTTTGCACTTCCCCATATACAATGCAAACAGATAGCTAATGACTGGGTAAATACAATGGGAATGTACTTTGTGCACTGTGTGTTCTGAGCTTGAGTGTTTTGGTCTTTATTTTGTTTGCCTATTTTTATATTCTTTCACAAGCACATTTTGTAATGATGGGATATTACAGAGTTTCTGGTACAGTACAGAGGAATAACACAAGGCATGTATTGTGCTCACTCTCTTTAAATCTGAAATCTTTGCTGATGCCAATTATTTTTGGCTTTTATTCTTTTGAACTAATATAGTATGAGCAGGGGTTATGTGTTATGATTCATTAGCAAAGAGTGTTCATTTAAAGCAAGGAAAAAACCCGACAAAAATGTATCTGTTAGACTTTGGCCTATCTGTTTTCCTTTACTCAGTTTTTAATATATTTTTTAAAATTAAAATCCATGAAAAGTCCTAATACGTGAAAGAAAAGACAGTGAGAGCTGAGGAAGAAGTCATTAGCTGAGAACTACTTCCAGTTGTAGTATTAACCCATGAGGGTCACACTTGTGTCATGTAAGGAATATGATTTTCAAAATCTTGAAACATAGACATTGAAAGCAAAGTCTTTAAAACCAGTCTGATCTTGGACTTGATAATACAACCCAAAATGCCATTACCTGCCCTTGCTGGAAGTGCCTGATGCTACCTGTCATGCAGCTTATTGCCTGACAGGATTTCCATCTTTTCCACAGAGCTGCTTTCCAGCCGGCTGTCCCCAGCTGGCAGCGGTGCTCATGGTGCTTGGATACTGGGTGTAGGACTTGTGCTCCACGATGTGCTTGTCATTCAGTTTTTCTGTGTGATGAGGTGCCTCTGTCCCAGCTTATCAATCCTTTCCCCCCATATTTGTCCCCTCTGTATTTTTGCTTTGTGTGCTCCATCCCTGAAGATTGGTGATAAAACTGTTGGTGAACACTGATCCCCAAGGAATATGTCGACTAATTACCTCCTATTACATTTTGTTCTGCTGATCACCACCCTTTGAACCTGACAGATACAGACAGTTTTCCAACAGTGCTCATTTTTGCAGCTTGTGTTTCACTAGCTTGACTAAAGGAAGGCTGTTGACAGCCTTGCTGAAATCCTGGTAGAACAGCATCTCCCCTTGTCCATTATCTTTAACATCTCGTGTTAGAAGGCAGTCGGGTTGATCAGGCAAGATTTGCCCTTGTTTAATTAATATTGACCATTCCCAAACAACTTTTGCTCTTAGACATGGCATTGAGGCCCCTTGGTGGTCTTGGAGATGCAATTGAGAATGATTTACTCTGTCTTTCTAGAAACTTGATATTAGGCTGACTGGCTTACAGCTGTAAATTCACATGTCTGTACGTCCTCCTTGCCCTGCCTAAAAATGTGAATTAATTATATTGCTCTGTAGATCACATCCCTACTCTGTCTGATTCCTATAATCATACAGGATATGAGGAAGAAATCAGCTTTTATAAATCTTTTTGTGGTACCAGGGAGTCCCTCTAAGCAAAAACCCCAACCCTGTGTCAACCACCTGATTTAGCTGAAAGGGCATGCTGGGTTTTGTTTATACAGTACCCAGTGGCATGAACAGAATGGATTGGCAGAAGTGCATGGGCTAGTCTATTCTTACATAACTAATTTTCCTAATTAATCTAGAATATTATGGTGGAAAGAAAAGAAAACTAATGATAGCATTTCTGAAAAAAAATCATAGCAACTCAATGCCTGGCAATTATTGTATCAATATGAAAAGCTGCAGTGACCACATGAGACCGGAATGCTTTTGCTATGTATTGTGTTAACATCTTTCACTACCTAAATTACCTCCCATCTGGTCTGTCAAACCCAGTCATCATCAAACAGGTCAATTTGGGTTTTCTTTGAACATTCTCTTGACATATTTAAGGTTCAAACAGTGATACTTTGAGATACTTGGAAAAGAAAAGCTGAATTAATATTTTATTATTTTTGAAGGAAGGAAGGTATTTATTTTGGAAGTCTAGTAGACTTTGTATCCTGCAGAGATGCATGGTTTTCAGCATCACATTTGTCTAAAGGTTTTTTTTTTTGCACTGCATTCCTTTGCAACAGCTGGAATTGGGCTCAAAAAGTAGACAAATGGAACAGTGCTCAGTAGGAAATCTGAAAAATTGTCTCTCCTAGAATCCTGGTTTGTATATTGCTAGCTGGTTTAGATAAAAGGGGACTTCAGTTTGGAAAGATTGGGAATCTGTGATGTGTTTCTTTGGGAAAAATTAGCAGGAAAAGCAGCAGAGCTTTGGAACATGAGTGTCCATCTCTTATCTAGATTATTGCTTGACCATATTTCTCCTGATCCTTGATGCTAGATAAACCTTGACTGCTGTTGACAAAAGGCTTTTACTTTATCTCTTACTTCTTGGTGTCACATAGTTTCCATAAAGTCTTCGTGTATGAATCCATTTTATCTTTGGGATTACTGGAAGCTGTCTGTGTGAA
The DNA here is from genome assembly GCF_027887145.1 of Ammospiza caudacuta. NCBI lineage: Eukaryota > Metazoa > Chordata > Aves > Passeriformes > Passerellidae > Ammospiza > Ammospiza caudacuta. The sequence continues at coordinate 96,035,952 of NC_080595.1, read as the reverse complement.
ACAGAATGGTTCTGTATGGGGCAGTGGACTGGGTGTTCTGGAGAACACTTCAGATCTCTACACTATCAAGTTAGATGACCCTGTTGTATAATTCAAGATTAATTTTCATTGTTTTTTCTTACTCTCTCTTTCTAGTGTCATTTCTTATTTTTATTTTTGCCTCTTCTCACATTCAGCACTATTCAGTTATTTTAGCAGCTCTTTCAAATACTCCTGGAAGGAAAACAATCATATGGTCTCATTTACAAGAAGGTATTTTAAAATTATCTAAGGAAAACCTGTAATGGTAAACTGTTGTTTTTAACTCAGGCCATAAAAATAATTAGAGAAGCATTTTGGAGTTGCAGGCAAAACTGTTACTCTCTTTAGATGCATTGCATCTTAAGCAAGGGCACTCTGTGAGGGACTTTGCAGAATGCAGCACAAAGTCTTTCCAAAAGTTGCAGAGGTGCAGTGACTTAGAATACAAGGGACATCTCCTAAACTGTGGCAATATTGGCAAGTAGCTAATTGATCTTGCTGAGACTTCTGCTCTAGGTGGGTGCTCATCAACAAATATTGTGTAATTGTATTGAATTACTGCTTAACTGAGCTCCACTGCTCATGTAATTTACCTCCACTTGGCGTCAGTGCAATCAATAAAAATGTCAACAACTGAAAATAAGTTCCTTAAACTTTAAATTGTTATGTAAAGCTTGCTAGCTTCACTTGCAAATGATAGCAACATCTGATCTTTGTAACTCTGAGATGTGTTGATTGGTGTCTGTTTATTTTGCATTACTTAAACATAGTTTAATAACAGTCAAAGAAAATGTTGAATCCATTACATTTGTGACTATTCTTATGCTGCATATATCTATGCTTGATTGGGAATGTTCTCCAAAGGCAGTTGTGCTGCTTCTGTAATTGAATATAAGCCAATAGTTTAATTTTATTGTGGATAGATAATTTCTTAATGCAAACTGTCAGACATAGTTTTAATTGATTAAGGTCAGATTTTTATCTATTTTTTTAATAGCAGATGAAATGGGATTTTACACTGAAGAACTAACCCTTCTCTAAAACTGATTAACATATGCAGAGGGTGTTTAATCTCTGCTGTATCTTGTGTTTGGTGCTAGGTTAGGATGCCTAACTTAAACTGAAGTTAGGGAGAATTCCACTCTTAGAGGGAGTAATAACCGACAGGTGAATTGTCTGCATTACTTACAGTAGACTGCATAATTTACAATAGATGATTTATGAATTCCCTGTCTGGTAAGAATTACATGCTGAAAATCCCTAATTTTGAGTAAGGAGTACTAATGTCTTCTCAGACAATTCATAAACATTCATAAGACAGCACATTGTTTTCAGGAGTACTTGTTCAGTTTTCCTGTTTAAAGGAGACGTTAATAAATTACGTGTGATTAGCACTTGAAGACACTCTGCTTTGTCTATTCAGAATCAAACAATTTATCTCCAGATAAATGATTCTTTACCAAGTAGAGAAGGACTATTGTACTTTTTTCTAAGAACAGTTGTTTATTTAGGATAGTTCAGCATTTCTAATAAGATAAAGAATGTATTTAGAACTGAGATTAACATTCTGAGCTCTGAAAATGGGGTGTGGGGATTAGCTTTAGAATGCAGAGGTGACTAAGAATTTCACACTGAAGACAATATCTAATAGCTGTGTATTCAGCCCTCTGAGCTGGAAGGCAGAAAGGGGGATCTGAATGAAGATCCCATAACCCAAGGGAAGTGGTCAGCAACCTCCTACACCACATAGACACATAGAGGTTTATGAGTCTGGGTGGGATCCACCCAAGGATATTGAGTGAGCTGATGGAAGCGATCACTGAGCTCTCTGAGACCTTGCTGCTCTCTACAATTGCCTGTAAGGAGGTTGTAGCCTGAGGGGTGGTCACTGCTCCCATGTGACGAGAGGGTAAGGCAAGAGGAAATGGCCTCAAGCTACACCAGGAAAGGTTTAGGTTGGATATTAGGAAACATTTTTTCACTGAAGGATTGTCGAGCATTGGAACAGGCTGCCCAGGAAAGTGGTGAATTCACCATCCCTGGAGATATTTAAAAGATGTGTAGATGTGGCAAATTGGGACATGGTTTTAAAGGGAGACCTGGCAATACTACATTAATGGTTGAACTGAATTATCTTAGAGGTCATTTCCAACCGTATGAATTCTGTAATTTTGTGAGCCTATTAATAAAATGTAAGTGAAGCAGAAGGACCATCTGCTCTTGAAATACCTTTGAATATATCCACATTCCTCTAGATTGCTATAAAATAAGGAGTCACACTTAAAAATCTCAGTGAGGGAAAATCTGTGAATAAGTATTTATGGTATCATAACCCAATCAAAATACTATTTCAGCTACCATAGCATCTTTAATAAAGATCCTGTATGATCTAGCAATAGATAGTTTCCCAAGTATCTAGAAGCCTTAGTTCACCAGATTATAGGAGTGCCTTGTGTAATAGTGTCTGTGAAAAGGAGGAATTAAAGGCTAAATATATAGCTCTTTTTCTGAAGATAACTACAGAAACAGTACCTTACCCTATATAATAGCAAATATTCAGTGGGAAGTTTGTAAGGGATATCAAAATAAATTTTCAAATCCCAACCTTAAATAATTCTTAAAAAAGAGGCAGTGTATCCTTTCAAACATTACTACATACATAAAGAGTAAGCAGTAGTGTTACCCACAATGCAGCTGAGAAATGTGAGGATTAAAAGGTTTTTAAAATTACTTAAATCATAATTCTCTCTGATATTAAAATACAAGAAAGTGAAATAGGTCTGTCAAAAATCTGACTTGTTTTAGTGTAGTGCTATAGATAAAATGACACTTTAACAAGTGAAAGGAAGCAGAAAATCCTTCAAATTTTTAAGTAGTAAGAAATATACTTAACATGAGCTTTATCAGAGTGGTGTGTTTGCTCAATGCCTGAGTTGTCAAATATCCTGAAATAGTGAAAGAAATTTGGATTTTTGTGCAAAGTAGTTGGTCTAATTCTAATTATCTCACTAATGCTACTGGAAAAAAAATAGTATTGGAGTTCAGAATAGAGTCCAAAAGGAGGACTGAGTTCAGGGGATTTCAGGAATGTTTGCAAAGTTCAGAATTCATGAAAAGGAGGGGATATGCAATCAAGATGGTAGTCTTTAAAATGACAGATGACATTTATTCTAGAGGACAAGCCTCTGAAGCACAACAAAATAAGTAAATGTGATTGAAGCTCTGATATAAAACTGGCATTACCTGTGACTTATCTTTCATAGTTGTACAGACTGAGAAGATTGTATACATAAAAATATTCAAAGATTGTTATTTTAAAATGCAAGAGGACTGTATCAGGAAAATATATTCTGTTGTTGAGAGATATTCTTCCAGGTCACTCGGGCTTTTGCACAAGTATTTTGTTACGGAGATTTGTTGCATATGGTTGTAATTATGTTTACACTTTATTGAACTTTCACTTTTCTTTTTTAGTTCTTCATTGTGAACACAATTTCTAGAAAATAAAAATATACTTAATTGAAACTTCAAAGGCTGTTCTTAGACTTTTGCTGAGGTTCATAAGATCTACCTTGCTATGTGGGTGCCAGATTTTACTAGTGAGGACATTTTGCTATTCAGAAGACTTAAGAATTATCTCCTGCATTTGAATATTTGAAAATCCTAATGTTTGCAATAATTTGCTCTGAAATGCTGTTGGTGTTTTGATTTTATCATGTGCTTTAACCTCTAACTACTCAGTTGGTTGGAAAAGCTGATTCAGACGTACAGAGCAAAGTGTTTGATCCGATTGGAACTGCTGATGGTTTTGTTTCTGTAGCTGGGAAATGGTGAGCGACCCGTTACTCTTTTTTCTCCTGCCATCTTCACCCTTGAGTATTAAGGAAAGAAAATTCTTTCTCAGCTCAGAAATGCTTAGCATTTATAGCAAGAAAGTTGAAAATTAGGATTTTCAGCTGCAGAACCTGGGTATCTATGTTTTAAACTGAGGGAGGCCAGACTCATTAATCCCAGATAGATGCACTTATTTCATTTAGGCACTGAGTGATGCTGTAAAATGTGAAGTCCTGGAGGCAGAGAAAATATTTGATCTTTGCTAAAAAGACAAATATATCTGATAAGCAGATAACCGTGCTAATAGGCAAGTGTGTTACAGTGTTAAAAGCTGTTGAGCATTTCCCCACCACAGAGTATTTTTATACTTTCCTTTTAACCCTGTAGCACTTTTTGGCATGAGGGAGGGAGATTTTAGTGCCGGTTCTTTGCAGTTCTTTGGCTGGATAGTTTTTAGGTATTCTTCAGTGGCTCTCTGGATTTAGACATGCTCTATGGTGTCATCTACCAGCATGATTTACTGCACTGTATGAAAAACAAAGGTTCACCTCACTATGTAGCTAACTGTCAGGATGACCAGGGCACACGGTAGTTGTGTACTCTTTGTATGCAGTTTTGTATGTTCTTTATGGGCCAGATACATTAAATTTAGTGGTGATAACTCTTTATACAAAGGGATAATAATTTTTGATTTAATTGTTGCTTGACTGGACAATTGTCTGGGCTGGGGTACGTGAAGGGACTGGGAAGTTTTGGTGCCATAAACTCCCTCTGCAGTCACAAAGCAGAGCTCTCAGTCACACCACAGAATGCCCAGGGTCTGCTATGCCCCACAGGGCCCTCTCTTCTCCTCCCCTCTCTTCTCCTCAAACTGTGAGGAGGTTTTGGACAACTGGCTTAAACCAGATGCTGGCTCTAAAATAGCCAGCTGAGGCTAGAAACTGCCCACTGTTTGGACTGATTTCAGACATTTTGTTGACAAAACAGTTCTAAATTAAATATTTTACTGTCCAAGTGCATCTTCAAGTCCTTTCAGGTAATACTCAGCTGTGGTTGTTGCCTTTTTCCTCTGGGTAGTAAAACAGTAACACAAGTTTATTCAGCGGCTTCTGAGTAACAAAACCTGCTTTTAGGTATCTTAAACGTGCCAAACCTGGATATTCAATGTTTGCTTTGTGACTTGAGGGACTGACTTGCATTGCCCAAGGTTGGAGAGTGATCATTGTGCCATCCCTGCCTGCTCAGCGCAGGGGACAGCTCTGTCCCCCCTGGAGATGCCTCCTAACTATGGGGGCTCCACCCTGAGGAGCTTTGCTAGTCACTGCAGTGTGCACTCATGTCTTGAAATGTGAGGGAAGTGGGAATTTTGGATCTGGAAGTTGCCTGGAGAATTTGCAGGTGTTTGGCACTTGAATTCAGAAATAAAAGTGGAAGAGGGCCCAAAAAATTGATTTTATTGAGTGGAACATATGGCTTTTCTCAGGGCCCACTTCCAGAGCAGCGTTTGAAGCAGACTGGTCACTGTCTTCAATTGAATTGAATTACAATAAGTATAAAGCAAAATCAGTTGTTTTAGCTCTTACAGTTTTTGACCAGCTACTGCAGAAATGTGAATATTTGATGGCATGGATGTCTGTCTCCTCTATAGCCAAAATACCCAGGGAGCTGAACTGGAGTCCATGCCTGAGGGCACAAAAACCAAACTGAAAAGTTGTTTTAAAAATGAAATGTTTCCTGCTTTTAGTCTGCAGTTTAGTCGGCTGTAACATGTTCGAGCAGTAAAATAACTAGAACAGAGTTTAGTGCCATGTTTTGCACTGCTTCTTTCACAAAAAATTCAGACCAAACCCTTTGTGTTATTTATTGCTGTCACCTTTAACTGAAATCTGAGTTTTAAGTAAGCTTAAAATGGGAAGGCATTTCACAAGTCATAGGGCTGGAATCATTAATGTCTATGCAACTTTTTTTTTTGATAATTCTGAGCCAGTCATTTTGTTTACATTGTAGAAAGAATTCAAAATAGTGATTAGTGGAAGTAATAATGAGTCAATTTAGTGACCATATTTATATAAATATTAGTAACAATTATGAAATATATTCCAAAGAAAATGTATGGGTTTGTTTTTACTTCAGTAATACAGTATATTTCTTTGCATACTTTGATACTAAAACATAATAGATTACCTCTTTCTCTTTATGCATATCGAAGCATATTTGTGAATGATGACAATTTTAAATAAGTATTTTTAAAGTTTAATTTTCTAAACACAGCATAAGATGGTTACAATTGGAGTTAATTGCTTCCATGTACTTTGGTTAATAGTAGCACTGCAGCTTTAAAATCTGAAAGCCATTCTAATGCCTATTTCATAGCATGAAATTTCACAGTGAATTATGGAACATACATTCAGAACTTAAAGACGGAACTGTTATTTTAAGTAATTTCTTTCTGTGCTAAATTAATATGTTTATAATTTATTACTTTTTAGAAATTATTAAATTTAGTTCTAAAGATCAGAAAAATGTTGACCATATTACTAATTTTCCTTTAGAAAAAACTCCATAACTTTTGATTTTAAAAACCCACTGATTGATGCACTGTAAATCTTAAAAATTAGTTTTCCATACCTTAAAAATATGATAACAATTATTTTATGGTATGTGGAACTCTATATATTTAATTTTTTTTATATTTTATCTCTTTTGTACAGCTTATGACTAAAGGCAAAATTATTCTTTCTACAGCTGTTCATAGGTTTTATAATCAAAGCCAGGTTTAAATAATACAATAGAAACATAAAAGCACTACATTTGTATTTTTGCCAAATAATATAATTAATTAATTCCAAAATACATTAGAGTATAATATAATTATAAAAATGCACAAACTTTAAAATTAAATGCAGCCTTCTTAATTTAAAACAATTTACTGTATTTGAATTGTCTGTTAGCTGAAGTTGAAACACAAGTTTAGTTGCATGTGCTTTATAATCTGATCTCAGTGTAAAAAATCTTCGGAGCAGTATAAACATACGTGTAAATGAATTGTTTTAACATTTCAGTTTTTATGATATAATTGCTCTGAATCATGAAACCTCAGACCAAAGATGTTCCATCAGGGAGGCAGAAATACTGGTAACAGTGATATCCAAAAAGCATACAAGAAATAGTTGGTGAGGCCAAAGACAACTCACATGGTGTTCCTGCAAAAACTTGAAGGGGGAAAAAAAAAGGCAGAAAACCCCACTCCTTAAATCCTGCATTATAATGGGAAAGCTCCATGCTTTTGTTGGACAGCTGAGATGGATGAACTGTATTTTAGGATTGGCTGCTGCTCTAAATACAGTCAGACTTATACTGTTCAGTATTGCCACAGAAAAAAAACTTATCTGTAGGCCCAAGTTTCAGTAATTAAATCCTGGAAGGCCCCTTGGGTGGCTAGCATTGACTGGTGTTATTCCAGAGAAACAAGCATTGCAATTCATTTATGAAATATGCAAGTAGAAATATGATGTATGTGTCCCTTTGCCTAACATAGTTTCAATATTTTTCTTCAAGATGAACTGTAAAAGATGTTCAGACTCTTACATTTAAATACCTCTGTAAGTCAGAGTTAGATCCAAGACATTAATGGTAGGAGAAGGAGACAGATGAAAGTTGTCTGAGGACCTGGAGGAGGAATAACCAATTCCACTGGGGCTGCTTATATTTAGTCCCTGCCAATCTATTATTTCAATCAAGCAGGATGCTAATTACATGTAACACTTCCATTCTTTAGCACAAAAAGGAATTGTCTTTATTTTAGGACTGATCCTAATCACTGTCCTTTTGGCAAAATACTGTTCTGTCAGAAAATGCCAATGTCAAATCTTTTTGCCAGTTTTAGCAGGAGGTTTTTCAGGGAATCCTGTTCTGTCTTTCCAGGTGGAATTTCTGACAAATCAGTGTTCTTGGTTGAAAGTTTGAACTTCTTCCCTGGACTGTTTTCTGCTTTGTGTTCATGTCCATTGGATAAAATCCTTATGTGAGGAGCTGCCACCCCTGAGATGAGCACCCTGGCCATGGGCAGAAGTGCCCTACTTGATCTCCCTTCTTTGCTGCTCAGTGGCACTGTGACTTTTGGGGTGCCACAACAGAATGTCCCTCTTTCAAATTTTACCCATCTCTGTGGTTATTTATTAATCATGGGAGTACTTAAAAAATTAGACTTTGTTGTTTGTTTGTTTATTTTTTATTTGCTTGTTGTAGAATAGCTTCAGATACCTTACTTGAGGAGGATTAGGTTCCAAACATCAGATTCTTGGTAGCCTGGCCACCACCTTACATTAAGAATATTGTTTGGCTGAGAATAAGAAGTACTGGTTATAAAAAGCATTGACTGTTGTGTATTGTAGGTGTCACAATACACATTCTGTGTATTGTAGGTGTCAAGTTCAAGTCTGCATATGCATATGTCTGAGTTAACCACAAAATATATTGATATTGATGGAATTCATGTGATTATATGCTAATAAATATATTGATGGACTTACCTCTATTCAGTCCCAAAGGGCAGAAGTGAAAGGAGACAAAATGTCTCTGAAATATGAGTTGTAACACCATCTATTGCTATGTGTTGAGTCAGAAAATTGTTCCCATTTATTCAGAATGCTTCAGGTAAGCAATTTGTCTTCAGAATATATTGAAAATGTTTCAGATGTGCAAGGAACATGGTAAGTAATGCAGAGGAGGTAGCCCCACTGTTACTCAAAAACCACTTTACGTCATCAATGTTGCCTTACCAAGACAATTTTAGCAGCTTTTCTCTGAGAAGAGTCCCACTTGGTTGAACCAGAATTGAAAAATCTACTTTCCTCTGAGGCAAAATCCTTCTAATTCCTATGTATTTAATTGCTGTCTATATTGAGACTACTAAGGAAAGGATTTCTTCTATAAGTAAGCATGTTGGGATTATGTGAATAAATATGGATGTTACCATCTTTGCACAAGTTTTAAAGAAACTTGTACTGTTGTTTAAGGATTGAAATTCTGATTTAACTTTGAGTAGGAAGGTTTGAATTTACCCCATTTTCATATGGAGTTTTGAGCTAGTTGAGGGAAACATTTGGCTCTGAATACTATGTGTAACATTATATATGGATTTAGAAGTTTCCAGAAGCCAATGGGTTTACCAAAATTATAGGAGTAATTTCAGAAGTCACCTAATGAATGGCATTTATTTTCCTTTTATATGTTTGATTACTTGCAATCTTCATTCATCTGTAAAGCTGGATATTATACCAGCTTTGAATCCCAGGTAGTTGAGAAACTTGAAAGATCTGAAGACTTTTCACTGTCTGTGTACTGACAATATATATCATCTTGTATTTTATGTCCATAAATATTTTGTCACCCTTGGCAGTGGATCTGACTGAAAAGAAAGGGAAATATGGATTGATTTTTCAATATCATTGTCTCTTTCACTGTTACTGATGGACACTCTTACTGGGTACCACAGATTTTGTAGCAGTCTACCTTCTGCAATAATTTCATTTAATTGTGAATATTTGTTTCATCTCAGAGATTGCCACTGCTATAAGGTGGCATGGATTTGAATTTTATTAATAATGACTAAGTTGGGATTGATCTAAAATTGTATCTCCAGTCTATGCCCTACAAGCCTCCTTTATAGTCAGTAAGGATTAATATCTTTGAAGGATGGTACATTTAATTTTAGAGTAAATATCCCTATGGAGAGATTTGAAACTTTTTAGCAGTGCCTGAGAACTAGAGATCCTGTTGATTGTCTCCTAAAATTGTCTCCCTTTTAAGAGCATAAATAGCTTTGTTTGACTTTTAATGGTAACAATCTAATGAATTACACAGAACTGCCTGTTTTACCCTTAAAAATTCTTTGGCTGGAGGGAAATCAGAAAGAAATAAGTCTTGAAAACAGCCTTAATAATTTAGGAAACTTATATCAAATAATTGTGAAAACTTTCAGAAGATGTTTGGATAAAGGAAACCGTTGTATTCAATAAGAAAACGGCAAAGCAGCAACTTGAATTTCAGCATGCTGGTCATTGTGCTGCAGCAAATCTCAGCCCTTGATCTGTTCATTCACTGTGTCTTCTAGGCTGAAGTTGCTTATTAACCACTACAAGCTAAGCTTTTCTTTCTCTACATAATTTGTGATGACCACTAAAATAAGTAGAAATGCCTTGAAAAATTATATACTGTTCAGAAAAAGATACTTAAACCTCTATTTTTTAGAGTATTCAAAGTAATATTGATTTTACAGTGGATAGGAAACTATGAAGCCAACAAACCCCGTAATTTCTGGAGTATCCCTGAATTCATAGCAGAAACAAACCAAGAAACTAGTGTTATGTGTGAACTTTATTTGATGACTTCTTTTAAAGTCAACCACAAAAGAAGACATTTGAGAACATGTTTCTTGTCTTGATCAAGAAAAAGTACATCAGACACTTAAACTGGATCTTTAGTGATCTAAACCCATATCTGCAGTGTCTGCATGTTTCATTCTTACTGTTGTTAGCAGGATTGGTTGACTGTATTTCTACCATCTGACCAGTTAAAAATCTCACCAAATACAGTGAGAAAAGCCCCATAATAACTTCTGTACTGGCTGGATTTTTTTGAATACTGGTTTTCAGTGTTGACAAATAATTCCCTTCTAAAAGCATGAAGTACTAATTTTGTGTTATTGTGCTCTGGTAAAAATGTTGTCAGCCTCACGTTTTTGAAATTTAATTTGTCAGTGAATTGCTGGGCTTTATACAGTGAGTGTAGATTGTGGCAGATTAACCTGACAGATTAGATCCTGACATTACAAAATCATGTCAGTACAAGAACTGCAAGGTATATGATGTGGGGATTGTGGTATGGTGGGCTTTCAAAAATATCACCAAGTTGTAAAAAGAAGCATTTTTAAAGACTTAATTAGATCTTAACATTCTTTTAGTCTCTTAGTTAAAAACACAGAATTCTGAAGTCACAAAGTCAGTCTATTATTGACATAGTAAAAATTAGAATCCTATAATGAACCTGGGCAATATGGAGGGTCTCAGAGGCAGAGTTTCTACATGGCTAGGAACTCCTACCTTTTTTAAGCATAAACTTATAAATGATTTGTTGGATGAAAGAGGAAGAGCTGGTGTATCAGTTGGCTTCAGCTCAGTTGTATATCCTGCAGGTGGATAAAAAGACAAGTGTGTTAGGAGAGGCCCTTATGGTAGAAATGGTAAGGACTTATTTTGTTGCAGAAGACAGTGGTGTAGTGAACTAGTTTTTTAAAATAAGTATTGAAACCAGGTGACATGAGTCAGGAGCTGTTAGGGTCATCAGAAGCCGTGGAGATCTTGCTCTGTGAAAATAGCTTAATAGTGCCTGCCTTCTTTCCACTTTCAAAAGGAAGACTAAAGGAATGTAACTCCTGTTTATAAATTTACTGGGAAAATAAGCAAAGGTAACCAGCAGAAAAGTGTTTGCTAAAGTAATACTGGGTGAAAACTATATATGAATGGATCTGACATTAATAGCTTGAAATTAGAAAAAGAGTTTCAAGATGACCTGTCACACAGAAGGAGTGTGAATAAAAACAGCAATAATCACATTACAGTATTATCACCACAATACAGTACAATACAGTCAAATATATCAATATCAATTTGTGATAGAAGCTCCGGCCTTCTGTGATGTCCGAGACAGGTCTTCAGTTCTGAGAACTTGCCAAGTTTCATATCCGTACTCTTTGTCAGAAGTCTAGGGAAAAAGCTCCAACTTCAGCTGTGCACGGCCTGGTGGTCTCATTTGTTGAGAGAAAATCAGGCATATGGGCAGGTGGGCACAGAAATGTCCATGGCTGGATAACTGTTGTTTAAAAATGTGCTTTGATTTTGTGGTTGCCCAGCTGGGCGAGCACATCAGTGTAAGTGCACCTAATCCCTCACTTCTGACATCAGTAGTGGTTTTAGGTGACAGGAAGCCTGACTCAAGCAGTGGTGAGTTTGGTCACTAGCAAAGGAAATAAAATCCCAGACTTTCACAGAATTCTACATTTTGGGTTCTCCCTTTATGCTTCCTCTTGTATGTCATGTATCACAGTCTCTGTGATTGCAGGAGGTTAGAGTTTATGCTACTGTACAATCACAGTACTGGATGTAGCCAGAAGTCCAATGTAATTCAAGAGCTATGTTAAAAATTAAAAAAAAAAAAAATCTGACATAGGGAACACTAATTGTCAAAAAATCCTGCCTTAATATAATACTAGTGTTTTTTTGTTATTTTTTTTTTCAGGGCAGATAGAAATTAGGATTGCTGTGTAATAATTAGCTTAATAAAATCAGACCTTGTAAAAGAGTAAATTAATGTCCATTTGTACTATAGTACTGTTTTATAGATTCTGATTTTATGTATTATGCTATTGAATGTAATTTGTTAGAGATGTCTAGTCCAGTAGAGTCCTGATGGATTGAGTTCTGCAAAAAATTTAGTGAATAAACTGAGAATTTCTCTCAAGTACTTGCATGAGAGAAACACTTTTTTTTATTGTTTAGCAGACATATAGGCAGAAAAAAAATATCTCAGTGTGAACTCTATTGCAATTTTCCTTTTGCAGTACTACCAATAGATTATTTTTGCATTTAATTCATGGCAATTTTATGTTGAGTGCTAACTGAAACAGAAAAGAAGAAAATTATGAGAGGTGCTTCACAGTAAGGCAGCTGTGTCGGTATTTTACTTTGTTCTTCTTTAAGAAATTTCACTGTACAATTGATAACATTGATAGAAGACATATGTTAGCTTATATAAAAGATTTGTCGTTTCAACTTAAAAACAGTAAGTTCATTAGTGGGGTGAAAATTAAATTTGTGTAAATGATTTAGCATAAAAATAAAGTTCACATAACCATTTTAAGAAATTTATTTAAATGATCAAAAACATAGACCAAGTTAATTACTTGGGCTTAATCCAATGAAAACTTCAGTGAGACTCCTAAAATATACATTTGACATCTATGTTATGCTTCTCTCTTGTGTAAAAATAATTAATTCTGTTATCTGTATTTCTGTGTTTAATATTGCTGAATATGTCGCAGGTCCCACACATTTGTTTTTATACATGCATTTCATCGACTCCTCGAAATCAGGGCAATAATTTTCAACTATTTTTTCTGGCATAAAAGAAACTCAAAATTTAATAGCTTCCAAAATATGTTATTCTTTGTCTTCATTTTTGGATCAGTTTTTAAATTAAGAGATGTAATATGAACTGTTTATAGTATTATTAAACATTTTAAAATAAAAATGTTTAATTTGCAGGTCTTTTGTAACAGAGTTGCATTGACTATTTATAGCTGCAAAAATTAATGAAGTATTAATTTCTTATTTTCTTAGAGGTCTTGTTTTCATTTGTTTTGTTGGCAATTTTTCATTACACTGTAATATCAATATAGCCTGTTTGAATAGTAATTTAGGAAATGAAGTGTAGAATGATCAAAACTATAAAAAATTGCATCTCTCTAGGAAAGAAGAAAAGCTAATTACTCTAAGAAATCTGTTGAAATAATTATTTCATGCTTTTTAGTTTAACCTGTGCCCAAAAGCTCAGTCTCTAATATAATTATTTTAGTATTTCTGTGTAATTTTTTGCATAAACCTTTATATTAAAACCTCATTACATTTTTCTCCAACTTTTAAAACTTTTTCTGTAGAATAAAAATCATGTCTATTCTCACCAGTCAGATTTCATAACTGTTAATTTTGCCTTTGTATGAGAGAATATTTATTATTAACTTGAAGCTTTTCACTAGAATTCTTCTACCCGAGGGCTTGAACCATCAAGCGTCTTCCGATAACTTGAATTTATAAGTAAAATGATGACTTGCTTTAAATAATACACCATGAAATTCCTTATATCTTTGTGTGATCTAATAATCCCCTCCACTCTGGGCCTGTTTTGCAAAGGTGATAATGTAAAAAATTTGGGAAAGATATGAGGTAAGCCCTAACCTTTTGATGAGAGGATGGGATAATTCCTTTGTATTTGTGCCTTGGCTGCCTGGCCAAGCTGTAGGTTTGCCCTGGGGAAGGATTTGGTGACAGTCACATTGACAGCATCATTCTCACTGCACTGTCCCAAAATGCAAATGCTTCAGTATGAAAAGGGAAGTGTGCTGGTTTAAATTCTTTGGTAACAGCAGCTGAAATTGCATTTCCTTTGAAGTTCATTAGTGTGTGTTGAGCGAAATACTTCTACGAGAATTTTACTGTGCCAGATACGTAGACTGACAAGGCTGTCTTTGCAAGAATCTCTCAGCTGCCTCAACAGCTGTAAAAATAAAAATACCACTCGCTGAGTATTAAAACTCTTAGCAGCAAATCCTTCCAGTCACTTTTGGCATGCTGAGCTTAACCAGAAGATGTTTTCACAAAATACTTAAATAAGTTATTAGAATGGTAGGTGATAAATGATGATTGAAAAGTATAAAGTTTGATTACATTGGTAGCATATTTCTAGCTTTGTTATTAAAAGGTAGGAAGTAATTAGAAGTAGGTTAATCTTTACTGCAAATCTTAACAAACGTTTGTTGTACAGAACAGCTGCTCATTCATGCAGAAAAATGACCTGTGATCTGCAAACAATTTCACGTAAGAATAATTTTGTGCAGGCCCTTCAGCTCTGTTGATTTCCCTTGGATTATCCAGCCATGTTATTGTACGTGTAGCAGTTTGCAGGATCATTTACTGAACAGATCAGTTAGTAATGCCAAGTAGCTAAAAAAGGCAAGAATGTTCAGATACTCATGGGCCTGGGGAATCATTCTAGCTCTGGCGCTTTGGGCATGCTTTTAGAAAATATGTGGGTCCTGCTGCAAATATTTGTAACTGCCACTTAAAAAGTGCACAGAAAACTTGGAATATCCTATAGAATAACAGAATTTGTAGTAACTTTGCTGTAAGGTGGTTTGCTGCTATATAGAGGAACAACTTCTGTTTGAATAATTTTGTCATATTCTGCATACATAATACATAACATAATTGCCTTGGAAAAAGATAGTATTTCTAGTATTTGTAGCAAAAAGATGGGAAGTGATCATTTAGCGAATTGCAATTAATTATCAAAAACTTGACTTGCCAGAATACATTCTTATGGTTAAATTAAAGTAGCATATTCCATAATCTGCAAGTCATTCCACATCCTCTGGAGTGTATCTGTCTTGTGCCCTTTATTTTGTGGAGAAGAATTGTACTGGCTGCTGCACCTCATACCCCAAACAATGCAAATTATACATTTACCAGGAAGACCTTAATTCCTCTCTGTGTGTTCTTCTGAGTTGAATATATTTCAATTCTAGTCCTAGATTCTACCAGAATCAATTTAAGTGGTATAGTATTTTCATAGAAAGTCTTTGACTTTTTCCATAAAACATAGGATTAGGTTGTGAAGAAATAAAAATTACTTTTTATTCATTTTCCTCCTTGTTGAAAAGATAATTATTTGACATAAATAAAGTTTTGGGTTTGTTTAGTTTGTGGGTTTTCCTTTTTTTTTGTTTGGTATTGTAAATACCTTGGGCATGCAGTGCCGATTTCTTTGTGCAGTTCTGCCACCAAGACAACTCAGCCAACAGCTTCAAGTTAATGATCTTGCTGTCAATGTCTGTTGGAGTGGTTCTGTTGTTAACTTGATAAGGAAAATTTAATAGACCATACCAGTTGTGTATTGGGTAATTAAAGATTTTTCCATTCATTTTTTAAGCTGTCTGAAATGAAATTTGAAAGCAATCTTCAAGCCTGTGTATGAATTGTTCATTTTATGTTATAATGCTTTATCTTTTATGGAATAAATTTGAGTTATTCTATAAATACTCTTTTATATAATTTATTACTGCAAAGACAATATTTGCAGTTAATTACATTTTAATGGTAACAAGGCAATTACTTACACAGAACGGACATTTTTTTCCCCCTAAATTTTTCTTTGTTTTATAATTACTGAAGTATTTTGTAAGTAAAAGTATGATCTCTTTTGGCAATTACAAAATAAATAATTTTAGCAACTAACTATTTTTATGTATTTGACAAGATATTAATTACATATATTCAAAGAATTGGTAACAAATAAAATGGATCATTATTAATCTGTGCTAAGTTATATAGTCTTAGAGTGATTTGAACAGGAGAAAAATATTTGACAGAAGTTAAAAGTTTATAACATACATCTGCGGAGTTCTCTGAGGAAAAATTGTGTCATGGTTGTAACTATCAGGAAAAGATTTATAAAAGTACTTTAAGACAAAAATGGCTAAGCTGTTGGAAAAAAAAGTTCCTCTGAAGAAAGAATGTATAGATCACTCTCTCTACTCATATCTCAAATTGAGAATATCTCGTGGGTGCATTGTATAGTACTTACGTAGCTCTTAGAAGTGACTGTTCATAGGAATGTGACATATATTTGTTATCAAAGCAAATTGTGTTTAAAATGTGTAGCATTTGGTGCTTGCAGCTGCAAAGGAAGGTATTGTACTGCAACTGAGAAACATATGAAAACTGAAGACGTTTGACTTTTCTGTTATAAAAAGTAGATTTTTAAAATAAGACATTTTTAAGCAGAAACCAAGGAAAAAGACGTTTAGTCTTTATTTAGTGTCAGCTTTATTGCATGAAATCCACATTTTATAAAATGGGACTTGGTTGAAAATGTCTTTGGAAAGCTTCTTTTGAAAATATAAGTTATGAGTTAAAGAACAGATTTTATTATAAATGAGATTTCTGTGTTCATTATTAACCTATAATAGGTTTAATCTTATTTTTTAAATAATAGGTAATTTACTGTTGAAAATCTGTATGTGGAAGTAATTGATAATATAGATGTAACAATCACAAAAAAAGTGGTCTGAAATAAATTTTCTTAACTGTTTAAGCCCCACACTTGAGTTCATGGCAACAGCATAAATAAATCTGAATAAAAATCCAGAACAGAAACTGAAACTCTGATGCAGTAAGTTCTCCCTCTGAAAAGTTCTATAATTAAATGCGTGGATTTAAAATTTTATAATCTATAGATGAGATAGCAAAATTCAGAGTTCTAATTGACAGTACTGACCACAATTTAATTAAAGCTTTGCATCCTGCAATTCATTTGCAAATGAATTTCTGAGTCTAAATTTTGTTGTAATTGTCAGCCAAAAAATGAGTATTCCTGCATGAAGAATGTTCCTACAGTTTGCCTTGTGTAATGGACTTTATGTTTAGTCTTCTTTTTATTATAATAGCTATAATACCACAATAAACATCAAGAGTTCCATCTAACTCACGCTATTCATATTAGCCTTTTATATAAACTTTTTGTTTATCATCCTTCATAAAGTAAATTCCTGTACTCAAGAAGGAGTTGTAAAATCAGTGGTCTCATGTAGATACCTTCTGGAATTCTAGTAGCTGTTAATTCTGAGTAGCTGTTTTTGGGGTACTTGTAGTATTGCAAAATAATAATAGTGTGGGAGAGACTCTGAGGACATAATATATTGCAGAAGTAATTTATTTTTAAAGGAAAGCTTTCTCACTTAGGAAGTATTCTACACACAACAGAAATTAAAAATAATTTAAAAAATCCTATTGATGGATTTTAATCCATGCCAGCTACAGGGGTAAATGAAATAGATCCAAAATATAGAAAAAAAGAAATTAGGATTGTAATGGGGGAAAGACCAAGTTTGAATTTGCCTGATTTGCTAGCTATGCATTAAATAGTCTCATTTACCAGTACTTACTTACCAAAGTGTTTGCATTTGAAGATCTTTTTACTGTGACTGTAGAATTGTAGAGATTCCCTTCAGAGGAAGGACAGGCTGGAGCAAAAAAACCCCTCTTTTAACTATCTTCTTCTTGCCTAGGTGCCTGAAAGCACTTCCTCCAAACAGCAGATGAGATTGCTTTATTTTTTCATACATTGCAGATGGATGAGTAATGTTTTCTTTCACCAATGCCCAGTAATGGACTTGATTTTTTATTTTATCCTTTTTGTACAAGTATATATCTCTGTAAATGTCTGCAGTTCTCATTCCAAGATTTTTAAAAGTTTTTAACTTAGAACCCTGATTTAGCAATGAGTACCTGTATCTCTGATAAAAGTAAAATATGCTTTTAAATAAAGCTAAAAGAAACGTGGATAAAATTTTCTATATTAGCATACTGAGACATTGTAATCTGGGGAAATAGATTGAGTGTACCACATACTGGAGGATCCATTTCACATACAATTATGTAACATCCAGCAAGTCCTTGGTTTTAGGTCCTATTCTAAAAAATCAAGGCATGTGATTGTTTTAAAGTGTTGCATGTGTGATACATTTGACTGATTGCTGTGAATTTCAAGAACACATTTTTATTGTGACCTGTGCTCTTAAGATGTTTTGAAAAGTCTTAATGAGAGTGTATTAAGCAGCGAATGTTCAAATAGAATTATGTGACCAATTATATGCCTTTATATCTTAATATAATAATATATTTTCCAGAAAGCTTTCAGTGAAAATCAAGCAAATGAAGGAAAATTGGCAAAAGTCATATTGAATAACTGAGGCCAGAATTTGGCTTCTGCAGTTAGGAAGCAGGGCAAGAACAGCAATTTAATGTTTTGTTGGATTTTTTTACATTAAAAAAATTTCAATACATTGAACTAATAACTATAGCTGTTGGTTTCATAAACACTTTTCTTACAAAATAATAATTTTTTACTTTAACTGAATTTTGGAGGTTATGGATATTGTGCTAATAGAGTATTTTTTCATACAGGTTTTCAAAACTAAACATTTTACACTGAACCAGAAATCCCATGCCTACTACTTTACTTCCAAAACCATTTAACTTTAAAGTTTTTTCCTAATATCTTTCCTGGGGAGATATCAGTTTGTTTAAACAGTCTGTCTTCTAGATAGTGGTCTGTGTTGGGCACTTGAAAACAGCACTGCAGGGCTGGGAGCCTGCAGGTCTGGAATATACTTGCATGTTTTGGTGTAATGCAACTGCCAGGTGGATTGGGCAGTCAGTTTTGGCATGGTCCAAAATCTATTGTCTTGTCTTACTGGTCAGTTACAACATGGGAATCAAGGTCTGTTTAGTATCAAAATTACCCTTGCCAGCAGGTCAGAGTAGGACATCATGATCTATCTCATGGACAGATAAAGGACTTACTACACTCTGCTTTCCAGGGTTTTGTGTTGATGTGAATCTTTTGCTTTGCAAAGAAAAGACTGCCTAGAAATGGAGCTCAAAAATATTTATATTGTTTGTCTTTATCTTTTACCTCAGACCTACTCAGAGTGTGAAGTTTTCTAGGTGAATTAATGCACTATGAAGTGTAATTGATACTGTGTGCAATCACATGACTTCTTGGACTTTTTACTTTGGTTCGTTGTCCAGAAAAACCCATCTGACAATGCTGGAGTGAAAGGTTGAGATCTCAGTGTGTTACCAGTACCTTCTATACTGCCAAACAGTGATGTATAGAAAGCACAGTAAGTGGAATTAGGCTGCCATGGACTGCAAGGCAACGTGCGTTCAAAACAGTTCATCAGTCTGAGAAAATACTTGGCACTCGTTTGTAGAAAAGCATTTTAACTTTTCGTTCAAGCATTTGTAGAAAACCTTTTAAACTGTTTTCCCTGTGGGCCTGGCGGAAAAGGACCAGTAGATAATACTTCATCTTCCATTTTGCTGAGCCAAGTACAGGGGAAGTTGGCCAGGATTTCTCAGTTGCTGCACGCCATAAAGGAGAGACCAAGAGGAGACATGTTTTATCACTTCATTTGTCTGCTTTGGAAAGCAAATACCTATACTAAAGATACGGGGAGAAAAGGGAGCTGAAAATTAGCATCAACATCAGTTTGGTCTGGCTAAGTTATTTCTACATCCACTTCTTGCAGGTATTTGTGGTCCATGCCATCATTCTGGCACTTGAGAATGAGAAGATGGAAACCCCACTATTTATTTGGTTGTTAAGGCTGATAATGTTACATATTTACAGGTTACTTTCAAATTAATGTGGTGTTTGTAATATTTTGTGCTGTTCTAGGTCAAGTAATGAAACATTATGAATCATTATCAAATCTGATCTCCAAGTAGAACACAAATTGTGGAGGGTTGAGTAGAGCATGGATTTGACTGAAAGGTTGGAGATATGCAAATCCACTTACTTTTCCTTACTGCTTAATGCTTAGACAGAGCCTTAATAATCTAAAAGTTGAAAGAATTTTGAATATGGTGTTCCTTTATCCAACAAATAATATGCACTCTTAGATTATATAATTTTTCTATATGTTTAAAAGTGGCACAGGAAAGAGACTCTTACTCCTTTGCTCCTAAAATATTTGTTTCTTGTCAGGAGTTGTCTGAATGTATAGCAGATGTACTAAATATAATCTGGCTATGACTTAATGCAGCACACATGCAGAGAATGAAAATAACATTAATATGATTTGTATTTTTAATTAGGACCTTTGTGCAAGAGGAAGACTATTCTGGTTATGGCTACTTATTCTGTGATATAAATAGAACTTCTGAGTTTCCAGGACTGTCTGTCTGGCAAAGTTCATATGACCCCAGTTTGTGATTCAAGACTCCTGAAAAGAATGTCCTTGCTAACATTTATTCTGTATTTTTGTTAACAGGAGGAATGCTTTTTGAATTTAGAAGCTCCTATTGCAAGAGTATGTGGCTATGACACTCCCTTCCCTCACATCTTTGAGCCTTTCTACATCCCAGACAAATGGAAATGCTATGATGCTCTTAGAAGAATGATTAACTACTGAGCAATAGTACAGGTGAGGAATAACAGCTTGTACTGACAGGTTACCTGCAAGGGTTCTGACAGGATTACTGTAAGGTTTGGGCCTATAGTACTACTTGTTTATTAAATTAATTTTTTCATTATTGCATTATTTATTTAATTTATTCGTTTATTTATTTATTTTTAATAAGATTTGCCTCTTACAGCTTTGGGCCTTCAGTCTTAAAGGCATTTGAATATTTTTGAGTACTGCCATTGAAATCAGTGTTTAAAATTAATTACCTTGCTTAATCAATTTGAATATTAAGTGTCTTGAATCTTGAGAAGTGAAAAGAGTACAAAGCAAAGGGTGAAAAGAATACTTATGCAGAGAATATATTTTAATCTCTATTAGAATACTCAAGAGTTACTTCGTAGGCAAACCACAGTGTTAAATTTTATAATTTTTCACTCCTCAGTGTAGCCTGTAATCCTGCAACGTACAAATAACACCCAATTTACTCTGAATATTGGCTCTGTGTTGTAAACACACATAAACCACTGGAAATAATGTGAAGCATCTGTAGTGTCTTACAGTTCTGTTGAAGTACTATTGTTTAATATTTATTAAAAAATTATTTTTCTTTACAGTCTTCAATGTAATTTAATCATGCTTGAAGATTTCTGTTTACAGAGTACAAAGAGTGTGAAATAATACATATTCCTGTGTCTGTTACTCGCAGTCTGTAACATCTTTTGTTTCATTATAATATTATACTAAGTAACATTTGACTGTGGAGTGGGCTGATGAGGATTTAGAATTGTGCTGTGGGGGAACTTCTGGTGTATAATGATCAAAGTTTAACAGTTTAGAAAATGTGTTAACAAAATGTATTCTGTGTTTCCTTTAACTGAACAAAGTAACCTGGTTTTTGAGATACAGTCTTGATGGATCTTGTCCATGAGAAATGAGAAGAAGAAAACAACAGAAACTATAATGGACATGCAAGGAATTTTTAGCTGTTGACACCCAAGACAGGAGGGCCAAGGTGGGCCCTAAATGACGAGTGCCATCTTCTGTCTGTTTTACCTCTACATGAAACTGTGAAGTAAATTTAGAGGCATGGATAGAAGGTTACCAATACCATAATGTTAAACCCCTCCCCACATCAAATCAGAATGATACTTCCTATTCGTCTATGCCATTCTCCGATCCATCCCAAACAAACTAGGAGGTGTACTAGCCTTAGCCGCCTCAATCCTCGTCCTGTTCCTCACTCCATTACTACACACATCAAAACTGCGATCAATAACTTTCCACCCTCTATCAAAAATCTTATTCTGAACTCTAGTTGCTAACATCCTCATTCTAACCTGAGTAGGCAGCCAACCAGTAGAACACCCATTCATCATCATTGGCCAACAAGCCTCATTCACTTACTTCACAATCATCCTAGTTTTATTCCCCCTTGCGGCCGCCCTAGAAAATAAAATACTCAAACTCTAATTAACTCTAATAGTTTATAAAAACATTGGTCTTGTAAGTCAAAGATTGAAGACTAAACTCCTTCTTAGAGTTACCCCACCACCCTGTCTCAGGAAGAAAGGATTCAAACCCTCATCTCCAACTCCCAGAGTTGCTTTCAGGAGATGTTTTTGTTTCTGCTCTGTTTGTTTCCTTCAAAAGCAGAGTTTGTGTATGAGAAATGGGATTGCTACCAGTGATGCAGTTTCTGCAAAAAATAATGTAGTTCTACTTTTTCATACATAAAAATGGCTTATTACTGACATACCAGAGCATTTCATAGAATCACAGAATATGCTGAATTGGAAGGGAACCATCAGGATCATTGGGTCCAACTCCTGGCCCTGGGGAAGACATCCCAAGAGTCCCATCATGTACCTAAGATTGTTGTCCCAAATGCTTCTTAAACTCTTTCATGTTGGTGCTATGATCACTTCTCTAAGTTTCCTGTTCCAATGCCCAGTCACCCTCTGGGTGAAGAACCTTTTCCTGATATCCAACCTAAACCTTCCCTGACTCAGCTTCATGCTGTTTCCTTTAGTCCTGCCTTATAATGAGAGTGAAGAGATCAGTGCCTGCCCCTCCTCTTCCCCTCACAAGGAAGCTGTAACTGCAGTGAGGTCTCCCCTCAGTCTCCTCCAGGCTGAACACTCAGCCACTCCTCACACAGATTCCCCTCAAGGCCTTCCCCATCTTTGTTGCCCTCCTTGGACACTCTCTGATAGTTTAATGTCTTTCTTACATTGTGGTGCCCCGAACTGCCCCCAGTACTCGAGGTGAGGCTGCCCCAGTGCAGAGCAGAGCAGGACAATCCCCTCCCTTGCCCAGCTGGTGATGCAGTTCTTAGTGCATCTCATTTCCTTGGAATTAAAAGTAAAGCTGTTTTCGGACCTGTCATATTTTTTGTAGAATATGTAATCAGTGCTCTTCTTTTTATAACAGTTGTCCTTGCCTTTGTTCTGGGTTGAAGTAACCCCACTAAAGATTTATTTCCTCTTTTGTTTGGCACCTCTGTAGCAAAGTCAGGGTATCTTACATAAGGAGAATGGTTTGGTTGTATCTGTTCCTCGAGGCAAGTTACTGGCTCATGCTAGATAGCCTCTGATTTGTTCCTTTTCAGAGGAAACCAAAGGACCAAACCTTTGGTCCTCTATAAAAAAGGGGGACAAACTGAGGGCATTTGTTTGTTCAGAGACTTAGTTAACCCCCTGTTCCTCTGTAGGATGGTAAAGTGAGGGAAAAATGGGTT
This sequence comes from Ammospiza caudacuta, assembly GCF_027887145.1. Lineage (NCBI taxonomy): Eukaryota > Metazoa > Chordata > Aves > Passeriformes > Passerellidae > Ammospiza > Ammospiza caudacuta. The sequence goes on along the minus strand of NC_080595.1, from coordinate 96,012,553 downwards.
CTGAGATTGCATTGAATTTGCGCACAGCCCAATTTCGACACTGGAAATCCACACTAACCCTGGTCTAAAAAATTTGCCTGGACTTAGCATGTTAAGGAGCAGGTTTATTAGAGGTTGTCTGAAAAACAGTGTCAAGACACAGAAAACTCTGCTTTCTGCTTTGTCTAACAAAACACCCAGATGTTGAGGCCCATAGCACCATATATTTTGGTTGGTGTGACTACATGTTAGTGTCACAGAATGAGCTGCTCAAAGTTTTTCTGTGTTTTTCTATGAGAGAACATTAATGTTCCTTGTTGTAAGGCACATTTCAGGGGAGTATTCCCTTATTTTTCTGTCTGCTATATATTGGTCTTACATACTTGACACAGCAGTTGCAACAGACCTCCATTCTGCTGTCAACTCCACCGAGTTTGCCTGTAAGGTAGCTCACTTATGTTTCTAAGAAATTAAAGGATTGCTTTATATTTGCTTATTTTTGTACTCATGGTAGCATTTGTTACTTGCCATTGGTACAGTGATGGATTTAAGTGTTCCAAACCATCTCATATGTTGTTCTAAGAAATGGTTATACAGTTTGTGTGGATTTGAGCACAGCCAGTCCTTCTGGATGTTAGAGGGGTTGGGCCCCTTCATGTCCTACTGTTGGAGAGGCAGGGCAGCTAGGATTTCCCTGAGGTGGAGATGGGTGTAGGGTTGGCTTTTGAGTTACAAAAATGGTCAAGCTGGTGTTGTGGTTTAACCCCAGCTGGCAACACAGCTCCACACAGCCTCTCTCATTTCCCCCCAGTGGGATAGGGGAGAGAGAACTAGAAAAGTAAAAATATCTGGGTACTGTGGTTAATAATTTCTAAAGTTAGCAATGTTATCTTAATGTACATTTAGTTTTGTTCAGCCTATGTTGACAGCATCTCATGCACAGGTAGTTGCTTATCTTGAGTTTGTCAGTACAGATGGATTTCCTGTGTAAAGACAGTGTTTGTTAATGTGTCCTGTGTACCTCGCCAACGAGACAGGCAAGAGCAAAGTCTCTGTCTTTCAGCAGCTCCTCAGTTATTAAAATTTCTAGCTATGTTAAGTATATGAGAAATAGCTTCCAGATAGGCAGCTGTGTTCCAGATAACTCTCTGTAGTTGGAAAACAGATAAAGATAAAAATGCGGTGAGATTAGGATGGATATACATTTCCTGGGTAAATGGAACAGTGTCTGGCTGTTTGTTTGAGGGAAAAAACCCTAAAAGAAGAAACAGAAGATAGCCATGAAACCAAAGAAAATAGTGACAAGATTTATGAAATATGCTCTTGTTCATAAATACCTTGAAGGCTGACTGTAGCATCGAAATGGCAAGTATTTAAGTGCATTTCTGTTAATTTTGCAGCTTTTACTACCACATTTGCATATTTTGTTTTCTTGTCAAATTCTGAATTTTAAAGCTAGGTTTCACTTTACCTCCATAAGAGTGTGTGTGTTCATGGAGAGCCACTGTTACTCATACAAACCTACTCTCTAAAAATGCAGCACACTGAACTTCATTGCAGAACTATTGTATGAGAAATTTAATCTTGGTGCTTAAAGGTTAGGTGATGTTAGGGGATCTTATGGGACTGGTTTAAATTTATTTTTCCTTCCAAGCATGCAGTTGAAATTGGTTGTGCTGGGAAACAGGAAGGGACCTGGAAGGTACTTTAGTTAGTAATTGTGTCTTCCTTGCACTCCTGGCTGTTTGGCAGGACTTCATACAGGTTAGCTTGAGGACAGGACAACTGTACTTCCTCTCCCTGTTTGGTAAATAAGATATGAGAGACTGTGCAAGATCTTTTTAACCTGGGACTAACAACCTGTTTCTTTCAATACATAAATCAAAAATGTGGCAGACAAGACTGCCTGCTTAATAAGAGCTATCTGTAACCCACTAGAATAAACAACCTCCAGAAACTTGAGTAGGACACAACATTCCTGGTTTATAATCCTTTCCTTCTGGATGACAAAAATCATACAGGTGGTCAGTGAATCATGTCTTTCTTACAAGTGAGTAGTCCACATATAAGATACCACTCTACTAGAGCTATGAGTTAGACTGTTAGTATGGCTGCTGCAAATCTATACTTGCATTCAGACATTGCTGAGAACTCAAGCAAGATCAATAATGAAATTATCTTAAAAAAATCCCTGTAAACAGGAAAGGTGTTGCCTATAGTTTCTTTACCAGACCCCTCTTCTCTGTAATAGTAGAATGAGACTATATCTAGTAGAAAAAATACAAAACATTTAATGCTGAACATTCTAGAGTAGGAGGGAAGGTAGTTCATCTTATATTTCTTTGAGTAAATGGCAATAATTAGTGGTGTGCTGTGCTGAATCTAGGTATCATTTGCAGCATTTCTAATTTCTGTGGGTCTACCCAGGCAGACATGAAATAGTATTTAATACAAAATCAGTAAGTAATTGATAGTAATTTGTTTTAATTCATACACCTTGAAGTTAGGACATTATGAATTTAAAAACTAAGATTACCCTGGAGTGAGCTGTCTGTTTAATGTGCAGATATTAGTTTCAGTCTTCACATTTATAATTTATTTTGTCATCTTTTTCTGCAGAGAGGAGAAGAACAACAGGGAAATACAGAAGCTGCCTTCAAAACTCTTGACATTTAATCAGATCTTTTGGGTTTGGAATTTACATAGCAGACTTTTCTTTTAACTCAGCTATCCTAAATGTTCATCTTGGCTATTCTTCAGCAAGTTCAAATTTTCCTTATTATGAAATCAGTGATGGGCAGGTGATTGTTACAGTAAGTACTTTCAGATGTATTCAAAGATATTCCAGATGTTGAATGAAAATTGCACATTGCCGTGCTTCACTAGGCTACATCTAGACTTCACTGTGTAAATATTAGAAGCAGAATTTTATTCAATAAAACATGTTATGCTCATGTAGTCTCTTCGTTTTGCTATTGTTTTGGAAGAACCCAAAGAAGTTATTTGAATGTGACTGTTTTCAACACAATAAACCTTACACAGCCAGACCAACTTGTGTGATAGAGACCTGCTTTAGCTGGTGGCATCAGTGTTTTACTTGAGTGGCTTCATGCAAAATAGTCCCTAATACTTGATTTCCCTTTCTGCATTTTTCTTGAGAGGGGAGGAGAGCTTTCTTTGCCTTGTTGCTGTGAGGGAGAGGGTTAATTGGTACATCTTTGCTGCAATATCCTTCCTTCTAGAATTGGAATGTGTTTGCTATTAAGCAGCTAGGCAAAAAACAATTCCTCTTCTTTTTGCCTGCTTTGCTCTCTGTACAAATCAATCTCATGCTGCATTGCTTCTTACTGAATAGGGGAAGAACTGGGGGGGGTTGAGGAGATGGAGGACTGTAGCCAGATAATCACATTTCTGTGATTGTTCAGGAGGGTCTTTCTCAGAGAAAGAAGAATACCTTTGTACACAAACCTGCTCAGGACAATCCTCAAGGAGACAGGTAAAACACACCAGGGAGGAACTTGAGGGGGATAATTTCACATTCAGTATCAGTGGATCTATGGGAAGTGCTAAACTGTTATCTTTTCAGGTCTTACCATTTTGTGTAAGATTCTGTCTTCACAGTTTGTACACTCCCTAAAGAATTTCACACTTGATAATGAAGCTAGTTCTTAATGTATCCAGTCAAAATGAGATTGTTGTCAAATTGTGTAAGTCTCCTGTAAATGCCATGTATAGAACTTGTTTATTGTCTGAAGTAAGATAGGTGCATTACATACTTTATATTTTTTTGTGCTGGATGGAAGCTATTTTGGTCATATGAAGAAAAATGGTTTTAAAAATTATTTCTGTCTTTGTAAAAAATTAATAGATATTTTAGTAACTGTCTCCTAAAAATGTACTGTTACTGTATTTCAAAGCATATAAAATAGATGCAATTATAGTACTGCCTTAGTAAAATGTACTTTGGTAATTAATAGCCTTAACAAAATATACTTTGTATTTACAGTTTTCACAGAAAAAAGTGATTTCTAATGTAGTGCAAAGCTTAAATTCAAGTTTCCTGTATTGATATTTGAAATAATATATTTCTTAATAAAGGTGTAGAAAATATTTGCTCTTAATGTGGACTGCTACAATCCAATTTAGGGGCAGGTTTTGTGTTTTCGGTGACTGGTGTTGTGTTGGTTTTAATAGTATAAAAATTGTTCCTTTCTCCTCTGTTTGGGGTAATAGATTATTTTTCCCTGACAAACATGGATTAGTGTTCTTTAGGAGGTGCTGCCTCCAAAAGCCTGCCTAGATGGCAGTATTCACTCACATAACCCATGCTCAAGGATGGAGGCTGTTTAAGTGCGTGCTACGGAAAAATGACTTACAGTACTAAACTGGATGGGAAGGTGTATGCTGGTACATACAAATAACTGTTTCTTATTAAGTTTCCTAATAATAAAATCCAAAGACAAGTCATATTTTCTGGGTTTTAACCAGTTAGGTCTCCTAATTTTATTCTCAGATTTAACCTGGGCAATGATTGTTTCACACTAAGTAACTCCTAAAGGAAAAATCATGTCACTACTCCTTGCTAATAGTCCAGAAAATTGGTAATCTACCTAATCATGCTCATTTAACACCAATTTTTGTAAATACTTATGGTACAAAGTTAATTGCTGGGTCCTGAGATCTTCACTGAAAGGGTTTTCAAATATTGGAAGAGCTGCAGGGAAATAGGGGAGTCACCATGCCTGGAGGTTTTTAAAAGGTATGTAGCTTTGATATTAGGAGTATGGTTTAGTGGTGGACTTGGTTGTGCCAGGTTAATGATTGAACTGGGATGATCTTAGAGGTCTTTTCCAGCCTAAGTTATTCTATTATTCTATGAAAGACCTACACAGCCCTCCTGGGACCCCAGATTTATTAACTGGAGATGAAAGACTTGTATCCTCTTCTGTCATCTAGCTCACTTAAGATTGTAGTGCCATAACAACCTCACAGTAATAAACAGTGCGCTGATTATATAAAAATTGGACTTAAATCATTAGAGGTATTCTTCCTCGTGGAAGTGCATGTGTTTGTAAGAGGATTAGCCAGTAGTACATTCTCACTGCAGTAGCCAGGAGCCTTGACACAATGACCTTCTGCTCCTACAGTCTGATAATCAATTCTGAGCCCATTAATCTTTCCAGACAGATTTCTTGCTCCCTTAGCTAAAACCCGGTGTTCCTGGTACACTGGTATACTACAGAAGCTCTGTTCTAGCCACATAACTTCAGAGGCAGCAACTGAAAGGAATCCATTCAGCAAGCTGGCAGAGATTGTTATCACAGCAGCTCATGGGGTTCAGTGAGCATTATATGTTCATAACAAAATAAGCTGACACAGTCTGTAAGCTCTGCCAGATTTCAGCAGACCTGAAATAAGGATGCAATTCTTTTGTAGCTCTTTTTCAGCTTAGCTGCTCTGCAAGATACACATTGATTAGATATGGGAGGGCTACAGCTGACTTCAGAATGAAACATGATTTTTAGAACTTAGTTCAGTTGCTTGTGCTTTGGCATCAAGTACCATTTGAGGCACCCTGGGGTATCCTGCATGGTCTCCATGTCTCCAGCTGCTGCTTCCATAGGTCCTATGTGGTATCTGCCAACCCCCTGTGTATCTTGGGTGCCTCAGGGCATCTCAAATAGCATAGATGCTGGCATTCAGGCATCTAAATGGAGCCCTTTGTTTTCTAGAACTTAGGATAGCTGATGTCTGACTGTTTTTCTGTGAGCTTGCATAAAATGCCAGCAATGAGATTGGTCTATTCCTTGATTTTCCAGGTAAATTGGGCAAATCCTCAGTATGTATGTAAGGTGGGATACATGATGTTGTGTGTGAAAGAAAGTATCATCTCCTAGGTGATGGGCTGATGCTGCACTGGCCTGTTGGTTCCCCAAGGAGAATAATTTAGAGCAAAACCCCAGCCTTGGAACTGTTACCTGGCTGGAGTTGGTTGCCATATGTCACAAGGTTTCTGATGATTATCTGAAGGTAACGGGGAAAGGACCTAGTTCTATTTCAGTAAAACCATGAGCAACAGGAGTGAGTTAATGGGAGATGAGTCCCCTTGCTTTCTGTAGGCTCTGTGTGGGATTCAACTCAGGATTAAGCCACCTAAATGTGTCTGGATTTAGGTGTGTATGACTGAGCAGAGCAGTTGAGCTGGTACTAAGTTCCTTTAAGGTAATCTTGACTCATTCTGCAGGCTGAACTGACTCCATTGACTGGTCTCTGCATGGTGCCACATTAGGTGCTGTAAGGTGTCCTGCCTGGCCCTCAGCTGCTTGTCTGGAAAGGTTCAAGTCTCCCATCAGTGCTTGGTCACACCTGCTGTACTCAAGGTACATCTTTCACCATGCTCAAAGTCATCTGGGGCATCATTGCTAAATGTCTGGGCAACAATTCCCCAGTGGCTGTGGCTGCCATGGGATCACAGCCCAAAGGTAGGCATTAGATTCTTAACTTCAGACAAAATTTCTCATTCTATGCTTTTGGCAGAAGGGATAGAATGGAGAGGAGGCACATGAAGTGTTTTGAGGATGCTGGGGCCATGGACTAAGTGGTGTAAGAAGCTGGGGGAGGATGATCTGTCCTTCAGTCCAGCTGCTACAAGCAGCATTGGCCTAATCCATACTTCAGGTCATGTAAGTCATCCCTAGCCCTCTAACAGAAAGAACTAAACCTCCTGATGAGCAATACCAATTAATTTGATCAGCTGCCTATTTTCATATTTCAAGGGCAGCACTGAAGCAACCCCAGCCTTGGTTTTATATTACTTGCTTTGAAATTGCTTTATGGTCTTTGGTGAGGTTTTTAAACCCTATTTTTGTCTGCCAAAATAATTCTGCTACTCTAAGAGCAGAAACTAGTGTCTGGTCTTGCTCATGTAGGTCTGTGGCTGACTGTTCTACAGCTGATAGTAATGTGCCACCAGTGTCTCATAAGGCATCCCTGTTGATTCCTGTGTGTAATTAATTACTTTTATATGGTAATTAAATCATCCCTGTTTACTTGCACTCTGCTTGCAGCTGAGTACTTGCTGAAAAGAGAAATTGTTTGACTTGCCTGTGGTTGCTCTCTTGCAGCATTGGTGAGCTCTGCCCTGCCTGAGCCGCTGTTGGTTCCAGGTGTGAGTAGTCTCTGGCAGTTCTGAGACTGACCCGGGCTGCAGACGGGACTTTGTGGATGCTAAAGCTGATGTAGCCCCTTCCCCTCTGCTGGCCTGCAGTCTCAGCTGATGCAGCCCCTTCCCCTCTGCTGGCCTGCAGTCTCAGCTGATGCAGCCCCTTCCCCTCTGCTGCCCTGCCAGTCTCAGCCGTGCTGGGGGCTCCAGGCAGCCCTGCCGAGGCTATGGCCGGCGAAGGGCGCTGTGACTGTGCCGAGCTGTGGCTGTGCCGAGCTGTGCCTGCGGGACCCCGGGTACCTCTGGTTTGGCGGGGGCAGCAGAGGGTGCAGAGCCCTGCCCTGTGGGAGCTGCGACAGCGGCACCGCTCAGGTCAGTGAGCCAGGAACGGGCTCTGGCACGGCTGGAGCATCCAGGCAGGTCTCAGTGGCAGCTGCACAGGGGAGATATTAGAGATTGTGTTTCAGTGATGACCTGGGACCTGACAGGCACTGTGTGACTCCAAGCCTGCCTGCATTTGCAGTGCACAGTGTTCCACATGCAGCTCGGCTGTCTCACACTTGTTTGCTAGTCTAGGGGTTTGCAAGAAGGGGCAAACACAGATATGTTAAAAATTTTTGGATGGTTTGTGCAGGAGGTGCAGACAAGGTGCCCTAAGCAGGACCTGTGGCAGTAACATGGTGCTGTATGCTTTTCTCTACTATCCAGCCTGCTACAGGGTAGTGCCTCAAGTCTAAGCATAAGATGATTGAGATGTGTGTGTCACATAATAAATTGTTTTGGCCTCAGGAATTTTCAAAGATGCCTCTCAAGAGAGTGGTGAGGCAGTGGAGGAACAAAGTGCAGCCTTGTTCAAGTGCTGCTCTGACGGTTTCATGGCATCTCTTGTTGTAACCTACTGATCCTGTGGTTTGTTCACAAAACAGAATTTAGCTTGGGAAGGAAAGTGTGAGCAGGCTGGCATTCAAATGTTAATACATGGAGAACAAAAAGGACTAAGGACAAGCTTAGTGTAAATGTAACTTAGTCCTCTCAAATATTTTTGTCAGTCCCCCCACTCATCTCTTGAGTAAAGTTTCCCCCCTCCCATTTTGCCAACAACCTAGTTACTCCATCAACTACAACACTTTTAAATGTTTGAAGTCATTTTTGTCAGACTTCTATTTTTTTTAATAAAACCAAACTATTGTTCCTCATTTGCTGTGTTACAGTTGACTTAGAGGCCACTGAAGCAAGTGGATGTTGGACAGCCTTACAAAGCAGAGCTGAAGCCCTGGCCTCCTCCTTGGTCCTTCCCTTCCTGGCTTGGCACCATGCCACAGCCAAGCCACAACTTTGCTGCGTGTTTTGCTGCCCCAGGCAGGGGGCTGGGCCCAGGGAGGTCGTGGAGTGAGTACCAGAGCAGTGGCAGCTACTGCTGCTGCTGCTGGGTGATGAAGAGTGAGAGGGAGAAGAGGTGTGAGGAAGGCATTAGCATCTTGTTGCAGGGGCATAGCCATGCCTGTCCTCAACCAGTGACTCCAGCCTTCCCAGGCTTCCCACTCCGCTGCCAGTCCCAGCCCCAGTCCCTTGGGAGAGGGAGCCAGCCTGGATGTCACAGACTGTGCATCTCTCCCTACCGTGGTGCGTGCAGCCACCATGTCCCATCCCCATCCCTTCTTGTTTCTTCTGACCCAGGTGGAGGCAGCTTTGGTGACTTACAGCAATTCACTGCTCAGGCTGTGAAACACCCACTTAGGCAGTGATCTGGCTGTTGTCATCTGCACAGCTTGAGCCTTTGGGAGATGACACTTTATCTAATTAGCTTTCAACGAAGAACGTGTGATTCATCTTGTGTTACGAGCAGTGAAATCACGGAGCATTTTGCTGTCAGCATCGCTAACCGAGCCTCAGCTTCCACAGTACTGCGGCTTAAGGGACGCCCTGTGCAGATTTGTCTGGGTTTCTGTCATTGCTGCACCAGCTCACTCCCCTTCGCTTCATCTGCCTCTGCTCTTGCAAAGCTGTTTTGTGGCAGCACAGCAACTGCCTGCATTCATCCTGATGCTTTGGGAAGGAGGATGTTTAAGTTATTAATGCAGTTAAAATTATCTCGGTGGAGCATAGCCGCAAAAGCAAACTGATGTTTGTGGTGTCTACAGACACACTGAAATTAGTGAGGCTGCTCTTGAATGAATCTGGCTCCATGAGATTGAAATTTAAAGTATCTTTCCCAATGAATTTGATTAATTTTATTTTTAAGGACAAGCAATCCTTAGGTTACAGTCATTTCCTTCCACTGTCCTGGCAACATAAATATCCATACATGAAACATATCCACAGATGAAATCTTAAGATTTTTCAACTAAGTAGTAAATATGGAGCTATCTATTAAGCAACTTCTTTGGATTTATTTGCTTATTTTTCAGCCAGGGGAAATAGTTAAATTCAAGTGAGATTTGTTCTTTTATTATTTATGAAGCTCTTTAATTCTTTCGTTACTTCTGATACTATGCTGAAAAAATCTGCTCAGTAAGTGTTGCTGCAGTCCTGTGCAATGAGCTGAATTATGTCTGTGATTACTCCCCTTCACTGCTTGGGAATATGAAGACCTGGTACTGTATCTGAATGTCCTGGTTTTGGCTGGGATGGAGTTAATTTTCTTCACAAAGTAGCTGGTACAATGTGATGTTTTGAATTGAGTACAAAAATAATGTTGGTAACACCCTGATGTTTTGGGTTTTGCTCAGTAGTGCTGACCCTAATTCAAGGATTTTCCAGTTTGTCATGCTCTGCCAGTAGGAGACAAATGAGAAGCTGGTGGGGAGCAGGGCCAGGACAGCTGACCCAAACTAGCAAAGGGATGTTCCATACCATAGAACGCCATGCTCAGTGTATAAGCTGGGGCATTGGCCAGGAGGATTGCTGCTTGGGGATGGACTGGTCATCAGTCAGCAGCTGGTCACCAAGTGTGTTGTGCCTCTTGTTTCTCTTGGGTTTCATCTCTTTCTTTCCTTTCCAGTATTACTATTACTATTATTATTTTATTTTACTTTGTTTTATTTTATTTCAATTATTAAGCTCTTCTTACCTCAAACCGCAAGCTTTACTTTTTTCTTCCCTATTCTCCTCCCCACTGGGGAGGTGGAGGGGAGGAGTGAGTGGCTGTGCAATTCTTAGTTGCTGGCTGGACTTAAACCACAACACTGAGAAATAAAGCCATGACTCCACTGTCCTGTGTCCTGTACACCTGGAGGACATCAGATCTGCTGGTCATCACCAGACCCTGGCCCTACCAGCCAGTGCAGCTGCAAGGCTTGTGCAGGGCTGACCACCCCTCAGGACAGCCCTGCAGCTCAGGGAGGGTGCTGAGGGCTGGGTAGTGGCAGGAACATCAGATCAGAGATATTCCCATGTGTCTCTGCATGTGAATAAATGGTTCAGGTCTGGGTCACCATCACCAGCTAAATGTTGTGCTCACTGAGGCTGAACAAAATTTCTGTCTCTCTGTTGACATCCTGTGCATCCTTACTGGCCTGCAGCTGTAAGCTCACTCTCTGCAGAATCCTGCATGCCAAGCCAGTCAGGCAGGAATATTCCAGGCTCTTATTTGCACATAAAACCCTCTTTTATTTCCAGGGCCACTGAACTGTGTGGGTGGCAACCCTTTCAGCTTCACCAGCCAGTCATTTCCTCTGCCCACACTGGAAATGATTTAGGTGTCCCTCTGCCTTGAGATGGATGCTCCCTACTTTGTAATTTGCAAGCCCCACCATGATGAGAGTGCAGCACAGAGCTCCCAAGGCAGTGTCCCAAAGCAGGGCTCCACCTTGGAGACTAAGAATGAGCTCAGTTGGGCAGGTCTGGGGCTATTGAAATGCTCCTGGTTGGTTTGATCAAAAATTATTTGCAAGGAAAATCAGAGGGGTTGGCACCATCCATCTGGCGTACAAGTGCTTGAATTTTAGGCTGGTGGAGCAATGACTATTGTTTGTGCATGCATGTGTTACACACTTCAGTGAAGAGCATACTCAAGTATCAGTATCTTGGAGGAAAAAAAATCAACAGAACCCTGTTCATGAGTTTTTAAGAGGCTGTATATAGTGCAGCACTTGAGCTGTGTTCTATTATTTGAAATAAGATGTTCAGAAACATCTCAGTTAAGAAATAAGAAAGTGGCAAAATGTGGTGAAGATTATAAATTGTAAACTACAAAGTAAGCCCACATCTTGCAAGAAAAGCTGCTTTATTCAGACAAGGAAGTGCGCTTAGGCATAGCTTTAAATAGCATGCATCAGGAAAACTCTAAAATTCTATATAATTTTGCATAATTAAATGTAGGTATTTCATCGTACTACAATTTACTGCCTTGCCCCTTGTGCCTACAATGTTGATATTCATCCTAGATTTGAGGAGTTTATTTCAGTGAGAGCTAACCCACACTTGCAGAGCCCAGATTATAATTATCCTGCTGCCAAGTGCCAGTCACGGTTCCTGTTGCCCGTCTGAGCCGCCGGAGCCAGCACCAGGCAGGGAGGCATCCACGGCTGCAGGCGGCTCCCTGAGCAAGCTCTGGCTCACCCCATCCCCATGTCTTCCTTCTGGACTCCTGTCTGCAAGGCTCCTCTGTTTTCCTTTATTGTTTTGCTCCTCTTAGTCCCAGGGTAAATGTAGCTCTGCCTTTTGGCTGCTGAGATCTAGGGATGTTTGGAGAAAAATGTTGTTTCAGGCAGTATAAACAGTAGGAGAAACTCCTGGAAATCTTTTTGTCCTGATATCTTCAAACCACTGAGAGCCCAGTGATGATGGCTGTGAAGTGGACATATGGACCATGGAACCAGGTCTGGTTTCTCTTAGACCTGAAAACTGTTGGGGTTTGATGCACGACCTCACAGGGCTGGGGTGTTAAGCATAAATCATAGAATCATAGAATTGAAAGGGACCTTTAAATGTCATTAGTCCAATCTTCCTGCCATGGGCAGGCACACCTTCAACTAGGTCACGTTGTTTAGGATCCCATCCAGCCTGGCCTAGGACACTTCCAGGACTGGGGCATCTACCACCTCTCAGCAGCCTGTTCCACTGCCTCACCTCAGAGCAGAGAATTTCTTCCTAATATCTAATCTAAATTTGCCCTCTTTCAGTTTAAAGCTTTTCCCCCTTATCCTGTCGCTACATGCCCTTGTAAAAAGTTCCTCTCCAGCTTTCTTGTTGCCTGCTTTAGGTCAGAGAAGGCTGCCATGAGGTTGTCCTGGAATCTTATCTTTAGGCTGAGCACCTCCAGCTCTCCCAGCCTGTGTTCACGGATGTGCTCCAGCCCTTTTATCATCTTTGTGGCCCTTCTCTGGACTCATTCCAAAGGGTCTGTGTGTTTCCTGTGCTGGGGACCCCATAGCTGGATGCAGTGCTCCAGGTGGGGTGTCACAAGAGCAGAGCAGAGGGGCAGAATCACCTCCCTCAACCTGCTGATCAGGCTGCTTTGGATGCAGCCCAGAATGCAAAAAGCCCGGTTGGCTTTCTGGGTTGCAAGTCCACACAGAAATAAACAGGCCAGTGAAAATGACACGAGAGTACTGGGGCTCCAGCTCTGTCCCACACCTGGATAGAGCTTCCTGGCCATGAAAGAATGCAAACCTCCTCAAAGGTGGCGGTGGTGTGCTCAGGGATTTGAAAGGAATTTGAAAGGCTGTGACCAGAGTGCTGTCAGTTTGGCCAGAGCATTCCTGTCACCAGGAAAACCTTTCATGAGCAGTGACACAGATGTGCCTGTGCCTGCAGCATCTCTTGTTTGTGTGGCTGACAGGCAGGGCCTTGCACTGAGCATGCAGACAACCCCATGGCACAGTGCCAGGAGCAGCTCTGCTCTGCCACTGACCTGGGAACAAAAAGGCTGTCGTCCAGTCCAGACTGCAGCCCCTGGATTATGTGCTGTTATAGGTGAAATTCCACTGGAATATTGTGACACATGCAGTGAGCAGGATGAGATCCTCACCTACTCCCTCAGCCAGCAGTGCTCTCAGGGGAAAGCACAGGAGCACCAGGGAAGAGCTGAGGAGCTTCTCCTTCACTGTCAGCATCATCACATCAAAAACTACCTCATCACTTACATTTCTAGTTGAACTAACTTTACCACAGTATTGTCAATAAGCACTGTATACTGCTTTATGCCTTTATTATATATATACTCAGCCTAGGATATGCTATTAGACTGACTATATTTTTTGCTGTGATGGAATCTGTGCGTGTATTACCAAAGTTCAGCTTTTTTCCTTTGCTTCCCCTATCCTTGCCTATTGTTGATTTCTTTGCCTTCATTGTTGAAAGGGAAAAAATGACCAAGAGGCATCTCTGGTGTTTCATGTGGAGAACATCTAAAACTGGCCAGCAATGTACTAAATCAGTTCTTTAAAGTATATTTGATGAACAGATCTCTGATTAGAGAAGGAGATTTGAGGATAATTTCTTTATTTCTGTTAGATATGCCTAAACACAACACCTCCTCCCTAACCCCATTTTTTCGGCGTATTTTTTTTCTTTTCTAAATGTTTTTTTCCCCCTCTTTCTTTTAATTGCATTAAAAAAACCACACAAAAAACACCTGAGTGAAAAGTAGTGATTTTCTGCCAGTGTGCTACATGCCAGCAATTCACACAGGTAAGTATATTGAAAAAGAGGGATTATACTTTAGTTTGTTTGCTAAGATCTGGTTTTAGCTCCAAAGACTTAAGGCAGGGCTTGTAGCAATGTTAGCTAAAACTACTTCCATGAAGATGTAACACTCCTGAATTGACACAATTTCTTTAACAGAAAAACCTGCTTAAACAAAGTCCTTGATTTATTTTTTTTCTCAACCCCACCCCTCAGACTTGGCCACGTTCAGTCTGCAGCACAGGTACAGCTAGAGATGATGAAAAACATGCAAGAAAGTGTGATGGGGGTTAGGTTGCCTGTTTAGCCATTCCCTAAGCAGCCAGGCTTTCAGGGAGGGATTACCACATCCATACATTTCTATTTTTACATCCTGTAGCAAACATGTTATTACCACTGAACTGAGCAAGGCCTGCTGAGACATGAAACTGTGGGCATTGCCTCTCACACACCAGAGGAAGGCAGTGCCACCAGCCCAGCCAGGGGGGTTTGCAGCGTGTCAGCTCTGGAAGCAGTGGTGGGGATGGGATGAGATGGGATGAGGATGCTCAACCCACAGGATCTTGCTCATTGCTCAGCCCCAAGGGAGCCTCAGCCTCCCCCTGCCCTAGCTGCCATTCCTGGAAGAGGAAGGGTTCCAGGGTGAAAATCAGAGCTGGTTCCTTGTTTTCCGTGTCCTCAAGGGGAAGCTGTAGGATGGCACCTGGATCCAAACCTGCTGGCACCTTTGTGGCTTTGCAGAGAGAAATAACCTTTGTCAAGCCCTTTGTAAGTTTTCTGTTTTGCAAGTAGTCCACAGGTCAGTGGTTTGACTGTACAATTCAGCTACCAGGATTAAAGTCTTGAGTGCACTACTGAGCTTCCAAAATAATAATCATAAATAACGCCCCCCAAATTTTTTCTATTGTATGGACATGCCAAAAGATACAGGAAATCCATGGATAGACAGCTTTTTCATTTTGGCATATCCTGTAAGGTTAATACATTTGCTGAAAAGCCCTTTTTCAAGCAGTATTCATGCCAAGAATTCCCTTCTGAAGCTCACAAAATATCTGAAAGAATTAAAAAAATCCTTGTTCAGTACCTGTATGACTTCCAGTTATAATAAAGTCAGTCATGTGGCAGATACGATTGGCCTGATCTTTTGTACCATTTTGGGTGTGTTTACATATTTGAGTTTTCTAATTCAGACCCCTGTGCCAGAGACATGTAGCAACCTTTTCATGCTGAAATCTTTTGAAGTATCATTTTTCACTGTGTTCCCCCACAACCCCACTTTGCATTCTGATACAAAGTGAGAAAACCGATAAATGAAAGGTAAAACTGCTTTTCCAGGTGTGACCTTCACTTCAAGGTTTGCTGGGGTGAGCTGTGCTGTACAAAACGTGTGGGTTTTGCTCTTCCGACCTCCTCTGGGCAAAACTGTGAGCGTGGAAGTGTGGTGTGAGTTAACAACACCACGGTTGGTCCCAGAGGGTCATCTTCTGGATGAGAGGCATCTCTGGAGAGGCTGTGGCTTGGCCAGGCCAGAGACACACGTGCTAACTGCAGTAATAACAACTGGAAATGCCTTGGTTACCTACTTGATGTGTGGGGCCCAAGATGAATGGTGTTCCTGAGGAATCAGTGTTGGGATCAGCGCTGTGGAACATCTCTGTTGGCAGTGTGGATGCTGGGATTGGGTACAGCCTCAGCCATTTTCCTAACGAGACCAAGCTATGTGGGGATGCTGACTTGCTGGAGGGAGGGGATGCCATCCAGAGGGACCTTGACAGGCCTGAAAGGTGGGCCCATGTCAACCTCGTGAAGTTCAACAAGGCCAGGGCAGGGTCCTGCACAGGTGTAAGGCAACATTTACAGGCTGGAAAGAGAATGGATTGAAAACAGCTCCTAGAAAAAAGACTTGGGAGTGTGGCTTGACAAGAAGCCTAGAACTGAAGTGTTGGAAAAGACCTCTAAGATCAGAGTCCAACCATTAACCGAACACCAGCATGTTAGCACAAAGCCATGTCTCCAGGTGCCACATCCACAGGTTTTGAACACTTTTCATGATAGTGATTCCACCACTTCCCTGGGAAACATTTTTCAATGTCTGGCCACCCTTCTGGTAAATACATTTTTCCTAATATCCAACTTACATCTTCCACAGCTTGAGACTATTTCTTCTTGTCCTCTTGCTTCTTATTTGGTAGAGGAGACTGACCCCCACCTGGCTACCACCTCCTTTCAGGGAGTTGAAGAGAGTGAGAAGGTCTCCCCATAGCCTCCTTTTTTTTTTTCAGACTAAACACCCCCAGTTCCCTCAGGCATCCCTTTCAAGACTTGTGTACCAGACCCTTCCCCAGCTCCACTGCTGATGCAGACCAGGATGCCATTGGCCTTCTTGGCCACCTGGGCACGCTGAAGCTCAGAATGGGCCAACAATGTGCGCTTGCAACTCTAAATGCCAGCTGTGTCCTGGGCTGCATCAAAAGCAATGTGGCCACCAGGATGAGGCAGGTGACTCTGCCCCTCTGCTCCTCCCTGGTGAGGCCCCGCCTGGAGTGCTGCATCCAGCTCTGGGGCCTCAGCATAAGAAGGATATGGAGTTGTTGGAAGGAGTCCAGAGGGCCATGAAGATGCTCACAGGACTGGAGCACCTCTCCTATGAAAACAGTCTGAGAGATCTGTGATTGCTTAGCCTGGAGAAGAAAAGACTCTGGGGAGGCCTTATAAGCAGCCTTTCCATACCTAAAGGGGGCCTACGAGAGAGCTGGAGAGGGACTTTTTTCAAGGGCATGTAGCAATAGAACAAAGGGTAATGCCTTTAAACTTAAAAAGGGTGAGCTTATATTACAACTTGGGAAGAAATTCTTTACCATTGGGGTGGTGAAGTACTAGAAGAGGTTGCCCAGGGAGGTGGTGGATGCCCCATCCCTGGAAGTGTTCAAGGTCAGGTTGGCCTGGGCCTTGAGCAACCTGGTCTAGTTGAAGGCTGTGGCAGGGAAATTGGAACTAGGTGGTCTTCAAGGTTCCTTCCAAACCAAACCATTCTATGATTAATTGAAGTTTGGTCTTCAGCCAGCAAGAAAAGCTTGGGTCTGTGAGAAGGGACAGTGCCTGATGATGGGGATAGATGGGAAGGCTTCAGAGATGGGAGGTTGTGTATGGCCTAAGCACAGATGGTGACAGAGACTCAAGAAATTGCACTGGGGAGCCTGGGCCAACCATACCCATAAAGTCTTGGCAGTGATCTCCTCACAGTAGCAGTGGTTTGCAGAGACCCCAGAGAAGATCATAGCACCTGGCAGATGTTAGAAGAAACAGAAGAAAAAAACTGCAGCTCTATGTCAACAGTGAACATGGCATAAAACACCAACCCCAAAACAACCAGCTGCTATAAGGTAACATCAGGAATTGGACCAAGGTGATGGCAATCACCTCTTCTTTTTTGTTTGGGTGAAAGGGATGCCTCAAACAGCAGCATTGGGGTGGTGCCAGCTTTTGGCAGGAGCCCTGGGTGTGTGGGTGAGTAGACACCTTGCAGCACCTACTCCTGGCGCACAGACAGAAGTGCAGCATCTGACATGGCAGGAAAGCCTGGATAATTCTCATTTGCTTTTACTGGAGAAAAAGAGCGGGAGCAGTTCAACAAGAGGCAGTAAAGGCCAGTAGTGCTGAGAAACGCCGGAGCAGAGATCAAGGAGACAAGCTGGAAAAACCCTTCAACAGGTAAAACAGTGACATATTCTTCTTCCTGGGGAAAACCAAATATGGGTGGTAAGAGTTAAAGTCATTTACATGTTCTCATGATGTTGACAGGGAATAAGAGTTAAGAGAACATACCGGTTATGGGTTATGGGTCTGGAAATGTCTGAGAGAGCTGGACCACAGCCAGTAAGCTATGGTAGGAAAGCTCATTAGATCAGGAAGATACTGAAGTGGAAAGCTGGCAGGTCCCTGTGACCATCGGGGTCCAGAAAATGTTTGGGAAGACAAGTCAGGGATGACCAAGAGCATTGTGTCAACAAAACATTAGCAAGGACCTAAATGAGCTGAAGATCAGCTGGGAAGAAGTAGATGAAAGGACCAATGTCTGCGGTTTTGGAGAAATCATCTGCTGGCTTTATGAGTCACAGAGACCAAAACCAGATAGAAACAAGAACTGGGCAGGCAGGCAGAGTTATAACCTACTGGGTCTGGGAATGAACCACTAATTTATCCTGCATGTACTGTATTGCTGATTCCCTCCATATTTGAATTAAAAAATAGGGAGTTTTGCACCCAGAAAAATGAGTAACACTTGTGAGTTTAATTCATACCACTTGCATCACTGCTTCTGTGAATCTGGTGGCCATCAGTTTTAGTATATGTGGGAACCTTGGGCTGTTCTGTTGCTTTAATTTCATCTATTTACTACACTTAAGGTGGGACACTGGAAGGGGTGATGAGCATTGCAAAACTAAGTTGTTTTTGCTGGATCCCACTGCTTTCAGCTCCAGCTACTTTCCTTTCCCATGAAGCCACTGACTGCTGCATGCAGAACTTAATGTCCCAGAGCAATAACTGGAGAGGTGACAGCTGTCACGCACCCGTGGCCAGATGTGTGCACATGGCTGCATCTGCATCTATAACCAAATGGGATGCAGTAAGTTATGGACTGTGGTTTTTACAATGTGCTCTGTTTGCTTGGAGCCTGGCTGAGGGCAAACTGTTTCTGTCACATTCCTGAGATTTTGGGTAAACATTTCTGAGGACCTTTTACAGGGTGTTACTGAAGGCCACCATGACACAGTAATTCAAATATGTGACACCAAGTATTTCTCTGTCCCTAATAGCCTTGTGATGCTTGGGGATTGGGATGCCAGCATGACTGATGGATCTGGTGTTTTCCATTTGCTCTTGATGCTTATTGACTTGCAGGGGAAAGCCACTGATGTGCTAGTTTTTTCCTCCTGTTTGTGTAGATAGTGTCATATCACATCTTGCAATTGAAATTTCTAATAATGGCAACAACCATGGTAAGCCTGCAGTCCACTTGGGAAGAAGAGTGGAAAAAAAGCAGTACTGGTGATGCACCTTGGTTCAGTTTCTACAGCTCCAGCTGACAAATTCAGGATTTCACACAGTAGACAGGACAGAAAGCCTTGCTAAGACTTCTTTTACCTACAGAAAGAGATTGGATCTTTTTTTTTCTAAATGAAACTTTGATGCAGTCAGTGATGAGATGTTCTTGTTTACTGCAATCTCAGAAATATATGGCACATGGTTCCTTCACACAGCATTTCAAACAGCTCATCTGAAGTGTGGCTATTCACTAAATGAGGTAGTTTCCTTTTCAATTGTCATTCCAGAGCAATGCTAAGAATGCAGGCAAAAAATGCCGTGACATAAAACTTGGACTGACTTAAAAATAAGTTCTAAATTAGTTTTTTGCATAATCACCTCTGTTTAGAGGTAGACATCTTTTTTTCCAAAATGCTGATGGCAGTTTTGGGACCACAATACATCTCTTCACAAGTGCAGTAAGCTTCTGGCCCACACTTTCCCAGAGTCTGTCCTGTCACTTGTGCAAATGCCATCAAAGATGCCTGTAGCTCACCAAAAAGCTCCATTTTGGTTATGTTTCTATAATTATGCAAGAAGCACAGGATATGTACCTCTCTAAGCACCTTTATTTTTTTTCATATCAAAACCACTTGTTCCCTTGTTCAGATCAAAGACACTTCGCAGTGTTAGAAGTTTCTTAAAATGAAGAACTAAGCTGAACAATTACAGCACTCCTGCTTGATACCTCTATCAAAGGATACCTTGGCATGCTCATTACTTTTTGCTTTATGCTCTGCTGGGTTTATGTTTGTTTTCTTTTAATCCCAGAAGGACAGGAAGGCTGTAACTGGACGCCCCAGAAGATTTGGTATTCCTATTGCTGTGCATATATTTTCTTAATTTTGTTTTTAAGGCTTCATAAAGTGCTTGTGTACATATTCCAGAAGGTTATGGCAGGTATTTAAAATTGGACTATAATTATAATAATGAAAATTATATTAATGAATTAGTAAATGAAATTATATTAATTAAATGAAATTATATTAATTATTAAATGAAATTTATCATAATGAAAAAAAGACCAATTGGCCAACCAGCTGGATGCAGCAGGGATGGGGAGCTTCAGGGAACTGTTTCTTATTGCATTTGTATTCCTTGGAGTATTTGCCTCTATGCTCTAGAAATTGCTCTGGGTGTCAGGCCATATGCACTTCAGAAGCACAAGACTGTCCTTTGCTAATTAGTCAGCAGGCTCTGATAACACTAGCTAGACAAAAATAGAAAAGCAAGTGGGGCTGCCTCTCTTGGCTGTCTTGTCCTCTTCAGTGAAACCTGCCCAGAATATACAGAGACACCAGCACCTGGAAGTGAAAGCCTCAGACTTGTGGGAGTCAGGTTTGAGCCTTTTCACTATTTTGGGCTCCTGTTGATGGGCAAGGTAGCCAAAAGAGAGGGAGTGGTTTTCCCTTTCCTTCCCGTGTTGGCCGTGGGCATTTTTCACAACAGACCACAGTGGGCAAAGCCCAGAGTTAAGCATGAAGTAGGGATGAGTTAAGTGTGTTGATTCCAGGGCTGCTAAACATGCAACAAGCAGGGAGGTGTGAGGCAGGCCGGACTCTGGTGCCTCTCGAGCACTCACAGCAACTGAGCCCAGCTGCAGGAGTGCTACAGCTGCAGATAAATGTGACCTAAAAACATCCACTCAGGTTTTAGGATGAGACAGACAACATCTTCCCCCTAGAGATGGGAAGCATTAGCACTGCTGTGCAAGGCTTTGTGCATGATTTTGTTTAGAAAACTGGTTCCAGCTCTGATCAGCTGTGTTTTAATAAAAGATAAACTGAAGCAGATGTGGTGAAAGGCTCTAAGGGTGATCAAAGCAATGGGATGTCTATCTTCCACGTGGAGACTGAGAGTGACTTCTTTGGCTTAACGATATGAAGAAAACAGGCCCTTCATGAAAAAAATCATGTGTTGAAATCACAGTGAGAGAAAATAACTATTTAGGTTAAATGGCAGTGTTAATAGTAGAAAAAAAGAAAGGGTGACAAAGAAATTAGGTCAGAAATGAGAAACTTCTGGTTACCTAAGAAATGACATCTGGCAGGAGCTTTATAACAAGTGTCAAGTAGTTGGGATGGCTTCAGAAGGACCTTACTATGTATATGGAAATGATTCTGTGACAGTGGGAGTGAACCTTCACATCCCTCAGATGCCCTGGAGGGATGTGAAGGTTCATTCACCTCCTGGTGCAGCGACATGCTTCCTGCTGCCCATGTATTGCAGCCCATGTGGGGCAACATGCTGCTGGATCATGTTACATGTCACAGAATCACAGAATCAGCTAGGTAGGAAATGACCTCTGAGGTCATCAAGTCTCCAACCTATGACCAAACACCACCATGTCAACTAGACCATGGCACTTTGTCCATGTCCAGTCTCTCCTTAAACACCTTCAGGGATGGTCACTCCACCAGCTCTGCAGACGGCCTATTTCAGTAAACAGTAATTATCATCCTTTATGTGAAGAAAGTGTTCCTAATGTCCAGCCTAAACCTCTCCTGGCACACATTTCATCACACTGGGCAGCAGAATCTTTTTGTGGAGCCTGAGTCTTTTTGTATCTCTAGGTCTTGATTTCAGTACTGCCATTTATCACTTGCTGTAAAGCAGAGCTGGTACAGCCAGGCTGCTTGGCAGAATGCTGGGAAGATTAATGTCTGAAAGATGGTGAGGTGCTTGGGTGCAGCAGTCATGAAGGTCATGTGAGTGTGTGAGGCAAGCAGGCTGGGATTCCAAAAGCATGGAGGAAACTGCTGAAAGACAGAGACACCTTTATTCCTGTATCACTGGGGAACTTCTGAAAATACTTCACTCTGATGAAGCAAAGAAAACACTTTTTTTGCAACTGCTCCTCTGAAATTTTAGTGGGAAGAAGGGAATAGGGGCTGTGCTAGCTGGCTGTGATTGGCATGCACCAAGGTCTCCCCCATTTCTGTAGTCTCCTGTTGTGTACTACAGAGCCTCACTCTGCCCTTCAGCATCCAACCACTTCTGCTCAGATCCTCATTCACCCATGGTCTTGCAGAGTTACTTGTGGCTCATGCTGCACAGAAATCTGATGCCTGTTAAAAAACCCCCAAACACTAGTTTCTGTTCTCTCCCTTTTGGGAGAGTGAGTTAAAGCCTCTTCCCATTCCCAGCAAAAGCAGCTGAAGATAAAATTATTATCCTTCAGATGTTGCCTCCCTCTGGCTAGTGGTCAATTCCACAGTAATCAGCTGGTCTAAGTTTATCTGTACAAATGTATATTTTTGTGTAAACAGGAAGGAAAAGTGGCGTGGTGTTTGTGTAGTTTGGATATTGTTTGTAGGACTCCTGAGGACTACTAAAGAATCACAGACAGGCAAGAGTGGGATGACAATTACTTCAACCTGGTAATAGTCTTCAGGATGTCACATGGTCTGTAAAATATCTATGAGGAGATTGCACGGATCACAACTCATTTTTGATGGTGGTTAGCATATATCAGGAAAGGAAAGCAAAAGATCAAAGCTAAATAATTTCTGAATGAAAACCACAGCAAACTTGCTGAAATGCATTTTCAGTTACCTGAAATAAGTAGCACTACACTGCAGCACCTCTTCTCCTGCCCATCCACCTGGACTTTCTGCATGAGTTTCCCTCTGAGAGCTAGTTAATGATTTTCAACTCACTTCTGATAGAAGAAAGATGGCCAGCTTGTGTGGCTTTGATTCCTGTCTCATTTATCTCTGCATGTTGCATCTGTGGCTTTACCGAGGTTATTTCTCAAATAACAGGTTCTGCAGTGTTATCCAAGCACAGGTCTAAGGAATTAATGGACTTAGAGGATCTGGTCAATATAACAACAACAACAACAAAACCACCAATTTCCTCCCAGTCAGTGGCCTAATCAGTTTTATTGCAGCTCATGCATTATCAGCACTTGCTTTTTGATCAAGACACATTTGGGCTCAGAGCTTGCCACTGCAGTGTGTCTGCTTAATTCAATTACTTCTTGATCAGTTCTGAGAGAAGTACCTGTAGATTAAATTCCCATTTAGTTTTTATTGGACATGAGCAAAAATCTCACTTTCCCACCCCCATTCCTGGGATTGCAGCAGCAGCATGAAGTGTGTCTTTATTTGCACAGACATCAACCAGATGTCATTAATCCCTCCTGAGGGCTTTTAAATGCAAGAGTGAGTGGCTCTCTTTCCCCATGAAACTCAGTTATCTGCTGGGAAATACAAGAGCCCCTCTCATTCCCCCAGGAATGACACACTAAAGCTTTAGCCCCTCCTAAAGCCTTAACTTGGACCCCATGTTCAAGACACACCCCCAAGTTCTAAAGTCTTAACTCTGCTGCACTATTTTATTGCTATTGTGTCAGATATAACAAAGACATGCAGTCTGCAGTGAGACTTGTGGACAGATTTTATTCCTGACAGAGCTCCAGAAACAGCAAAACTATGATTCATATTTTAATAAAACTCCATAAAATGAGCAGTTTATTAACACCCAGTGAGCAAGTCACATGGAGCTGCAACAAATGGGATGAAGAAGATACAAGCTGCTCCCAGGGCATTTGACAGCACAAGACCTTTTTTCTTCCATTTGAAGACACCTTGGACTTATACCTGGAGGAGAGAGCTAATCAGTTGTACTTCCCTTCATCAGCTTTTCTGAACTGCATGGCAAGAAAAACAAAATTTTTGTTTTTCAAGTCATGATGTCTGTTGTGCCTCACTAATTTTTAATTAGTTGTGAGTCTCAAGACTAACTGTGTTAGTATCTTGTTGTCTTGGTTATTGTGTCATTGTCATATTGGTAGGAATGATTTTTTATAACCAATAAGGACATTACTGTAACACATTGATCAGCACGGTGAAGAAATGCTAAATGAATTTGTAAAAATTCAACAAGATATAAAACAAGTTTAAAGAGCTAGTTCTTCACAGTCTGTCCTCAATCTAATTTCTGGATACCATCTTGCTTTTCCTAAGATGTGTGAAAGCAAACAAGGAAAACTAACAGGAAATCAGGAGCACAGATTTTAGCTATTAGAAGCATTAATCCCACCTTTTAATGCACAGTTGAATGAAACTGGCATTGTAGGGCACCTGTGTTCTGTTCAACAGCAAGGAACTGTTAATTAAGTCTCATTTAATCTTAGCCTGACATGGCAGTCCAGAGTGCCCTCACCATTAAACCAGCCCAACTGAAGGGTTCCTCCACCTTCTCCAGCTCTTGGTTGCCCAAAACATTCCTGTACCCATTGACATCTCCTTCTTACCTAAGGTTCCTATCTCTGCCTTCTTATCTCTCTCTCCAGAGCTTCTGGTGCTTAGCTAAACCCTTCCCACAGCTCCACTTGGAAGAGGCTTTAGCTCTGGCCCCTTCCCAGGCCCTGAAATAACACCTGAGAAGCTGGTCCATGTGGACAGGTCAAAAAACCCATATGGAAGGCTTTTTTCTGCAGGGCTTTTTATTTCTTAGTGATGGTTTGTCAGCCTCATTTTAGCTTGAACTTAGGTAAACTCCAGAGCTGTAGGCAGGATTTGGCATGGTTGAACATAATACTTTTCTTCTACTTTCATCTTGCTGCCCTCAACATTTCTATGGTAAGTTGCTTCTGTCTATTTTAGTTCATGTTTAATATAGAATATACTTAAGAAATGTGGAAGAGCATCAAGCTGTAAAATAGTCTTTTAGTGAGCCATGAGGCTCAAATAGCTCTACTGAAAAACCAAGAGTATTTCCCAGGCCTTACCCTCTCCATGGCCACCCACATTTTTTGTGCACTTGCAATTCTTACCTACCCCACAATGGAAATGGAGCTGCTGAAAAATCCTATTCTGTAAGATGTGCTGGGCTCATAAGCATGGCCTCACTGTGCTCCATGTAACCCTTGTGATTTAAGGGATATTTCGCATTGCTGAATTTGTTTGTGTGTGTGAAAGGACTTTTCAATCCATTTCTCTCTAATGAACTGGGGTCACAAGTGCACATTGTTGAGTCCCACCAGCACCCCAAAGTCCTTTTTGGCAGAGGTGTTCTCAATCTTCATTCTTCTGCCTGTTTTGATACTGGGGGTTACCCTGGCCCAGGTGAAGCACCTCACACTTAGCCTTGTTGAACCTCATGAGATTCATGTCAGCCCACTGCTCAACTTGTCTAGGTCCCTCTGGATGCCATCCCATCCTTCAGGTGTCTCAACCATGCCACTCAGCTTGGTGGCTTCTACACATGTGCCAAGGGTGCACTCAATACCTTTGTCTACATTGTTAATGAAGATATTAAATAACACTAGTCTCAGTACAGAAATCTGAGGGACATTAACTGCCACTGACATCAATCTGGACATTGAACCACTTATCACAACCCTCTAGATGTGGCTATCCAGTCAATTTCTCATTTACCAAACCACCTACCCATCCACTCTATCTTTCTCCAATTTAGCAAGAAGGATGTTTGTGGGGAACTGTGTCAAAGGACTGACAGAAGTCCAGATAGATGACATCCATAGCTCTTTTGTCCACTGATGCAGTCATCTCCATTGTAGAAGGCTGAGCTGGCCATGCAGGACTTGCCCTTGGTGAAGCTGTGCTGGTTGTCACAGATCATATCCTTGTCTTTTGTGAGCCTTATCACAGCTTCTAGGAGGACCTCTCTGTTCCATGACCTTCCCAGGCACAGACATGGAGCTGACAGGTTGGTAGTTGCCAAGGTCCTCCTCTTTATCCTTTTGAAACATGGGTGCAATATTTCCCTTTCTCCAGTCACCAGGGGGTTCATCTGACTGCCATGAGTTTTTGAATAGCATGAAGAGTGGTGGGGCAGCTACACCAGCCCATTCCCTTGGGACTCTGGGATGCATCTCATCAGGCCCCATAGATTTGTGTATGTTCAGGTTCCTCATGTGGTCATGAACACGACCTTCTACGCTAGGAAGGACTTTGCTCCCTCAGAACCCACCTTGCATTCCACCCACTTGAGAGGAGTGGGAAGAGAGGCTGACAGTGAACACTGAGGTAAAATGTCATTGAGTACCTCAGCCTTCTCCTCATCTGTGGCTGCCAGTTTGCCAGCCGTGTTTATTGGGGCAGTGCACTTTCTTTGACCTTCCTTTTCTCGCTAACAGGTAGAACTGGTTAACTGTAGAAACCCTTCCTGTTATTCCTTGTGTCCCTTGCCAGGTTCATCTCCAGCTTTGCCTTGGCTTTCCTCACCAACTCTATTACCTGGATAACTCAAGGAGTTATCCTCCAAGCATATCAGATTCCTCTGGTTTGCCTACAGCTCACTGTGCCACACGTCCAGCAGATGCTGGAGTGGTTGAAGTCCCCCAGCAGGACAAGAGCCTAGTTTCTGGCAGGTCTATCTAAAAGAAATGCATGCAATTTTTCAAATCACTGAAATCTACATTTTATAATTAAATTCACAGAAATTCAGTGTATAAGTGGTATTGTCTAAAAATATAGTTTAGAAATTATTTTTGTTTAAAAAGTTAGAAAACATTATATAGCTAAATGAAGAGTTGCAAAACATTATTTATTCTGGAAACCATTTTCCTGACATTTATACATGTTTGTGTAATTTATTTCTGAGTTGTGGCAATTTAGAAGGTTGTATTTACATGGTAATAAAAGATACTTTATCTTCCATTCAAAGATATCACCAGAAAATAATACTGACATATTTATGATTTTTTGGTCCAGGTTCAAGTTGTTGGAGAAATACCAAGTATATGTTTTGAACATGATTTGTACCCTGTTTTCCTTTCCCTAAGCTGTCCACTATCTCTCCATCAGACTTCTTGATGATGTTACATAAATTGTGTTAAAGGCTGTAGTGACATTGTAAGCTATAACTTAGATGATTTCACAAAAAGAGTTGGACTCCTTTCTGTGTGTTTAAAAGATAAAGTTACAGTTACTGCAGGCAGCAAGAGAAATCTATAACTTCTGCATCAAGAGGAAACTCAACAGCAGCAGAGCCTGTGTACTTGGTAGTTTAGGGAAGTTTACTGGGGCTTCAGTATGTGCTGCACTGAGTCAGAGCAGCTCCTGTGATGTGTTAGTGCTCTCATTGTCATCAGGGAAATCTGACATGTTAATAGTTTTCTCACTGATTTTTCTAATCCTGCCTCTAATGTCAGTAAAAGGTAGGATTGCTGTGGGAGATTTCTCTGTGGTTATATGCTGTCAGTATGATGGAAATGGAGCATGTTTTGCCCCCTGTTCCCATTCCTTCATCCCCTGTCTCCCGTTTTGGGTCTCAGAGGAGGAGCCAGGATTTGGGGCCTGCCTGTCAGTGGAAGGGATGTTGGAAGTGTCCCCTCCAGAACAGCCCTTTGGAGAGGTGTTTATCCCACTCAAACTCATTGCACATTTACAAACCTGGTCTTCATAAGTTAGGACAAAGACTTCCTACCCTACTGAACTTTCTGAAAGTGATGGACTATTTATTGCAATTAATTTTGCTAGTGTGTTGTGTGGGTAATCAACTAATTAATTTTCGTTTCATTTCTGTTTCTAAATAAAAGAAGCTTGTAGGCATCAGTAGAAGTTTTGTGAAGTTGCCACTGTTTTTGGGCACTGAGGGATAAATCAAAACATCTGTCTGCTGCACGACTGAGTATTTTTCAGCATGAAAAGAAGTGATAGACAGGGGACATGGCAAAGTATTGTACGTGTGCATCACTGTGATTACCATAGGCAGTGTCACTCAGGGCTGAAGGCCTGGCCCCAGGGGACAGAGTCAGTTCTTTAGAGATAACTGTGAGGGTGTCAGGTCACGATTGAGGTTTGTGTTGCTGTAGGGTCACAAATGGAATCAGACTAGTAATCTCTGCTGAGTTTCTCGGAGCCATCTTTCCAAATCAAGGAGAAGATTTCAAACCAAATTCAGTCCAATTTTTCCCTTTCTCTAAACAGGACAAGAATGCCTGAAGTAATTGTGTAATAAAATCAGCACTGTCAGCCTTGTGTTGAAAGGAAAAAATATCCCATTAAATCCTATTTAACAATAATAGCTACATTGTTGCAAAAGGGAAATGTTATAGCCATGTTGGTGTAGTTACTAGAATACGGTGCGCAATTTCTCTGTGGCATGAAAAAATAAAAACCCTTTATAGGCAGATATCATCAACACACACCTTTTTTGCTGCTTTTAGTTAAAGCAGAGCTTTTGGCTATTTAGGACGGTCTTTATGGAGATAAATGCCGGAGGTTATGGCTATTTACCCAGTTGTTACTCTTTTAACTGCACACATACTCAGCTGCTGTAGTACTTGTTGTATGTTCCTCTTTCTTGTAAATATGTTCCTCTTGGTGGTATTTTTGTGTGCAATCTGGGAAACAGCAAGCATCTAATCTTTGATTACATTTATGAGCATTTTACTGCTGTCAGAGTGATACTCCAGAAATGCCCTTTCTTTGCCCTGGTAGTCTCCTTGTGCTTATGCTTCTTACTGGCACCTTTGATTTCAATTTTTTCTTCAACTTTAGAAGTGTTTCATGTGTTTGCTTAAAAATATACTCAAAGATACCACTACTGCTTAGTTAAATGTATGAAAACCAAACATTCCTATAAAACTAAGCTTTAACACTTGTTCTGATGTGCATTTTATGAACACAGTCCAGACACTCAACTGATATTAAAAATCTTCATCTGAGGAAATGTTGACTGCAACCATGCCCCTAGGTCTGCCATGGGCTTCACTTTGGGGTGCTCAAGAGAGATGACTTTGCAGCCAAGCTGACACAAAGGGCTTGTGTAGCATTTGCCCAGTGCCAAAGGGTGCAGGGGCATCTGTCCAACATCCCTGCCTGCAGTTCCAAAGTGGAGTCAGTACCATGGGGCTCAGCCCAGACCTGCTACTGCTCCTCAGAGCAGAGCTGTGCCATGGTGTAACAGGAAAGGGAGGTCCAGCAAAACATGAGGGAATGCCTCCCAGCACAGGTCTCTCAAGGCATGTGCTTGTGAAGCGTTCACATAACGCTCCATCTCTCTCATCTGAATCCCTGCTATACTTCCAATTTCAGCCTGGAGCATTGTGAGCATATTGCTTGGGAAAAAAGGTTTCAATCAGGAAATCCTGAAAATGTGCTTATTAGTATAAATATTTGGATGTGAGTGGTTATTTAATCCTTCGCAGGAAAATGTGACGTTTACATTCTCACAATTTTGTTGGAAGAAAAGAGCTGGGGACAGAAGGGTCTCAGCACCTCCTCATTAGTACATCTCTGTCCAGAAGCAATCTGCCTTATCCGGTGAAGCCTTCATGCCTCCAGCAAAATCTGCCTTTCCAAATGCTGTGGGGGATTTCAGCACTGCTCCTGTGTGTGCATCGTGTGGCTGTAGCTGAGGGCAGTGGCTGTCAGCACAGGCAGCAATGGGAGAGAACAGAGAGGCACTGAGGTATCTGTGAAATACGTGCAAAGGGCTGTAGTGCTCTGATGAAAGTTAACTTCCCTTGCACTGCCATCATCAACCCCACTCTGTACAGCACCTGTTAAACTAGGAAATGAGCTCCCCTTTGTGTCAAAATAGGACATGAAATAAAACAACGTGGACACTGGAACTCTTAGGTAAGAAGAAGGGAAGCTTATTTCCTGACTTTAATATTTATAGACTTTCAAATGGGACAGTGGATTGGAGGATGAAATTTCCACCTCTCCAATGACACTGGAAAAACCAACAGTCTATCAAATTTCTCTTTCTCCAGAAAAGAATGTAAAACAATAATTATTTACGTAAAAGTATGTGAGAAACTTCATTACAAGAATGTAAACTTCAGAAGGCTTAAAAGAACTTAGAAGAACAGGGCAACATCTTTGGAAGTGGCAAGCAAATCAAAAAAGTGCTGTCCCACATATACCATCCCATCACAGCTCCAGTGAGATGTTAATGGATGGCAGAGCAAAGGGCTGTCTGTGTCACTGCTCAAAAAAGGAAAGAAACCAAATATATCAGAGGACACATTTTCTTGGCAACACAGTTACACGTTCATATCTAAAAATAATAGATCATGGCTATGGGGTATAAATAATAAAATTGATAAATCAGCACTGTCTGCAAAGTGCTTATACACTGTCAGAGGATAAACTCTGAACTTTCCCAAAGCTGGTGCCAAATGTGTTAACACCTCTGAATAGTAGAGGAAGTTTTATGCCAGCAGGGCTCGGGTGCCAGGGTACCCAGGCGGAGATGCAGGTGCCCCCTCCTTGCCTGTGCTCAGTGTGCACACAGGCTATCATTCCAGGCACAGCAAAAGCAGCAAGCAGGCAAAAGAGAAACCCCAAAGCATTCAAAATATCTGCCCTGCCCCATCCTAGGTGTCTGTGCAGGCTACAGGGTGATTTGCTGCACAGCTGCAGGGTGTTCGCAGTAAACTGAGTCACCCTTGAAGCTCCATCTCTAACGGGATTCCAGTCACCTACTTCACAAGAAGGCCCTTGAAATGCCGGTGCCTTAACCTTGAATTGCTTCCTGGCCTAAGTGTTCCCTGCAGGAGAAATGCCGGCTTCTTGCAAGTGAGATTTTATTCCCAGTCTCTTTAAAATGCCTTTGAGTTCATGCAGGGGTGAAATCAAATAGCAATTAAATAATGCCCAACAGGGAGGAAAAATCTTCATGAACAATGACTTCTAATGACTCCCTGTAACCGAGTAATTTAGCCTGTCTGAGCAGAGCAGTTCCTTTAAAACTTTCCAGTGTGGATGTCCAAAGCTCGTTTTGCAAGGAGAGAACAGAAGTAAAGAAGCCTTTAAACATTTTGAAAAAAGCCAGTGAGGGTTTCTAAGCTGCTGTAAAATGGGAGGTTAGAAGAAGGGAATGGTAGTTTTGTAGGGACAAAACAAAGTACTGGATTTCAACAAGCACTGGGCATCTGCACTGATTTTGACTGGAACAGCATGACAGAATTTGCAATTCTCCACAGCTGTTGTTTCTACATCATGTGAATTCTGGTGGAGAGTCATGGTTTTGTGTAGGTTTCTGGCAGATTACTACAAGTGAGAATTACCAGTGCTGTGGTACAGAGAGGGTTAAGTAACTCCACAGCCTCCCTACTGTTGAAGAACCAAGTCCATCAGTCATATGGAATTGTGACAATTTCTGGCTTCTGCTAGCTGCACATTAGGTGCCTATTTCCCTTATCATTGCATATTTAGGGTCCTTAAACATGCAAATAATAGCAATAGCCACATATAACAATGATGAGTGTTTCTGAAGAGCTTTTTGGAATTGCACACAGGACACAGCAAGAGCAGAAACATGGCAGGAAGGGAGAGGATTGAGGTTATGGCAATAAATTCCTACAGTTACCTGGTTTGGGCAGGTGTGGGGAGGGCCCTTGTCCCTTCCCTCCTGACAGCAGTGACTGCTGCTGTGATTAATCCCCTCAATGGAGACTTCCTCCTCTGCTTTGGCCACCATCCCACATCCCCACAGCACCCTGTACCACCTTCAGAAATGCTCACAGCTCTCTGGATTTGTAGTTCTGTGCCCTGAGGGTACCTATTTCACCTGCATCACCTGAGTAGTGGAGGTGATGTTAATGAGCAACACTGAGCAGCATGTCTTGCACCTGCCCTTAACTTGGCTTTTATGAGACACTTTCACTATAACTTTCTGATTTAGGTACACCTAAAATTACTTTTTCTTTGCTAAACCTTGCCTTATAACTAACTTTTTTTTCCAGCAGGAAAAACCTGCATCCCTAAGAATAGTGAAACTCCAGGGCTGCATGCTAGCTCTGCTTCCAGCCAGTGCCACACGGCTCTCCCAGGACAGCTGGGTGTGACTGTGCCCGTCCTTGGCTGTTGGGGACCTCGGCATGCTGGCCCAGCACCACTGCTCAGTGCAGCACTGCTGGCAGCAGCAGCAGTGGCATTTTTTGTAGCATCATTTCAAGTACCTGCCTGGCAAACCCCAGCCTAAGGCTCCTCTCTGGACAGAGCCCCGCTGTGGTGGTCCTTCCCTTTCCCTTCGCTTCTTTAGTGTGCTGGTGCAATGGCTCCTCTCCACTGCCTGACCTCACATCCCTCACTGCAGGACAAAACCCAGACAAAAATATCACCTTGTTCGTACATAATAAAAAAGTCATTTTTACCCCAAACCAGGACTAGTCTTGCTCTGAAGCTGGCTTGCTCTCAATGGAAAATGGGCCTGATACTGCTTTAACAAAATGTGCAGAAGTGAACCCATTTGTTTATATGGAGCTAGGAAAATCCCTTCACTTTGCTATAGTTACAAATGTTTTTCACACTACTGTTCAGGACTTCTGCTTTTTATGTCTGGCCTAAAAGACTGCTCTCTCCAGCCATCGAGGACTTATTAACCCCATTTATGGGAAATGGTTGTGCACTGACTCAGAGGGAAGAATGACACTTATTGAATCACCAGCACCAGCATCCCATGGGTTTTCCTTGGAGGCCTCTCAACTAAATATTAGCTAGGAAAACACAGGGCCATGGGGACTGCAGCCCCGACTGCAGCCAGCGGCTCACCTCTCATGGTTGTGTGCACACAGACATGCCTGTAACCCATGGAGCCCAGGCTCTGCCTTGGCACGGCATCAGGCACCGCAGCCTCGTGTCCAAAGCTGGCCTCTCACTGCACATTCACTCTTTCCAAGCGGTGGATGATGTTCTGTCCCCAGCAGCAGCCAGCCTCCGGCTCTCTGGCAGCAAGTCAGGATGCTCTCAGGCATCTCTGCCTCTCCCGCACCCCAGCTCTGGCTCTGGCATGGGAGTGCAACAGCAGCAAACAGAACCTCCCTGCACCTTGCATCCCAGGCTTTTCCCTTTGGGCGTGGTGCTCTCCAAACCTGTCCTTCCAGCACAGGTTTCGGTGTGGCACCCCACCGTTCCTCTCCCTCTCCCTCTCCCTCTCCCTCTCCCTCTCCCTCTCCCTCTCCCTCTCCCTCTCCCTCTCCCTCTCCCTCCTTTCTCCCCTCTTCTGGGGAGGTAAGGGATGGCATTTCAGGGTCAGGGAAGTGGAGGACAGCTCAGGAGAGCAAAGTGCTGCAAGCAAAGCTGGGCCTCTGGGCATCCGAGGCTGCAGCAGGCACGACTGGTTGCACTGGAGGAGTCATTCGTGCGCGGAATGGCTTTCGTGCCTGACTGATCTGTGCAAGCCATGACCAAGAGAGGATCATGGTGTGTCTCTAAGGCCGTGATATCCTCACTTCTTTCTGAATTGCCAGGAGTCGGGGTGCTCAATCTGGCTCAGAGTTCAACCTCTGGCTCAGGTCTGGAGTAAGTAAGAGACATTTTCATGTGGAAACCAGCCCTTTACACCATCAGAATGGGTAAAGCTGCCTAGGCAAGCTGAGTAGATGCAGAAGTGGGTGCCAAAATAGACATTTATCAAAAATTGTGATGAGAAGATAATGTTTTGCTTAATCTGAGACCACAAAATGGCATTACGTTCTAATTTATGGTCTAAAGAATGTTATTTTCTTGAATTTTTAAAGTGAAATGGTTCATCTTTTAAAATCGCCCTCTTTGCTGTGGACTTAAGTGTGTCTAGAAGTTTGTTATTTTCTGCTGTGTAATAAAATGGCCTGTATTTGTTATTCTTCTTGAACAGATGCCTTGTTAAATTTTCCAAGAATGCAGAAAATGTTTGATGCAGAAGGCATTTCAAGTAATCTGGGTACATCCATTGCAGTCTGTTATGTAGACTTTGCATTTGCAGTTGCACCTGAATGTGTTTTAAAGTACAAATAGCAGTAAAAAATATATTCAGATAAAACAAGGACAGCCCTCTTTCTCTGCCTGTCTGTGAAGGCAAAAGAGAAATGGAGAAAAGCCATCAATCACCACACTTAGCAGGTGTGAAAACTGCTCAGATCTTTGCCTAGATCTCAGTTACAACCCAAATCAGGTCTAAATATCACCAAGAACACAAGTCAGGAGTGCAGAAGGAGACTGTGGGCATTCCTGAATGTGTCAGCCAGCAATGGATGAATTCAGCAGCATCTGGCAACCTCAGCAGGAGATTTCAATGTGTGGTCAATAAAACTTGACCCAACCCAAGGTCCCTGATGCAGCTGGCATTCCACTTGTGTCCTGTAAGAGTCTTTGAACCTGGCTTCTGCTACGTCACCAAATTTCTGGCCAGGTCAGACACTCCATGGCTGCCCGTTCCCAAATGGAGTTTATCCTGACTGAGCAGTTTTGTGTGCAGAAATGATGGTCATTCTTCCTTTGCTTTACAAACCACTGCATAGTTCTGGCAATACAAAATGACTTTCCAGTGCCACTCGAACCTGGACACACTTCAGTGCTGTGTGAGGCTCCTTACTACTCTCACTTACCAAGTCCATTTCTTGGACATAAACAAATTTGTTAAGTTTTAACAATTTTTTCTGACATTTTCCATGCTGGGCATTAGCCTCGAGATATTTGGTCCCATTCTTTTGTTTTTTATAGGAAGGTGACAGATATATTCAAAATGTTGAGATTTTTCTATGATTCCTGGGCAATAGTTTCCAGGCTGGAGGATAGAGAAAAATAGACTGATTTACTGGAGTGAAATCTTTCTCCCTTTCTCCTGAGTGAATGCCATGCTTTTGGGATGGTGGCAGTGGTACAGGCTGAGTGAGAGACAGAAGAGAAGGGCCAAGAGAGGCTGGAAGGGGGAAGAGGGCTGAGTTCCACCTTTGGGCTGCCATATGGATCAAGGTCTAAGCACCTTGGCGAAGCCCAGTCTCATGGATCCTACAAGGCTGGGGAACACACACTTGTGTTTTTCTAGAAGGACCAAGTCCAGTTGTCCTGCAGAACTCCTTGCTGTCTGCATTTTACAGCCTTTTCTCCCTATTCCATCTTTGAATAGTATATTCATAGATGCTAAGCTCTCTCAAGCCAACAGCAGTGTTTTCATTGATTTAGCATAACCAAGGTTTCAAGCCAGTCCCAAAAATTAAACAAGTGATGATTTTGTCTCAGTTCAACAGGAGCTAAACAATAGCATTGGGAATATTACTCTCCCCCTCTCCCTCAAGACTGAAGGATTCAGCATATGTGTGTAAAGTTTAAATCAGACAAATATTATTAAAATGCTGTTGCACTGGCTGTTGCTGTAGAATGATAACAAGTTTTGGGTATGTAAGTCACAGTAAGAGAGGGTTTGTCCTTGGCTTCAGAAATCTTATGCGCTTGTGATCTTATTTGCAAATGTCTCTCGCAGATGATCAAGCAATGGCTGTTTCACAGGGCAAACTTTCACTGAGCTGAGCAGCAAAATAGCAGTTTCAGGTCTTGAACAGGTTAAAGAAAGACTGTTCACCAAGAAGCCCTGATTATGTTGATATGTTCTCTCTTTGCTGACTTGTTGGTTTTTTTCCTGTTTTGTGTTTCTCCAGAGTACCAAGGTCTGTCTGCTGGGCTGGATAAATGAATCTGCTGACACTGTGCAGAAAATCCCATTGACTTTGCTGCCTGGCTGAGGCATGTCTTGTCTTTTCACTGCACAAAGCTGACAGGCCATCTTAACTCCTTGCCATCTCTTCAGCATGTTGTCAGGGATCTTGATGTGATTTTCTATCTGTTTAGTATAACATAGCACAATACCTTAGGTATAACATTGTGTCTCTTGTGAACTGCTCTTTTTTGTGGTCAGTTTTTTTCTCTTCGTAGAGGTCTTGTCTCTCATAGACTTTGAGGCCTTTCCCACCTTCTCCATTCATTTTACCTGTAATTTCTTGAAGAAGGAAATAAATTAGTTGAAGTTTCCAGATTTAATAAAGATGTTTGGGTGAAACAATTTTTAGAATTTGTGATGACTTCGGTACACAGGAGCTCATACTGAAGCCTCATTTGGATATACTTTCAATGACAGTGTCCAAATAAAAAAGACTCAGGCCAGCAGGGAAGGGTTACCTAAGCAGGTAAGAAAGGCCATATTGGGGCTCCTTTTTCAGGCTGGAGCCCCTGCTGGAGGCAGGATGCTGCCCCACACAGCCCCTTGGCTTGGCCCTGTAGGACCAAGCTCAGGTGTGCACTAGCTGAACATAGAACAGACTCCTGCAGCTCAATGACCTAATGTGCAAGGAAACATTTTCACGTATTTCGCTTCAGCCCACCCCTTTCTCCTCTCAGCTGATGCCACTCGGTTCATGTACTGGAAGAGATTGTAAAAAATTTATTAAGTATGGGAAAAATTAATAAGCAAATATTGTGAATGTTTAAACATAAAAGAGTTAGCATTCTGCTTTTACTAAAATTTTGATAATAATATCAATTTCAGCAACGTTCCCAGAAGCATGAACACATCTTAAAAATGCTCTGACTTCAAGAAATTATTGAGATGACTTCTATCACACAGATCTTGGATGTTTTGCCTAGAGTCAGTGCCTGTAGAACCTCAGTGTGGATGTGGCTGTGGATGGGGGGCCTGCAGGCAGGAAATCTCCTCGCCTGTTGCTTCATCCTTTCCCTTTGCTGCCTCACATCTCCTGCTGAAATGCACTCTGTGCGGAGGTGATATTAGACACAGCAGTTTGGTATTTATTATATAAAATGACCATGAACTCATACTGACTGCATTGTTTTGTTCAGTTTAAACTGGTATTTTACATTATATTCTTTACATGTAATGGAGAATTACACTGTTCTGTAGGTCTGCCTATTTCCCTTTCTCTGGGAAAGGGATTTGGGAAATGTAACTAAAGGTTAAGCAGGTCATTTCTGCATTATGTACCTACCATAGATTAGTCCTTCTCTAATTTATTCAGAAGTAAGTCTACATTACTTTCCTGTCATACATAAATATTGATGGGTGCTATTTGGCTAAATGAATAATTATCACAACTAATTTCCCTTTGAAAAGGATCTAAAACTGCCCTGGCTAATCTCTCATCAGCTAATAAATACTAGCCAGCTGAGTTTGTCAGTGTCTTAAGTAATACAAGGATAGGGGCACTTCAGATCTAATGCAGTGCATTTCAATTATTCTGGTTTAATTATTAAATTCCTATGCAGATGTTTTCATCAGTTGGTAAGGGGAATGCTTGTTCTTCTATGTTGCCATTTCCAGTAAGGTCTGTCGTCCAGGGGAGATGGTTTCTGGGAATTTAGGTGTGTGGGGCAAGGTTCCTGCATGCTGTTACAGTGAAGAAAGAGGGAGAGAAAGAAATTTGTCCCTGGTCAGTTACTGATCTTGCAGAGGCTTTCCATGAACTGCATCAATCCACACAGCTCAAGAGATACATTTGTGCATGAGATTTGGGAACATGGGTGCGTTACATTGGGGTATGACAATATTAATCTCATGCATGCCAGCTGCTCTCTGACATGTGCATATTTTGCTCTGCTTTTAGTGTAAAGTAACTGACTCAGCTTTACTGGGGGAGGGAAATAAATGGGGAGCAGCCTGTGTGAAGTATCTTGACACACATTCCCTTTCATGCCCTTATATTGATAATATTCCAACTATCCTGGATAAGTTGAAATCACCAAAGAATCTTGAAAAATCAAAGAATAGATCTAAAAAAATGCAAGGAAATTAATGATCTTGACAGGTAGTTGCTCTCACTAAGAAATTCTGAAAAAACTATTTGCCCTGATTCCAATAGGAGACTTCCTTGGATTGGAACATTGGAGTTCTAGTGTTCAGCGTGCAGCAGCTCAGCTCTTGGGAGATGCCATTTCTCACCTTGGCTGCTGTCTTCAAGAAATAAAAAAATCACCTGCTATTTCAAGAAGGAAAGTAAATATGTATCTTTACTGTTTGTACAGAGCAAACTTTTATTTAGTAGCATCAAAAAAAAAGAAAAAAAAATCCAGACAGTACCACCTTCCCATTAGAAAAATTGTACTTAAATTAAAACCAGCATAATTTGTGCAAGTTATCTTCCCAGTCTTTCTGTGCTTAAGTCAAATTTGAATGTTTCAAAAAATATATCATTTTTCAACATTTTGTGCCATGAATAAAATCTCCCTAGGGAACACATTTTGTGTTTCAATGAGTGCAAAATGATTTTCTACTTCAGGAATGTATTTTGTAAATAAGGAGGGCTTTACTGTGAGTCATTAGCAAAATTAAATTTCTGTTAGAAGAATGAGTTGTAGAGGTAATATGCAGTAATTGTAATTGTAATTTAGAATCAGGTTACTTGAAACCTTGTTCTCACCAAAATATACTCAAATAAGAGGTTCTTTGGCTTGCTGGAAAGATGACGCTTTTGCAGAATGACACAGGTCCCAGATTTAGTCTATTGGTTTAAATTTTTTGACAAATCTGAATGGCATGATGGGGGTTAAAATAAGTGTCCAGAGAGAAAGCAGGAAGGAAGGAGCCATTCCCTGTGGTTATTCCCTGTGTCTGTCCCCATGGTGGGCTCCAGAAAGCGGTAGTAAGAGCAATTGCATGTAAAGTCCTGACCAAGCCCTATCAATCCACAGTGAATCATACTCAGTGAAATACATTTTGGAATAGTTTTGCTGCCAAACAATAACAAGTTTACATTTGCCTCTTTTCTTCTTCAGAACCTTAGCCAGATTTGGGCAGCTTTTCTTGGACATACCATTCCTGTCTGGGGTTAGTGCAGTTTTTCTGCCAAATTTCAAGCCTTTGATAGAAGGATGGGAAGCAAAGCTACAGCTTTTTAATGAAGGACCAAATTTTCACAGATTAATTCAGGTTTAGTTACTGTTTTCAAGACTTATTATGTGCAACCTTCAGTATTTTTCAAATTTTTTTAAATTGGATTCAACCACAAGATTTTATTATCCTTTTAGTGTTTGATTGTATACATCTGCATCTGAATGCACATTCTTTTGTCTGTTCCAATGTAATTTTTCAGTTTTGGAGGAAACTAAACTTGTTTACAAGTGTTTTATTCTGTTCCCTCTACATTTTTAAAGGCAGTGCATGTAGTTCTGCATGTAGTGAGGTGACAGACATAAGCCGTCTTCAAATGAGTATGAAGGAAAACATTGTCTTCACTGTCAATACAGTGTTGAGGCTGATTGTGTTTTAATTTGATGTTTGCCACATGCGTGTCTCTTAAAAAGCACTAAATAACAAACCAGGAGAGAAAGAAAAACAAATCCCTGCCTTCTTGCCTTGCTGTAATAGAGTTGGAGTCATTTCAGGAACCAGCTGGACTGGTTTTTCCCGGGACTTAAAAATATGCAAGTGACTGTGGTTTCCAGAAAAGAATCAAATGGAATGAGATGCCAGTGTTGAAAAAGAGACCCCTTCCAGATGCTGGGTTGTTTTTGACTGGGTTATGCTGGTCCTGACCTCAGGAACATGGTGTTCCACCAACTGTAAGAGCTCTTCCTGTGGCAAATCACAAATCCACACCTCCCAGGTTAAAAAAAGCTATGGAGGCAGAGGAAGATTAATTCCTGAGAGAAGTACGTTTGTTGGGAGAGGACAATTTAGTAAAGCAAAGCATTCACATCTTCAGCAGCCATTGCTGACACTGTTTTCCCTGGGAAGAGCTGATAAAGATGTATCAGCAGCACCAGGACCCAGAGCACTGTATTCTACCTCCAGTGACTGTGAAGGACAAACTCAGGATGACTAACAGCAGTAGAGGATAGGCTTTTCAACCCATAATAAGTTTTCTGATAAGCTCTTAGCAA
Organism: Ammospiza caudacuta; assembly: GCF_027887145.1. Lineage (NCBI taxonomy): Eukaryota > Metazoa > Chordata > Aves > Passeriformes > Passerellidae > Ammospiza > Ammospiza caudacuta. The sequence continues at coordinate 95,973,124 of NC_080595.1, read as the reverse complement.
AAATAATGGAAACTCATCCCTTGAGCTTTATTAGCATTGCCTGAATCTAAATACTTTGTTTAGCAAGTTCTCCTCAATTTTTTTCCTAATTATATGGGAAAAACCTGAGCTCAGTCTCTCCTTCCTTCTCCCAGTGTGGGTAAAATGCTGCTGAGAGGGAAAATGTTGGTGTTCTGCCAGGAGCAATAAAAACCTGGAGGTTTTGGGGGCTACCTGGGTTGCAGACCTGAGGATAGAGCTCTTATTGCACAGACTCTACCATAATCTTGTCCCAGCTGACAGCCATCAGCTGTGTGCTGGCTGCCTCCTTTCATCATGGGTGTGTGGTGTTAGCAAAAAGGGGAATCTGTGTACATCAGAGTCTGCCAACACAGAAAACCATGACATGGGTGATGGCATTGCCAACATTTGTTGGCTAAATGCATCAAAAACAGTGCAGTAGGTCATGCACTCTTTTTGTTCCATGGAAACGTAAACCCACTCATTTTATGAGATCAGCTGTGCTACCTCTCAAGGTAAACTTAAAAGATGTACTCAGATTATCAGCCTTTTGAACCCAGGAAGCCTGAGGCTGACATGCCTTCATCTTGTTGTGATGCTCAGGGCAGCTGGTTGTGGGTCTGGATTCCATTTTAACAGGCACTTTACAAATACAGAATAAAGAGCTTCTTAGTATGAGGCAATAGATGGATGCAGATTGAACATGAGTGAGAAGGTATGGCTTAGCTCTGTAAGCAATCATAATAACATTGCCACTTTTTTTCTTTTTTGTTGACAAAAGGCAGCTTCAGGAAGGATTTGAAGGATGATAATGAAGAAACTACCAATCTGCTCTCTAATTACAAGCATGCAACATGAAACCACAGTACTGCTTCATTCTTGTGGTCTGACTTGTCCAGTCTCTGGGAAAGACATGACTTTGTTTTGTCCAGAGCTTTCCTAAAATCAGAGCATGTGTTCCAGACATCCTGGTTAGCAACTGGTGCTCCAACAGAGGGATTGCTGGTGTGAGAGGGCTGCTTTGTGATAAAAACTGGTCCATCTCTTGCTTGTGCAGTGGTTGATGACAGATTCTGCAGCAATCCGGGGTTTCAGCCTGGCTCAGAGCCCACTGACTGCAGCAGATTGGGGTTAGACCCTGAGTCTGTTCTCAGGAATAGCACATGAAAAGTGTGAAAGATAAGAAGGAAGTAAGGTAAAGCAGGCCATTTCTCAGGATAGTTTTCCAATGGATAAGCACTGAGTTCATAAGAATTCAAAGGGAAAAAAGTCCAAATCTTTCTTTGATGGGGAAGGCAAAAGTCGCGGGGAAGAAAACAGGTTTGCATGGGAAAGACAGAACCTCAAAGCAGAAAAATTGTCAGCATTTTTTCATCTTTTAAGCCTGGCTGTTTATTTTTGATGGAAGCTTAGATTTTCTTCATTTTCTTTGTCTCTCTTTTTTTTTTTTTATTTTCTTTTTTTAATCAGATGGCATGCACATGGGTTGGTTTCACTGGAAATAAAATTCCAAAAAAAAAAAAATTATTTAGACTTCCTGGTTTACAGAAGGCAATAAAAAGTGTCTAAACACCAAATATGCCAATAATAGCAGTAACTGAATGAAATGTTCAGCAAAAAACTCCTAATCTTGCTTAAATATCCCACATCACCAAGTTTACCAAGCTGTCACAAAATTAATTGTGTCTTGGTAGTTTAGTGGAAGCAATAACAGTGTCCTGCAGGAAACCTTGTGGTGTGCCAGGCACAGTGTTGCAGATTTGAGACTACCTGGTCCATGTCTGGTGCATTGCATTTGTAGATTTCTTGAACACAGCTACTCCGTGAGTTCATTTTTTAAGAAGAGAAACTTATTTTTAATTGTTGCAAATATTAAGAGAACATTTTTTTACAGAATTACGTATTTAGAGACTGTGGGGATTGTCTTGGTCTAGATGCAACATGAGTTTTATTGTGAAGTCACTCCAGGGCAGTTAGTACAGCTTTGACTTGAATAACATAAGTATGTGGGAGGAACATATCTTCTGTCTTTGATTGCAAGAAATTGTATAATCTGCATTAACAGCCCTGCCTCTTTATGCTCATGGTTGGTTTGCATCCTGACTGATGGAATTTGGAGGTCTCATTGCTGTTCTGTCAGTCTGCCTGAGCCTGGGTGGAGGGAGACAGAATTTCATCTTCTTGTTCCTTGTTGCTTCCAGACAGGAAAGAGTTCTGGTGTGGTTGTGCTGCTGTTGGTAGGGATCATGTAACAAACAGTTTCTACAATGTGCCATCCAAGCATGTTAGGGTCAAACACTTTATCGTCACCGGCCTCAGAATAGAAATGAGAAGATGTTTTCTGGCAGCAAAGCAGTGAGACCCTTGAAGAGCAGTAAGACTTCTGAAGAAGAGATAAATAAACTGAACCTTGTTTTAGTTTGGCATATGTTTTAAATTAGGATACAAAACCCAATTATCTTTATTTAAAACTTCCTAAAGTTTCAAATTTTTGGTTTGCAGCTTCAACAAATAGAAAATTCTTTATCTTGCAACGATAAGAACAAACTGATAGCTTATCAATAATATTGTATAGAACTGAATGACTGCCCTGGATATTCTTATTTTCAGAATCACTTCTGTGAGAAACTGTTCATCAGGAAATGATACTTTTCAAAGCTGAAAACATAAACTTGGCCTTCTGTTCTTCTTTTATCTGAAGTGTTTGCTTTTGTTTTGTCATTCTTTTCAGCTTCATTTATGTAATTTTCCTTTTCCCTTTCTATGCTTCACAGATTTGATTGTTCATGTTTTGTAAGGTGTCTAAACAGAGATGGAAGGGTTGTGTTCCAGTTGCTAGTTTCATTTTTCAAAATGTGCAATGGTGACTGAGAATCCAAAAGGATGCACTGAAGTCAAACCTCTGAAATGTTTATAAGTAATTTCTATCTTCCTGTTTGAAATTTGTGTGGCTATGTTGGTAGATGCATGTTTTGTGGTGTCAACTCCCTGATATGCTGCCCTGAAGAAAATAAAATAAATTTATTTATGTCAAAATAATAATAAAAATTAATCCCCCCCCAATATTTAATAAAAGGTGTAGGGATCTTTATACAAATGAAGTGATATTCTAATGCATGACTGTTCTCCACTTCCTCCCAAACATGGAATGTAAGTTGCCTTGGTCACAGAAGTTTCCTGTCTTAGAAATCTCAATAGTGATGAGATAGTGATTCCTAAAAAGATTTTATGATGCAATACAAGTGCAAATAAAGTGCAGATATTTATTTATGAGTATTTACTGTTTCCAGAAAAAAAAATGAGTTTAGAAACATATAGACTATAAGAAAAATATAACCCTTCTAGTCCCTTAGTTCAAAGTAGACCTTGTTGGTGAAATTCAGACCCTATGTAGAATCCCTCCAGTTTCATCAGAAGAATGAGATATGTTTTTAGGAGTCTTATAGGTTTGGAAGAAAAAACACCACCTTTCATTTTCAGCAGAGTATTCATATGCATCTAGGCAATTGCCTCCTGCTCTATCTCCTCCTTTAGTTTAACTTTGCAGCTTTTTATATAAGCACATTCCCTGATACTGCAAGGCCTGAATATTCTCCAGTGCTACTGCAAATGTAGCAGCATGAAAACTGCTGTCAATAGAAGTGATGAAAAACCATTCTGTCCTCAACTCCAATAGAAGAGGAAGTTATAGATTTTACTGTATACACTAAGGAATTTTTTTTCTTGCACCACATTTCTTTACTGTTTTTTTTCTTGGTTTAATTTGTTTTGTGTTCTGTGCTCCACCAGCCGGCTTCATCTTCTGGTGCAATTTCACAAAAACTTGAGCCTCCAGAAGGGCTGAAGTTGGACGGTGATCAGTCAGGGAATGTGTCATGAGTATCCTGCTCAAATGCTGGAAGAGATGGAAGACAAGGAGAGACACAGAAGCTCAACCAAGAAGTTTATTTCATGCTATTGACAGATAGTTCAGACAGCATCATCTCAGGTTCTTCATCTATTTGAAGTACTCAAAATTCATGTTAAATGCAACAAAGGTATATGACAGCACTCAATGGGCTTAGAGGAATGAAGCCAGTTAAACGAGAACACAAACAAATGGTTGGAGTACTGCAGAACTGGTGAAAAGCACAGAGAGATCACTGTGGATCTTTTATCCAAAACATATGGTTCTCCCCAAAATGAAGTGACTGAGTTGAACCAGGACTGGAAGCAGTAGGAGGTGTTCTGGGATATAACAAAAAACAGTTCTTCCAAACAAGCAATGTCATCAGGCATTTTTGTGCATCCTGAAAAATCTGTTTTATGTGAAGGACTAGGATTTTTCTCTTCGCCTTTTCTCTCTTATTTTCTGTTTTCTCTGATTTACCTTGTTCCTTTCTATTTCTCTTTCTTTTGCCTCTCCTCTCTTTTCCTCACTCTTCTTATAATTGGCAGACCAGAAAGTTCTCTGAGTGTTTGGAATAATCAGAACCTCTTGTATATTAAAGTGGCAAATCCTACACATTTGTAATATTTTATGGTGTGTGTATGTGTGTATGTGCATAGAAATAAATGCAAAGATTCTGTCAGATTTGCCTAACTCATGGGAAGCTGATCCTTCGAGTCAAATTCAGGACCATCAGTGAGTAACCCAGACTTACACTAAAACATGCAGTCTACATTAGAAGTGCTATATGTCTTTTTTTTTTTTTTGAAGCCTTTTTCAACTCAGTAGTTTTATCTAAGTGAATTTTGGGCATAATTTACTTTTTCCTATGATACTTTGTATGTTTGATGGCCTCTAGCAGGTTGGGTTCTACTACGCAGGTAAAGTAGCTCCAGTATGGCTGCTGTACCTGTGGAAGACATAATTAAGTTCATAATGAATGTATGGATCTGCATGGATTGTTTATGTGTGGTAGATCCAGTTCTGGTGGCATATATCAGGCTGTGCATAGCTGTTACACAAATGCACCCCTCGGTGATACAACAGAATTCTTGTAGAGTGGCATGATATCTTCCATAATTCTGAAAAAAAACATGCCAGAAGGTTGTGAAAATCTTTGCTTTGTGTTCTAGAGGCCAAGCGTGAAAAACATGCCCTGAAATTTGTCAATAACTCTGGATAATTCCTGAAGCACTCCTCAGTTACAGTAGCTAATGCAACCCTTCTAAATATGTGACTACAGCATGGCAACAAGATTCTGAATCAAGAAGGAAAAACACTACTGAAGAGCAGGACTCCCTTCTACTGCTTCTATTTAGAAATGTTGCTCATTACAAAATGACATTTTTGTTATGAAACACTGGAATGATGGAAGAAAAAGGCTGCATTTTGGATGAATTAATAATGTCAGAAACCAGCTGCCTGTGGAAGGGCTGGTCAAATTTCAGATTCTGTTGCTGTTTGGTGCCCTGATTGGATCTCCTCTATTTTGCAGCTTTACAGAATTTTACATGGAGAAGGGACAACCATGACAGACAGATCAATTCTTCCACATCCTAATGCCCTAAGACCCTGCCTAACACTGTCTCTCACACGAGATGCTCTTATCCAATGACTGTGATTGTGTCACTCTTCCTACACATAACACCTTATATTTGCATGAGTTAGACTGTTTTACTCTAAACTGATTGAACTGTTGTGTCCCACAAATTCCTTGTTATTTTGCAGATAGAAAAATTATAAACTTTAATAGTAGTTATATTTTTATGTATAAAAAAGTTAATTTTAAAGATACTGAGAATAAAGATGCTGAGACTAGAGCAAATTCTTGCTCGTTATGTGAAATAAACTTCTATGATCTCTGAGAAGTCAGATTTGAATTTTTTTAATAGGAAAACCAATTTTTTAGCTTTGTGCATTTAGCTATCAAGATGATGAGTGATGTAACAGGTATGAATAGAATAGACTAGTATTATGAAATATGCCATGTGGACTATGTTTTTAATAGTCTTAAAATTTGGAAGTTTGAGACACGTTGGTTTTATGTAGGAATCATTTCCAGATATTGAAAAAAAGTGTTAGTTTTCTCAGAAATGTTCAAGTAAAGTTGACTTTTATATAACTGTGAAAAAATGTGCTGCTATGTGCAGAAATCTTCAAGAAAAGTGCCAATTTATATGGCTTTTCCCCTAATATTCCTAAAATGGTGTTTGTTTTCTTAAAGGAATGAGCCAATATGTCTGCCTTGCCCAAAAATATTTATTTGAAAGCATGTTTTGAAAAGTAAATATGCTGATTGAATTAATTGAAGAAATAACAAATTCAAAGGTTAATAATAAAAATGATGATGATGATGATGATAGCAACCAAAGTCCAAAGAATGTAGCTGTCATTAAAATGTGGAACCTATGGAGAAGCTGGAGCTTGTCAAATGAGAAAAGAATGGTCTGTGCAAACTTTGAGAAAAAGAAATGTCCTAGGATTAATTTATGTGTTATGTTATTCATCATTGCTTGGATATTCACATGGAATGGGTGAAAATATTCCCAATTCATGAAAAAGAAAAGGTTTTTGGGACACGATTTTTTATTTGAAGATTCATAATTGAAATGAACTTTTTTCATCACTATCCAGATCTAAGCATTTGTCACTGATTCAGGGACTAGAAACAATGCCATATGGTTCGAGTGGCTAATCACACAGCTTAAATAACAACAAAAAGTGGTCAGAGAAAACATCTGGTGAACATTCTGAATCTGAAGATCATCCTGATTATTCTGTGAATATTTATGAGTAAAAAATGTTAATAATGAACTAGTCCATTAGTCCATAAGCAGCTCACAATAAAAGGAAATAATTACTTATGCAATCAATGTTTTTTAAGTGAATAATTGAATCTATTCAAATTTAACATACTTCTGATTGCAATGAGGTTTTTGCTCTGCTGAAATCTCTATCTCTCTGAATCTGGAATCTGAAGCCAGCTTCTATCAAGCGATTTTAAATCCATGTTTAGATTTTATTGTGTATTTTATTCACAAAGAGTGCATCACTAAAATAGAACTGAAAAATTTGTGTCAGTGTGTTTAGAATATATCTCACAGACTTCAGAACACAGCAGTTTAGGATAATGAAATATATTTTACATATGTTAACTTTTGCCGTATATAAAGTAGCTGAATTCACAGGAACTTAGTATTTAAGAAAGCCTGACTAAGCATATTTAGAAGAGTTCCTCCCATGTATGGGAAATTTTTCCATAGCCCCAAATGTAGAAAACTTGAGAAACTAGAGGCAGGCTCACTGAGAATCAATAAAGTTCTTCAGTAACTCTCTAGAAGAAAACTGCAAAATAGTTAAGTTCTGGGAGCAGGCACATGCTTCATAGAGTTTGACTACAAGACCTTGGTCACTCAGTCAGTAGGAACTTTGATAATGACTTTGGTAGATTAAGTGTTATAGCCTTCAAATCCCTTTAGAAATCATAGAATAGTGTAAAGAATTTGGAAGATAATCTGCTTCCAACCCCCCTGCTGGGTTGGGCAGGGACACCTTCAACTACACCAGGTTACTCAAGGCACCATCCAACCCAGCCTTGAACATTTTCACGGATGGGTCATCCTCATATTCTCTGAGCCACCTGGTCCAGTGTCTCACCACCCACAGAGTAAAAATTTCTTCCTAATATCTCATCTGAACTAACTTTCAGTTTAAAACTCTTACACCTTTTCCTATCACTATTTTCCCTGATAAAGAATCCCTTCCCATCTTCCTTGTAGGCCCCCTCTAGGTACTGGAAGGCTGCTATAAGGTCTTCCCAAAGCCTTCTCTTCTCTATGCTGAGCAACCCCAGCTCTCACTCTGTCTTCATAGGAGAGGTGTTCCAGACCCCTGATCATTTGTATGTCCCTCCTCTGGACCCATTCAAGCAGGACCATGTCTGTTATGCTGGGCAGGCCTCAGATCTGAACACATTACTCACAGTGGGGCCTTCAAAATTATTTAATTCTTAGTCTGACACTGTTGAGAAAATCTGCCATTGATTTTGCTGGGATAGAATCTCAGTCTTGCCATTGTGCCATCACCATACTGACAATTCATCTGCTTGGACAAGGCATTACAGTGAGGGGTTAAGATTTGAATTTCACCTCGTTTCATTTGCACGTCTTGTGTAGATCACTCCTCGCTCTGTGTCTTTTTTTCCCCCCTCTCCATCACCTATCCTTTGTGCTGCTTGTTAATCTCAAACAGTAATGCTTTGGAGCAGCAGCTATCTCCCTTGACCATTACTCAACATCCCTGAGGCTTGAAAATCATAGAAGCATTTAGACGCTATTGCTATATGAAGAATGACAATTAGAATTCTATTCTTGGAAGAAATCCAAGCCGCCTTGTTGCATAGATTCATAAAACCTTTTACTGGAAGAAAGCATATATTTTCAAAGGATGTTTGATCTTTAGCACTGCCTTCAGCTGATATTACAAGTCTATGCAAAAATGTATGTATTCTGAATTTCTACAAAAATAAGTTTGTTTTCTTTAAAAATAATGAGTTTGTGCTAGTTATTTTTGGTGGTGTTTAAGACTGAAATAATTCTATAACTAGCTGCAGAAAGTCTTGTGGCTCACACCACAGCAAGTTTTAAATCTTATGAAGTCAATGGTGCAGTTTTCACTTAGAAAAATAGATGAAAATAAAGAGCTTCCTAGATCTGTTTTCCCAAGTCAGACTAGGGATATGACGACCCAAAGTAGTTTCTGTAGCCAAACCCTTCTTTTGTGAGAAGAATAGAATTAAAATCTGTTGAAATCATGACATTTTTCTTCAAAGAGATTTTCTTATATTGTTCTGTCTACAGTTTGCTAAACAGCAAATCCAGGTCCATTTAAAAACTATTTTAGAAAAATTGAGGAGGAAAGCTGCAGTAATTACTTCAGTAATTACCATTCAAAATGGCAAAATATTTGAGAAATAAAACATTTCTGATGCCAGTATTTCCACACTAGTCATTGGCTCAGATTTTATTCAATACTTATTATCATTCTGGAAAAAAATAAGAGTTAATGTGACCATGGAGCTATTGAAGTCAATATACTTTTCTGAACTGGTGACAACAACTTTGATTTTTAAGTTTTTTTATTTAGACTTCTTTAAAAATCATGATTTTATGAAAGAAAATCTGATTCCAAGAAAATTGAATTTTGTGTTTCATTGTTTAAAAACCCTTGATTTTCTGCCCCTTCATGCTGCACAGCAAGTGTCAGGGAACAGCAGCATGGTTTCACTGTTTATACTTGATTTTTCCTTCTGACAATGCTCCCCTATTCTATTGTTATCCCTGTCATAATGCCATGCTTCCGAACTGCTATAGGCAGTAATTTGGCTTTTCTCATCTGTATTGTGAAGCATTTTATTCCCTCCAGGACACTGTCAAATAAGCAAAAAAAAAAAAAATTCTACAATAATTTTGGTGGGAAGAGAACCTGGTAGCTAACAGAGCACAATGGTGTAGTTGTTTCTCCAATTCAAGGATCATTTACAGAGGTGTTTTTCATAGCAATGTTCAGGTGGGTGTCAGGAGAAAGGAGAAAATTCTAGAAAATTTGAATTGGATTTGAATGTCTTAAGGGGCCAAACTCTAACCCTTGATTTCAGCATCCCAGAAGATACCAAATTTTTCCTAGTTTTAGTAAAACAATTTAATAAGTTAGTGGCAAATGCAAAAACCTGTCTTTTTAGTTATGTGGTGCTCAGCCAGCAAGACAAGAGAAGAAGGGTGATCTATCTTGTGTAAGGCTGATAATTCCAACCAGGAAAGCCAGAAAAGGAGAACATCAAAATAAAGAGGATTAGACTTCATATCCACCAAGAGGACTGCCTGAATCACACAGATGTTCAAGCTTATTCTTAGTGCTTAGTATCATGTGGCAGTCTAAGCGGCAACAGGAGCACAGGAAAGGAAAGTATTAGGACTTCTGGCATCTGCTGCTGGTTTTAGTCCACTTCCCCAGCTAGTTGTGCAAAATGTGATGGAAACTCCAAAATGTTCCTGTGATCTTCCTGAAGGTATGCAGCCTGCTGGAGAGAGCAAGACCTCCTGACATTCCTGTCAGAAACCCACACAGGAAAGTGGCATTGCAACTCTCTCAAATTGCAAAGTAATTCTATGAGACATTTAGAATTTGGGGAACACCAGGGAATTTGGTCCTGAGACAAGAAAACGTGGGCAACTGGGTCTTGTTAGCATCAGTGCTAATGGAATTACTTGGATTTGCAACAGTTTCCTCTGAAAACAAACCCTTTGGATTTTAATTTCTGCCTCTGTTTTTTAATTTTTCCTCCAAGAACTTAATTTTCAAGCAAGCTCCGCTCTTCTGCTGGTCAGAACAACACCAGCAATCAGACCAAGCTGCTGTGTTGCTATGTATAGAGACTGAAGGATTTCTGTGATGGGCAAGTCACACTTTAGGACCCACAAAGCTTCTAAACCTCCTTATTCACAGGATCTAGTGCTTGATAACTGCTCCTCGTCTCCCCACTCACAAAATCTGTCACTTCAAGTTAGCTAGGTGTGGTTTCCTGACCAAGGATGGTGATGGTGGTGAAGGTAGTATCAGGCCAGAGCTTACACAAAACCAGTGCTGCTCAGTGGTCTCATATAGGTTTAAAAATGAGAGAAGGAAAAACAAAAAAAACCAAACCAAAAAACAACAAGTAGGACCATTCTAGCTTGTGCTCAGATGTCTCAAAGACACGCGGAGGTCTTGTCTGGCAAGAGAGACATGGAGAAGTGCTCCTGTAGGACACAGTCTGAGCCAGAAAGGTATTTTCTCATTATGTCCACCAAAAAGGAGCCTTCCCATGAACAGAAACCACTTAGGATGCTGGGCTGAATATGGCAAATCAATGGCTAATAAGATATTGAAGGGCAGAGACATTGCCATCCTTAAAATAAGAGGAAAAACTTTTTTGTTCTAATAGCCACCCAATTTTAAATTTATTTTTGTAATGTCTGTTTCTGTTTTGATTTGGCTTGAATAAAATTTCTTTTTTAATCTTTTTGGTTCAATCCCAGACTACAAACTCTATTATTTGCTGAGCTCTACAGAATGTAGTTTATAAGGACAGTTTATAAGTGAGTTTTAGGTTTGTTGTTCCAGAAAATGCTATGTTTAGAGCCATTGTGTTATTTCACTTGGATAAGGTCAAAACTTCAATATAAAAAAATGGAATACATATATAAATATAATGCTAAAATGATCATCTAAAAGTTAAAATGAAATAATGGAAAAATGGTTGAAAGGCAAAATTTTGTCATAATAAAATAAATTTTGTTGACACCTCTGAAGAAATGTCAGGACTATTAATTTTTATTGTCTTCCATTGTAAGCTGTCAAACTTTAAACAGTTCTCAAATGATTCATACTTGATAAAAATACAGGTTTTGCTGGAAGAGTGAACATTGTTTTGTATACCACTGAAAGATTTTACCTGCAAGAGCATGATGTTGACCCGTGACAATCCTAGCAGCATTAAAAAAATATTAAGACAGGATACTCTTTTGTTCTGGACTTCTTGGAAAGGCAGGGGAAATGAATACATATTAATATTTTAATGTAACAGAGACCATAGGTGAAGATAAGGGGAAGCTGGTAACAAGAATAGCCTACAAAGGAGGTGGCCTGAAGTTAAGGGAGCTGAGTGCCTGGCCCAGAAAGAACTGTGATGGTGCCCAGCCTTTCTCTTCCTTGGGACACCAACTGCATCTCTACACCCATCTCATGAGAAGCTGGCAAATCCCATACCCATTTTTTACCAGCCTCCTGCCTAGCACAAAGAGGGTAGGAGAAATCAAGATGGAAAAGGGCAGACGTGCTCTCAAAGACAATGCTCTGTAGTGAAAGCAGATGTGAGTTATTCTGTGCAACATGGTCAAGGACCAGGCTGTAGAAACACTTGAGAGAGAGCTCCAGTCTTGAATCAAATTTAATTGAGATTAGCCAATGGCTTCAAAATTACTGGACTGGGGGAGGATGGTCTGATCAGTCCCTGAGCAGACAGACAGACATAAATGCACACAGCACAAGCAAGTTGAATGTTAAATAAATTAAATGGCAGCCATCTTCCTTCTACCTTTACTGGGACAGCAGGTGGAAGTGACAAAGGCACTGAGCCCTACTTCCCATGGGAAACCTAATGAGCAGCCCTAGTCCTGAGGTATTCAGTGAACTAGAAGAATGTAAAACACATCTACCTATGGGATCCCAAGTTCCAAGCAATAGTAGGTCTTTTCTTCAGGGAGAATGAGGCACATGGATGTTATCAATGCCAGGGGAAATAAATTTGAGCTGTTTTGCACAGGGCATCTGGAGGCCTCAACCTCTCTGAGGAGAATATTGAAAAGCCCACCTAACATAAGTGAGGAGAAATTGAATCTCTCTTTGTTGAGGTTGTGGGTATGACTTCATCAGCCAAGGCTGGGAGAGGATGAACTGGATTGCCAAGAATCACAGTGGAAGCAGAAACATCAACAAAGTTGTGTGGTAAGGACAGTCTCTCCTGCCTTTCTATGTCAACTTCAGATATGTTGTTACTAAGATGATGGGGATAAGACTCACTAATGGATTAGGAAATAAATAATGACAAAATAAGGGAAACATTCTGTAAATTATATTTGTCACTGATGTGTAAAAAACCAGCCCTGTGAGCCTAAAGAAACAAATAAATGCACAGACAAAGGGATTTTGTGGTACTGCCCATGTACAGGAAAGTAGTCACTGTGTACAACTGAAACATTGGAAATGGGTGATGGAAAACTGGAAATAAGAAAATGTCAAAAAATGCGGCTCAGATTTAATTATACTGACTTGTTTACAAGATACCAACATTCCAAAATTACTCCTTTGTATTAGTTCTGATGTAAATATCAATCTGTCTGGAGGACCAGGACTCCCCCTTCTTTTGGTTTTGAGAAAGATGACATTAATAGTTTATCTGTGTCCCATTAAAATTGTTTTTGGCCTAGTCTTGCACATGCTCCTAAATCAGCATGAAGGTCAGTATGCAGGTACATTAAGTCAACCCCACACTGAAAAGGACGTATTTCCAAAAGAAAAGGATTTTTATCTCCTGCTTTTCTTGATCCTGAACACTAACAATGCTTATAAATGGCTGAGACCTAAAAAATGGCAAATTCTACTTAGTGACACAACTGTGCTGACAGATCCTACATCATCAGCTGTTTATGTACCCTTAAATACCTTCACACCTACTTGTGACTATATTTTCAGATAAAGTCTTCCTGTTTAATTTATAACTAAATACTTTTGATTGTTTTTATGAAATGCAGCTGGAGTTCACAGAGCAGTGAAATGCAGAGCAAAGGCATTTCTGTCCTCTATCCATGGTGCTCCCTACCAGTGTGAGCCCACGCTCTGGAGCCTGAAGTGCTGGGACAACATCTCCCCCCAAATTAAAACACCATGTTGCTGTTGAGTTGCGTGGGACACCAGATGTCTCTGTGGAAGAGAGTTTTCCAGTGAGTAAGCACAAGACTGAAACTCCGAGGTTCCCATGGGAGTCAGTGATGCGTGGCTGACTGGAATGAGAACCAACCTTGGAATAAGATCTCCTAGATGGAACATATGACTAAATATGAATACACAAATACCTTTCCCTAAAAATAATAACCATCATCTGGTCTCAGGGCCAGTCTTCTTGCTTTTAGTCATTGCCAAGAAGTGAGATGTTTTGAGACCACATACTGGCCTTGAAAGAATGCCTTTGACATTTGTTGGATTTGGTTTGATCAGTGATCCTCTTAGTTATGAAGAAAGGAAGAAAGTTAAGAACTGGAATGTCAAAATCTCTGGGCAGCAATTGGAACAGAGGGGTTTTCTTAAATATAGGCTGAAACCCGAAGATAAAGTTAGAGTCAATGTTCAACCCTGGGGGATTAAGTTAAACCATTCCTCTGCCATTTTTCTTCCAGCAAGCATGATTGACACCATTTTTCTGTTTATGTTCTTTAGCTGGGCTTCAGGCATGCTGATCTTAGAGAAACCACGTAAACCACAGTTCTCATCCGCTCGGGTTCTAACCAGCTCCTAGGATTAAATGACAGGCTTATTTTCTACTAACTGCTCCTTTGCCTGTCGTGTAATTTGTCCTATATACAGTACAAGTCCTCCAGTATTTGACTAGAATGCTGTTTTCCTTCTCTCCATTAACCTATCTGATGTGTTTTCTCACCATTCATTGCTTCTGATTTGCCTACTTCTCTGTCTCTGTCTGGCCTCTGGTTTGACGGATTTTCTTGCTCATTCAGGTTTTGGTCTTGTTAATGCATGTTTTCTTAAAGCTCTCTTTATTATGTGACGTCTTAAATTGTAATATTTTGAATATACTCTACAATATTTTTTGTGTTGGCACTCCTTCACCTTTACTTTTTATGTTTGTAGATAACTTTCTTTTCCTTGGCTCAGTATCTACAGTTTAGTACATTTTATGTTCCCAAGGCTTTTCTGTGTTCCTCTTGTCCATGCTCTTGATTTTGATCTTTTTATGCAGTCATTCTATTTTTGCCCTTAGTAATAATTTTTTAACAAAGATTCTTGGTCATTCTGTCACCAACATTTTCTGACTCCATAGTATTTAAGAGACAATTATCCTTCTAGTGCATTATAATAAATATGGTAACCTAGTTCTTTATTTTGCAGCCTTCATCATGAAATAACAAAACCAGCAAAAAATTATCTTATAGTATATATTGCAATACAAAGGTGGAATAACAGAGAGATCCTCATTTTGGTCATGGTTTCATAGCAGCATTTATCCTCTTATGTTCTTCTACCTACGTACCAACTAACAGATTTAGTTTGATATTTCTTCATTTTCTTGATGGTAAAGAACACTTAGAAGAAAACATCTTCCCAGATTTTGTGGTAGGAAGTGAATAAAGAGTGTTTTTATTAAGTGCCATCTGGCACATGCTGTCATCTTTCTCCCTGTGGCATTGCCACGGATGATGGTGGTGCGTGTCTGGCAAACCCAGACAGATAAGAGTATTCCTCTGGCAAAAGCGTAAAAACCTTGTGCTGTTGGCAGTGAAAGCCCCTGGGGAAGGTGAAAGCATATTTTTGTTGGCCGTAATTCTGCTTCACTTCAGACAGTCAAAACCTGAAATCTTTCAGGTCAATTGACAAGTAATTGCTATTCTTTCTCAAGAAGGTTGCATTATGATCACGCTGCCTTTGCAGGAGTTGTAGGCAAAAGATTAGGGACTGTTTTCAAAGCAAACCTGTAGAAAACAAAGGAATGGTTCAAGACTCACATCAGAACAGGTAAGGAGTAGAAATTTCCTATTTTTCCAGATCTCAGAAGAAAGTTTGCCCTGCTTGATATTGGTATTATTCCACTTCTTAGTCTTGAAACTGAATTATATTAGGTTCCTCCCCTAGTTTTGGTTTGGGCTTTCCATTTTTCACATCCTTTGCTTGAAATATTTTTCAAATATATTCATATTTATTTCCAGGCATCCAGCCTACTTTTATTCTGGCCTTTGCATCTTTTTTTCCTTCTCTGTTTTAGTCCAACATAAACGATTCCCTTTCAGCACACACAGTACCCTGCTATTTATTTGAGATTGAAAGAAGGCAAGAAAGTAGTTTTCTCATTCAGCTTCTAAGACATCTCCAATTTTGTGGCATGTTTTGGCTGGTGCCTAGGTAAAGCCCAGTCATGGTCATTGGTAAAATAAATTAGTGTATGTGGCTAATAGAACTTGTCTACAGATTCAAACACTTCAGTTTAATCATAATTATATTTTGAGAGTTACGTGCTAGCAGATTTTTATGTACTATTTAATTATAGTTGCAAACAAGAGATGCAAAGTTTCATTCAAGTAGTATTATAATCAACTTTTACATTGACTAAATTTGCTACTCTAGGTATGGGGCCAGCCTGAGTCTTTGGAAATCACCAACACAAAACGATGCCAAAACAAGACAGAAAGAAGGCTGTCTTGGTGTTCTTTGCTTACAAGAAGGAAAGGCACATGTTGTTCGTTAGAAACACCTCTCTCCATTTTCATGGTGAATCTTAAGTTTTACAGCCAGATATTGTATTCTTTCCTGTTTGTGTTTGGTATTGGGTCTGGGGTTTTTATTTGTGCTTGAAATGCATTAATGGTTTGTATGTGAGGGCAAATCAGCTACTCTTTGCAGTGGGAGTAACCACGCCAAAGCCAGTGGATTTCTCAGGCTTAAGTCAAGAAAGGTACTAGTTCTGTTTTGATATATCATCACTGACAGTGGGGTCCTGGCCATGACAAAGGTTCTGAGGCTCTGTAATAAAACACAAATGTAATACTTAGTAATGCTTTGGCTCCTTGGGTGGAACATCTGTCTGACCTGCCCTGTAACCCAATTCAGCTTTCTTCTTTAAATAATACTGAGATTGGAATTTCATCCCCCTATTTGCCATGAAAATACGTTTAACCCACATATTTTTTTCAGTGATCTAAAGCCTTTAGTACCAGGAAATGATTCTGTCTATTTTCAGGGCTCGCTTTATTGTGATACATGAAAATAAGAGTGTTATAAAATTTCTGAGGTCCAATCTCTTCAGGCTGGATTTGCAAGGTGGGTTTTTAGGCATCAGTTCATCTGCAGGGATCCATATTGTGTAAAATGGGTATGCCAGCTCTGTCTGGGTGGTTTCAGGGGGATTTTGGCATCCAATTACTACTGAGCCCACGTGGAGTTATGGCTCAGTAGTAATACAATGGGAAACATGGAAGAAAAGAAGTGATTGTTCTTTGTCCCTGTCTGTGCCACCTTAACCAAGATGTTGGAAAATTGCTCTCCAATGCGCAGGGTACTTCATAAATGAGTGAGCTACTTTTGGGATTTGGCTGACAGAAGAGGCTGTCTAGACTTGCAGGTGAGAAACTCGCTTGGCGGGTAGGAGACCCAGAGGATTCAAAGTGTGGTGACACTCGAGACAACACCCCAGTCCAAAAGCCAGTTCCCAACCCTTCTCTGGCACACCTGAAGCTGTGACAGTGCTCTCACATCTCCTATATTAGAGCACTCCTCTTTATGAAACTGGGCCTGTGTCCATGAGGCAGGACAGGTAGCTGGCAGGTCCATATCCCACAAATTGTGTCATTAACTGGACAGGACAGGAAATTAAACTAATTTAATAAAAGTTTAAACATCTTCAACTGAAAGAAATGGTAGCACCTTCTTCCAGCTCCCTGAGCTCCTCTGCCTAAGTCAGGTCATAGGTCTGCTCCTGAAGTTCTTCTGGTTCTCTGTTGATTTTTTTCTGTAGGATTGCAAGTCTGGTTCACAGATTTCTTCATACCTTTGGAAATCTGTCCATGGTTACTTCCTATGAGTTTCTAACTTTAAGATTCCTACTACAGGCATATTTAAATTTTGGAGATGTTTTATGAATTCTGTCAAATTCCTCCATGCTTCTCTTCCATCCTGCCTCTTATTTTGGTAGGTAAAGCAACTTTTATGTCTGAGGAACTCAAAATACATTTTTCAACTTTCTTACGTTAAAATTCCTTCTCTAGACTCCACTAGAGCTGTTCAAACGTACTGAGAGTGCCTGTAGGATAGCTTTTCTCCATTTTAATATGTTTAACAGACCAAAGGTTTTAGCTGTTATGTCAGTTTGCTGCGCCAATGACTTTAACATTTTTAGCTCCCGGTATGAAGAATGTGAATGACTGAGGATGCTTAAGAAAACTCCTAGACTCTATTTGGCTTGAGCACTAAAAACTGAATTTACTATTGCAATATCTTGTCTGAGGAGCAAGATGAATTTAATTTATCTGTATGTGGCCTCTCCTCTCCCCCTGCTCTTCTCCATCAGGTCAACAAAAACTGAAAGAGATCATGGCTGGGAATCCAAGAGGGTGTGTACGTGTACATGAGTTTATGCTGGCATAGGACAGTAAAAATTGTCACGTGCTCCTGCTTGCATTCCCCCCTTCCTCTTTCTCCCACAACAACATTAGGTTGAATGTGAATCTTTTAGAAAGATGTTCTTTTTTTTCTACTGCTGAGCATAGTACAACTGATTATCCCTCTGGGCATGGGTCTTGGAACAAAGCCACAGTCTAGTCCTCACTAGTACAGCCAAATTCTTTGTCTGTCTGTTTGTTTGAAAAGCATTTGCCACAGTTGTGTCATGAAGGATTGCATAAACAATTCATCAACTGAAAGCAGCATAAACATGCTTAATGAACTATTAGAAGAGTCAGGGGAAAGATGAAGGTAGGAGAAAGATAGACCACCTAGTGCTGCAGGTGCATTTAGTTTCTTTCTTAAAACAGAACTCCTCAACTCTTCAACTCTTCAGCAAGCAGAGAAGTGCAATTCATATCTTCCTAGAATGATGCAGTTGTGAGGGGACCTCAGTAGATCTCCACTTCCTGATTATCTCTAGGGTTAGCTACAAAGTTCTGAAGGGTGATGAAATAGGGTCTAAAACAAAATAATTGAACTGAGCTTAGACATTTAGATAAAAGGAAAAATCTCAGGGAAAAAAAAAAGAAAAAAAAAAGCTAATATGTAAATATGGCAAGGTATAAGAAAATTATTAATGTATTGACACAAAGGAGAGTCATGGCTTGCAAAGATCTTGACAAAAGGGCTGTTACAGTCTGCTGAAAGATTTGCAGCAACCTCAATGAGTTAGGGAATCAGGCTCTCAGACTGATAATTTGTGGAAAGATTGAGTGACTTGAAATGTAGTAAGGCAGTGGGAATGCACTGGCAGGTTTTCAGCAACATTACTATATAGTGGGGAAAGTTTGATCTTGGTTCTCACTACATGCATGTGGAAGGGCACAAAGCAGAGGTCTTTCCCCTGTCTAAGAGGGAAAGAATCAGCCCTGAGCCTCTTCAGCCACACTGTGGATTGCAGTCACTCTTTTCTGGGGAGTCTAGGAATTTGAATTTCACAAGGTTGGCCCATCCCTCCAGCCCATCTGGCTCCCCCTGGCTGGTAGCTCTGCCCTTGAGCACATTGACTGGTCCCCCAGTTTGCTGTTGTGGTGACCCACCCCTGAAGGTGAGGCTAACTGGGGTTCTTGTTAGTACATCCCTTGGGGTGGATTAGAGTGAAATAGCATTGAAGGACCTGTGTTTGTATATACTGGTCAAAGTGATGGTTGCAGTTTGATCTGTTAGGGTTGGGGGAAGCCCTCAAAATGTAAATTTCAGTGAATTAATATACACACAGGCCTGGCTGAGAGCACCCAAATACCTTTCCTGGCAGACCCTTCAGAGATGCAGTGATGTGACCCATTCCTTGAATACTCTGAGGTCTGCTCTCTAATGCTCTACTATCTCTTTCCTTGCTTCTCTCTGGATCTCAAAGTCCATTGTTTCACAGGCACTGCAGCCGAAACTGATTGTCACATTTCCAATCAGCTTGTCCTTCCTAGTGAATAGTAGATCCAACCATGCATCAGCCTTAGTTGCCTATCATATACCTGAACCAAGAAGTTGTCCTTTTCCACAAATCCTCTTGACTGTGTCCCACCTCATCTTCCTTCTAGCAGCTGCCAAGAAGGTGAAAGTCTGCCTTGGGGTCCAGGGTTTGTAAATCAGAGCTTTCTGTCCAATTTAATTACTATTGTGGTGTAAATGCGATGCTGAATTATGAGAATCTAGTGCGTATTATTTCAGCTATGAAACTGGAAATAACAAATATTAGGGTCATATGATCATAGCATAATTCAGGTGCAAAGGGGCTTCAGGAAGACCACTTCTTTCTCAAATCTAAGGCATCTGTGAGATCAGACCAGGTTATTTGGGCCTTAATCCATACAGGTTCTGAAAACCTTAAAGGCTGGAGACTGCACAGTCTCTCAGTTCCCATGGTTGACTGTCCTGACCTTCTTGTGTTTAACAGTGAATAAGCAAAGACAAAAGAGTTAATGGAATGGATAGGTTGATCATCATTTTGTGGATGACAATTTATGTGTTCACTAGCAAAAGTTCATAAATCTTCTCTTTATAACATAGGTATCATGAAAACAACATAAACTATTCCATGAGATGGCTGTTGAAAGAGAAATACAACTGTCTTCAATAAATCAGTCTTATTTTAAGTCATCATAAGAATCTTAGTGTGTCAGCAACTTCTTCTCTTCAGGGGCACCCTCAATCTGATCTGTAGTGAGTACTACCATTGCAATGCTGCACACTATAATAAGTATTAAAATAGTTATGGGTTCAGACTTATTTTGCTTTTATGGTTTGAGGTTACATTGCCACAGACTGATGGAGGCATGGCATAGTATGTAAAATAGAGCATTACCACATCTGCAGTGGTATCAAAGGCATACGTCTTACAGTATCACCACAAAAATTTCGTAAGCTGACAGGATGATATTGTGTTGCCATCATATTAGTACCAGTTGTACGCTGACATAATTTCATACCCTCCTTTTCCCACTAGTATTTTGAGTCTGATATTCATGCACCAATTTGGGTCATACTTTGGTAATGATGTAAATGTAGGAAGACCATAACAGAGATGATTCATGCAAAACCTTTTTTTTTTTTATTTCCGGACAACCTTTGGCAAAACTTCCAAACCCAAACACTATTATAACATAAATATAGATTATATTTTTCTATTTCTAGGGGCAAATGTACTTGCAAAGGGGCTTTATTTTAGCACTTTAAAGACTGCCAGAACACAGTAGTGTATTACCATCTGGGGTCATAGTCACTTGAAAAGCAAAGCAGTGTCTTTTTGCAGATGTGGCTATTTGTGTTAATTCCTTTCCCACACACATAGATGTTTTTGTTCCTAACAATTCTATTTTAGATACAAGTAAGGTACACCTTCCAAACAACAAATGAGATCCAAAGGGAGACGTCACACTGAAATGATTCAAAGTGCTCAGTGAGAGAAGGGAAAACCCTCTCTGTAACAAGCCTCTCCCTTGAGATGGGAGAGATCTTGCAAACTTGGGGGACAAACTGAACAGCTTCTTCCTCTGACTGAGGAATTCAGCTGCTTTTGTGGGGAATATATAGGTGCCCTCCCCGGACTGGTGCAAACGCATGGCTTAACACTGTGCCACTAAAACCCAATCAGACATGTTCTGACCTCTTAATGAAGATGTGCTAGAGCAGAGGAGCGAGATTTCAAAGGGACTTTAGTTCTTTTTGTTTCCTGTGTGTTTCAGGCTGGCACTACCTCTGGTCCTGAGCTCAGCTTCTGGGAGGATGTCACAGGTTAAACCTAAGTGGTGCCATGCCAGATGTTTTCCCTGGGCAATATGAACCTGACTGAAGCTATGCCATTTCCTTGGTGCTCCAAGGAGATCAGTGACTACAACCTGCCCCAACATTACCAGGATAGAGACCTTCAATCAAGAACTTTGAGCTGTCTTGATGTTGCCCCATAACTGTTTTTTTCCAAGGAATAGAAATCAGATATGCAATGGCCAAAGCAACCAGGACATTTAGGTTCCTTCTACCAAAAAATAATCAACGCACTGACTATAAGCTATCAAATGTAATCTTTTCCATAAAGAGTTTTGTGAATATTGGCTCATGTATGATACATTCTTATTTAGAATATCACAAATAGGTTGTGACTGTGAACTTGTAACTGAGCACAAATTCAGGCCCTGTTCACCAAGCCACCATCTGCTCTTTATTTATGTTACTTCAAAAACAACTCTTTCTTCCATGGTGCCTGCAGCACATGATATGACTAGCGTAAGTAATTTAAATCAGTTAATAAATTTGCAAATACCATCAGGATATGCTTATGTAAAAAATTCATGAGTACACAGTCCATTGCCATAAATGGATTTATTCAGTTTCCCTCTGTTCCTCCCCTTGTTTATTGGCAGCACCTGGCACATCCCATACAACAGAGGTCCATCCTGCCACCTGTGCAGAAGCAATGAACTACTGAACCACTGATGACCCCCTGCACTTTCAGAGCTGATTGCATTTTGCCTTCATCAGCTTTCAGCAGGAGCATCATCTCCTGCAAGGACCCCAAAAGTAAGAGGCAGCCTCCTCCAGAGGGCTATTTGACTTTTAGGGAACCTGAGTCATTGCCTGACATCCCTCATTTTTCTTTGACCATTTTTAGAGGGAGTCTGTATTGACTGATTCCTAATTTAGGATCCTTTGGTCAGATGAAATAAACCTGGGGCCTTGACAGGACTTGAGTATGAAATTCTTTGAGGATTTGAGCCTAATGTCTTCGTACAAGGATCAAAGTCAAATCTTGCCTATTTGGTTTTTAATGCCTGACAAAATCTGAATGCTACTTAAAAATAGTAATCTCTGATAATGGCTTGTTTATAGAAATTATTACTTGCTTCTAAGTTTTCTTTTAACAGAACTAGAGATAAGAGCATAACTGGATTATAATATCTTTATATTACAATCTCGTCTTCTACTGGATTTTTAAAAGCCAACAAAACTGGAAAGTCTGATGTGACATTTTAATTTGAACTAAATGTATTAATGGAATTAGGTACAAATCAAAGTTTAACATGTTGAATGTATTACCATTTTTGCATTCCTTTTTACTTACCTAAGAGCCTTTTTGGCTAGCCATGTAGGACTGAAATGTTGAATTAGAAATTACACAAAGACCTTAAGTATGGCACATGATTGCCCATTATCAGATAAGAAAAACAAATCCACAGAGAGAGTACAATTTTTGCAAAGACGTTTGTCTTCATGGAAGTGCCTGTTTTGACCTGGTGGTTTGGCAGATAACCTTTCATTTAAAATAATAGATAGATGAAATAGGTTCTCTTTAATCTTTCCCTAACGCCTAAACCAGCTGTTGCTATGGGAAATGTATTTCCCATGCAACTCTCCTGAATATTACATGATGATCCTAATCCTTGCCATATGCACACACTGAGAAAAAAGAAAGGTGACAGTTTTGTGATGTGGCCTCCCCTTCTGGCCTCTGCTGTATTTGATCTGCACAACCTGTAAACACACTTCTCATTTCCACAGCATTTCACTCTATAGAACATGATGCATCTTTTAATGAGTCACTGTCTTGCTGTCTCATGCATATTTCAAATTACATTTTGAATTACTGGATTGAAAGAAAAGCAAATTAAATACCAGCACCCACTTGGTTAAGCAGTCCCACTATTGTACTATTTCTACTGAAATGCCAGCCAAATTTCCCAGGTGCACTTTCCCATCTCTCACATAACATCAAAATAAAATCTCTGCATTAAAATAATGCATATAAATATATTGGTGGTTATGAGGGGAAAAAAAAAAAAAAAACAAACCAAAAAACCACACATAGTTTAAGTTCATCCAAAAGAAACTACATTAAAGATCCGGTGTGAGACAGAATTTTGGATGAGCGCTAAGCAACTTTTCATCAGCATGGTTCTCTGAAGAGAAACACTTTCCAGTATTGCTCCTCTTTATAAATGAGCTAACCTCAGACGTTACCAAGCACCCAAACAACTGGGCTGTTTCAGACTTGCAGTACATTAATAAAGGATGTTGTTTATGAAAGATATTGCAGATATTTTTCCAGGCCTATGCAAAGCTCAGTAAAGAAGAAGAAAAAGGGAAAAAACGAAAGAGTAATCCCAAATAAGTCTCTAAGGTTTTTTCTGCAGGGCCAACGACATACAAGCCTAATGCAGGAAGACTACTCTGTGTTGGAAGACTACTGCAGGCAATCTGTGCTCTTGATGCTAGGGAAAGGGCAGATGTTCTCAGAATGAGCCCACTGGCTGCTTGAACTGGCAGCCCTGAGTTTGTTTATTTATTTGTTGTGGGTAGTTCTTGAACAGTAGCTCAGCAGAAGGTTGCTAAATGCAAGTATAATTAGAAAGGTCTGAAAATCCTCCACTGAGTAAGCAGATCCAGAGGAACAGATGGTGCACCTCTTTGATGGTCTCCTGTCAGAGAGGGTGATACAAATCATCACCATGCTTTACCCAAGGTCTCATCATGTGGCTTTGAGGAAGATTTCAGATGATTCATTATGTTTACTGAATGGGATTGTTTGTGTATGTAGACATCAAAATGTAGTCACACCCCAGTAATTACTGCAATAGGGCCCTTGTGGCAGAAATTAAATATGAATATGCAGAGAAAACAAACAGCCAAACACAGGTAGGTGTGCATGCACACCTACCCCTCAGCACTGCCTGCAGTTTTCTGTCTTGCTCTAATTTCTTGTGTGTGCTGCCCTCAGGGCCCACATGCCCAGGTGTTTGGGGACAGACAAACCCCAGGAGCAGCTATGGCTGCAGGGTGAATTCACCCATTCCTGATGACTTCTGAGTGCCTTGGAGCTTGCCTGTTGCTCTCCCATTCTCACATGGGTCTGTGTGCTTTGCTCTATGGTCTGCAGAAACCTTATTGCAGATTTCTCTGGAGATGCCTCAGTATGTAGTCATATTCTAGGAGGTTCTGGTATTGCTCTGATAAGCTTGAAGGGAGAGTTTCAGAGCATCTTTAAAGTGCTTTCATGGGCCTTCTCTTGTTTGTCTTTCTCTATCATCTCAGCTACACAGCATGCCAACGTTTTTGGTAGCTTTGGGTACTTGAATGACTCTATGCTCAACCTGGCAAAAATGACAGCTTCCCAGGGATAACTCTAGCAGTGCCACTACTGTGAAACAAAATATCAGTGTTTTTCAAACACTTGTGCCAGTGGATACCCAGAACGAGAATTAAGAAGATGTGATAAAACAGCATTAAGCTGTTGGATTTGGAGCAACGTGGGTTTCAAGAATCTGGCCAACAGAGAGAACAGATATTTGTGTCCTTGCACATGGCTGCCATTTTGAGTATTGCTCTTCACTATAATGATTAATTTTGCAGATGACCAAAGAATGGAGTTTTTTAAGAGAAGAAGAGAGATTTCACCATCAATGATAATTACATGTACGAACAGCAGGTATTTTGAAATTTACAGTTTACATTAATATCTTTGCCCTGCACTTATTCAAGGCATTACCTGTGAAGTCATTTAAAGAAGAAAGGTTCTGCACTGAGGAATGCCTAAAAGAATGCTTAGTACAAATTCTTCGGTGGTGTTCACTGGGCAGAAAACAACCCACTCGGTATGCAAGAGATGCAGGGAGAAGAGAAGCAGTGCAAGACAGCAGTCATCTGTAATCTTGTAAGACAGCAAACACATCACAGGTGACAATTTGTCAATAAGCCCAAAGACAAATAGTAGGTAAAGGAAAAAACCACCCTGAGGCTATTGCAATATGAGAAAACAGAAGGCTGGAACTTATGTAGCTTAAAGAAATGTAGTTTGTGTAAAACAGGAAGGTAGAAAACAAATGCCTAAACCAAGGCATGTAGGCATGTGTTATTTTAATTGTGGTCCTCCCTTTGATAGAAATAGCAGGCTAAATCAAGACCTGATGTGACTGCAACAAAATCAGTGGACCAACCTTGAGGATAAATTGCTGTCATAAATCATCAAAATCAGTGACAATTTTGTGTGTTCGTGCCAGAAATTAATCTGGCCCATTACAACAACAATTTTTTTGACACTCAATACTAAATTATTTTGTTTTCTATACAACAAAATAAACTTGAGCTTTGGTGTGTAACAAGATGCTTGTGTCCTGGGAAACATTCCCATGACCATTGCTACATCAGCTCCATGGATGGGAGGGCAGAGAATCCCTGGCTTACTATCTAGTTTCCCTTCAGGTGTGCCTGGCTCCACACTACCCTCCTGTGTGCACGGGGGAGAAAGGCTTTTGCAGTGCATGGAGGCAGAGAGGTGTGAGACGAGAGAATAATCCATCCTGCGCTTGGCCTCATACCCTGCTCCTGCTGAGTGCAAGTGCAGGCACACCCAGCACTTGGAGCAGCTCTAGGGTGGTCAAAGAACATTTCTACTCCTCAGCATAATAGCACTGTTAGATTGTGACTCAGCTTCCAGGTGCAACACCCACTTTTCCCACTGTACCACCCCAAATAATCATATTAATAATTGAATTTTCAGCTTGCAAATTCCACTGTAACTGCTGTGACTCCAAGGGGAGTCATCTGCCTCAAAGAAGGGAGGGAATGAGTTTTCCCTTGCAATAGTGAAGGTGCAAGAAGCTGTTGGGCACTCAGCCAGCAATGGCTGGACATCTGATTTCCATCTACAGGTCTGAAAACTGCCTTTACCTGGCTGCCTGTCCCTTGGATTGGACAGTACTGACACAGTGCTAGCACCGTCTACTTTATAAGTAACTTTTAGAAAAGAGCATTATCTTGGCAATACAATAAACTGTGTTTTATCAAAAACTGTAGAAGAGACAAACTGAAATTATATAGGTATCTGATTTTTTGCATGCATATATAAGATTCCAGGTTCAACTAATTAATTCTGTTTCTATTAAAAACTCTGTGCTAGCTTGAAAGGCTGCATTTACATTCTAGCTAGAGTGAAGATTTTATTTTCTAGCATGAATCTCACCATTAATCAGAGCTGGATGTAATTTACACCACCTTCAAAGAGCCTGTAAAAAGATAACATAAAAATGTTAATCAAATTACAAAATCCACAGAGAAAAATTTGACTCAGAAGTGAATTATTCCAGCATGTCTGTCTTCTGTGGCATTGCCAATGTAAATCTATGCAGTAGGCCACCACAGTGGAGTCCACAGGGGCTAAGTTTGAGGTTTTGCTTTATATGTGTTCTTTTTAAAAGCCTGTACAGTGTTCTGGGGTAACTGAAAAATATGTTTTTAACACAGTATATGCAAACCGTCCAGGATTGAGGCATATGAGGCAAATCTTGCTGCACAAAGTGAAATAATTCACAAAACTTCACTAATTTGCCTTAATTTGCAGGTCTTCAAGACTTCATGATGATCTTTGTTCATGCCCACTCTTCACTTGCCTGACTTCATAGTGTCTAAGGTAATGAAAGCATAACTTTATAGATCAGGATGTGTAAGGACAGGAAAGTTTTACTGGATATCAATTATTTTAGGATTAGATAGACATATGTTTTAAATTATTGGGACACAAAATTTAGAATAAATTAAAATTAAAAATCCCCCAACTCATGAGTTTCTTTTATTTAGTTACATGAGTTTCAACCCACATCTCTGTAACCTTTAACACTGGGCAATCTGGCATGCTTCAGGTTCTCATTTTTATGGCAGATTTCCTGTAGGAATCTGTGATATCTAAACATTGAAATGCAAACCAATTGAGAGAACCATCATTAAAAATAAAAGCACTCTTTTTAATAAACAGCCAAAGTTTTTTTTGTGCATCCAGGTTTTGCAGAAAACCTGTGGGCCTAAAGAAGCTGTCAGCCATCCCTGTCCTGGCAGACCTGGAGCTGGCTGTGGAGCAGCATCTGTGGAGGCATGGAGGACATGCTCAGACCTCCTCAAACCTTCTCCTCCCCCTGTGCATCCTTGCTGACCCATATTTTTGGTAGTTGTGTGTATTCAAGCTTTAGATGAATTGTTTGAGAAGCTGAACATATTCAGTATATCACAAAAGAGCACTCTGCTTATTTAATAGTCCAGAAACATTTGGAATATTACATTGTATGTACTCTGATGTCATTACCGTACTGACTTTTGGAAATTAAAATTATGACAAGAAGGTGACTGTATTTGCACATGGGTACATTTTAATACCATGTACAGGCTATAATCTCAGCATTTTTTCCTCTACTTTCTTCCTAGTTAGAAAGCATTCTAACTGTTGCCATTACTGTTCATGCACTTAATAACTGGAAGCATAAAACCATCAAAAATAAGCTGCAAAATCAGAACTGGATTATTTTTTAAAAATTCCGTCAGAAGAAAACTGTGCATGCTACAAAGATGAAACAAAAGTTCCCTGTTATGTGTATCATATATGGCAATGATATTGGACCAAAAAAGGTAAAAAAAATATTATGGTCTTGTATTGAAAATTATTTTAATAGAGTGTTTAAAATTACTGAAGTAAGTTTTAAAAAGGCTATGTAAACCTTTAAGTACAATTTTAGGTATTTTTGTGACAATAAAAATAGCATACATCAGATGCTGGAAAATGTCAGGGGTTAACAGGGTAAATTACATGGTTCGTACCTGTTTTGATGTTAATTTTACAAATTCTTTTTTGGGTAAAAATGGCCCTGGAGAGTGCAGGCTTTGCAACTCACACTTCTTAGTAGAGAAACTAAAATGTAAGCAATTATGTCTGAAAGGAAATTATTTGAAGAGTCTCAAGATCATTTACATGCTTTGGAGGTCCTGCTTTGTGTCCTGCATGATACTGCACCAGCAACCTTGATTTTCTGCATCTCCGTGAATGCCCAGGACGTGGCTGCCATGGTCTGTATGGGGGAGCTAAAGCAGCAGCTGAGCACAAGGGCAGCTGCTGCTGCTGCCACATGAAGCTCTGTGGAGCACCAATCCTACAAATTGGTTTCAACCTTCCTGCAAGATGGTGATCCCCAGAGCGGCAGATGATCTGTAACAAAACATGGTGTCTGCCTTTAGGAGCTGAAAATCCCATCTGAAGGAGGGCAGAAAAGGAACACCAGACTTTCCTATGCTGCAGGATGAGGTTGTTTTTGGTTTTTTGGTTTTTTTTTCCTGCTTTTCCATGCATATTTTTTCATCTTAGTTCAAACCTGATATCATCTGCATTCCCTTTCTCAGCGCATATGTGGGTTTTCACACACACTCATCACTTCAAGGACAAATTCTTAAATGGCAGGCAATGGGTCCAAATGGATCATCCCTTTTGGCAAAGCTGATTTGTCATCAGGATAACACACCATTTTCCTTGATGGCTCCCCAGCTTCCCAGGAACTTGTTTCTCCTCTCCTTGTTTCTGGGGAGGCAGATCCTTTCCTGTTTCTGTGGTATCTTGGTTTCCTTGTTGCAGTTGTGCTGGGTATGGTCTAAAGCCCAGAATCTTGATGGAGCTGCTCTGCCACTGGAGTTTTCTTTGTTCTGTATGGTATTTTCCTTTGCTTTCCCCTGGGTTTCTAAACATTTTTTTTTTTATTTTCTTCTGCTATTACCATTAGCATCCTGCCTGTGCCATGCTAGAATTCTGACGGAAAGCATTGTGTTCTGCAGAGAGGTCCTGCCATCTCCTCATACTTATACTGGCAGAAGACCTAGGAAATTCTGCCATTTATTTGTTGGGTGCAGGTACTTTTGGGGAGCAAGGACAGCAGTGGGGAGCAAGGACAGCAGTCATCATGGTCAATCTCTTTAAATGTCTCCCAGTATGGGAAATGGCTGGACCTTTTCCATACACAGCTTCTTCAAAACTTACTCCTCTTTGATATGTAGAAATATTTTTATGTGATTTTTGGAAACCTATGTTGTGATGATGAGTAAAATTTCTTAGTCAGGGCACAGTGACTCTGTGACAGGCAATGAGTTCAGACTGGTTTGCAATTTATGTGGATGTCTGTCTGAGGCAGAATTAGAAAGTCACTGTGCAGGAGAATAGACACCAGCCACTTTTAGTGCAACCATCTCCCAGTAAGCTGTAGTCCCACAGAGCTCACTGTGAGCAGTTTCTTTCAAGAAGGATTAACACAGAAAGATCCTGGGATATATTTATAACCCTCCCAAGGGATATAAATATATATTTCCCTTCCTCCAGCATTCAGACCACTTACTGGAATTTCTGTGCACATTTTCATTTTACCCAATGAAATGCCAAGGCAGAGTTTTTGGGCCTGAATGTGGGGAAATATGTGTGCTGCAGACAGCAGCCTGAAACTGCTTGGCACTGGTAATGTTCTATGCACAGACTGTTGAGATGCTCTTGAAAATGTTTTTGTTTAGCTCAAAATGCAATTAAACAAACTCTATGAGACCAGGTTAAAATACTTCTGTGATACTGTTTTCTCCCCCTCATGGTGTGTATCCAGGTTGGAGGGAGAGAACTGTCAGCCAGTACACTTTGTATACTGCAGATGATGTTGAAAATGAAAGAGTGGGAGAGCTACCACTAGACTCAGTGAGAAAAGTTACTTTATAATTCCTTAGAAACATGTTGAAGAATATTATAATTCCTTAGAAACATGTTGAAGAATAGCTATTCTATCTTCCTGCACCACCATGTTATATTTGACACTGAAGTAGAAGAACTCAGTGTTTTACTTACCTTTGAGTGGTGATTTTGTGGCAAGCATACAAGTCTGAATCTTGACACAGTAACCCTGATTAGCTGGGTGGCACTGTCTATTGATAAGTGTCCATATAATTTTTTATCTACCTATAGAATCTACCTACATAGGTTACTGTAAGAGGAATTAGTACAGTAAAAGTACTTGACTCTTCCAGCAACTGTGTCACTGTTGAAAAAGAGTGCTGTTTATGATCCTATTCATGTCTCTTAGAGCCTGGTTAACTTTTCTCTGAGTATGTAGAGATCTTGTAATTTAGATTTCCCAGTCAAGTCCCGCAGATGAATAGAGCATAATAACCTGCAATTTGGGGGAAGGAACTCAGTCATGGATAACACTTTCTGTGCTGCTGTTCAGGGAGCAAAAATAAAGTTCTTACACTAAAGAGAGTGGAGAAAGAAATATAGTTCCTCTAGATTTCAGGCATTGTAGCAGCCAAAATTGAACTGCCTCTGAAAGAATACTGTCTGGTGGGACACAAGTGAACATGTCTCTACTGAATCCAGTGCACAAATATTAATAAAGATTTTCATTCATTCACAGAGGGAGAGATGGAGAAACATTTCTTTATATACGCCATACGGCACAGTTACAGTGAAAACAGATTACTCATCAGTCAGTTCCTCTTTCTAGTGCATCTCATTCATCTTGTGGCTTGCTTATAACCAGCTGAAAAATACATAACTTCCTTTACAGTATTTGATCTCCAAAATGCAAAACTCCCTTTTGAATCAGAAAGAGGAATTTCAGTTACTGTAAGTCTCTTGATGTAGGAATAAACACCAGAATTCTGTGGTCATAGTGTTGGTTTCTTTCTATAATTTACTGTCTCCTTTTTGTAGCAGAGTATTTAACTGACGAAGGAATACAAGTTCTAGGTTCTTGTCTTTTGACTTTTTCCTGATAATTGCAGAAACATGAACACATTTTGTAACTCTGAAGAGAAAAAACAACTAAGCAACATGCCTAAAGCAAGCGCCGTGTTCCTTCAAAGAGGATAAAAATCTACAAAAACCGTTGCTTTGATAAAAGTGTAGAAGAAGTTAAAGAAAAGCATTCAATTTACTGGTATACTGAATACAGAGAATTAAGTGCACAGCTATAATGGACATTCTCTTCTACTCATATATCTGTCTGGAAGGACTTTGATAAAACACAAAAACATTCACCCTATAGTGACACTAAGTAGTATTTTCTTGTTCTTCTAATTTATTTTGTCATTTTCCATGGTATGAACAAACTAAATACCACTCAGATCTTAAATGTCTCAAACAATTAAATTTATCTATGTTTATTCTTGCTATCCGTCTGCTCCTCTGTCAGACACTATCATGTCAATGCTCCTGACAAGTGGCGTGGAGGGGGGGTACCATGAACCAGCCAAATCTTACAGATATAGAGTTGAAGTGTCCCTTGAAGCTGTTATGGATTTTCAAGAGGGAAAACCAGCTTCTGAAACTAAGACAGTTTGTGAAGTTTTGCTGAGGCTGCAAGGACACAAGCAGGTCAGAAAAGGCATTTGAGGCCTGGGATAAAATCCCATGCAAGTTTTTTCAGGCCTGGAAGGATACAACTGTGCTAACCCTAGGAGTGCCCTGCCAGAGGCAGACTTCCAAACGTGGTGTCAGTATGTGTCGCTAGCACTGAAATTTCTTTACCATCACACACAAGGATAATCCATCCTGGAACTATCTTCCTGTTAATCCCCTGTTAGCCTGGCTTTTCAGCACAAACTAGAAAATGTGGCCCAGGCATTGCAACTCTCTCTCTGAGATAGACTGACCATCATAAACCACCAAGGTAATAGCTGTGTTCTTACACAGAAGCACAGAGCCTGCTTTGTTTGTTTTAGTTAAGTCTAACTCTGCGTGTGTCCTGGCCAGCACCTCACTAGTGTCCCTGTGCCTCTGCAGAGACTATTGGCAAGCACTGTGATATTCAGGCCTGCCATGTCCAGGTAGAAATCTTGCTAATACTCAAAAAATGCTTTATTTGAAAGCTGGAGTACATGAACAGCACGCCACAATCACATTAAAAGAAAAATAACAATGGTGCAATAACACTGACTGAGTTGAGATCTCTCAACTTTCCATCTGAGCCAGCTTTAGCAAGATGCCCAGTGAAGCCAAAGCCTTCTCCTCTGTCAGCACAACAAAGCCTTCCTAACCTGAGGAATGAAAACCCTCAAACTTTGGGGTTTGGAAGATCACATTTTCCCTTCCTATGGGATTTTGGCTACTTGGCTTCTAAATTATTCTGCCCAGCAAACACTGGGTAACATCCTGGTGGCTCAGAGGTGTTTTAGCTTGCCTTTATTGCAGCATCCAATGTGTCTTCAAAGGCGTAGGGAGATTCTCAGAGGCTGTGTGTGCAGTGCACAGGGGCACTTTCTGCGCCTACTCAGGCAACCTGGGCCTGGTCAAGCTCTGTAAGCACCATGAACAGCTTCCTCTGGTGTGCCCCACTGCATCCCTGAGATGGAGAGGGAGGGGAGGGCACACTGTGGCCCTATGGACACCCTCAGCAGGAGATTTTGGGACAGGACTGTAGGGAATACTGTAGGATTGCCTCTGCCTCGCAGCACAGGCTCAGCTGGGAAGCACTATCGCTTGAAAGCAGAGCAGACATTGCCCATTGCCATGTAGGACCAGAAAGCGTATTATCAGCACCTAAATGTTTGGGGTGGGCTGATCACTCAAAAAAAAGGCAACAGCTCCATGAAGAAAAGTACTGGACAGTCTTCCTGGTCCTGGCCCAAGGCCTACAGCCGGGCCTGAGGCTGCTGTGCATGGGGCCAAGCACACACCCTACAAATTCATTGTCTGTGCATAAACTCCACAAGAGGTTACTGAAGGTCAGTAAACACCAGGTATGGATCAGTGCCAGCAAATTCAAGGGGGATCCAGATAAAATGAGACAGGTTTTGAACAAGACATTGTAGTTTATTGCTGTGTAACGACCCATGGCAGCATGCATACAGACGGCAGGGGTGTCAGCCAGCTTCACACATGGGTCATGGCCAGCTCTGGAAATACAGACTGCTGCCTGCTGAGCTGCTCTGCTCACTCAGGCATCAGCCATGTCCCTGGGCAAAGGTAAAAATGAGCACAGGACAGCAAGGAGCACAGCTGGAGAGTCACAGAATCATGGAATTATGAAATGGGTTGGGTTAGAAGGGACTTATAGATCATCTGGTTCCAAGACCCCTACCATGGGCAGGGACAGCTTTTACCAGACCAGGTTTCTCAAAGCCCTGTCCAACGATGCCTTGAACCCTCAACAGAATGAGGCATCCACAGCTTCTCTGGGCAGCCTGCTCCAGTGCCTTACCACCTTCACAACAAAGAATTTCTGCCTAATATTTAATCTAAATGTATCCTTTGTCTGGAAATGAAAAATAGTGTGTGCATATGTTAACAACAAAGGCAGACAGGAAACAGAGAGTTGGAAGTAACCAGAAAAACCTGGTATGTATGTGAGAAAGAAAACTCTCAGAGCAACATGCAAGTTGGAGGGAGACCAGTAACCGTAAATAGTGATTACCTTCTCCTTCTTGATTCCTGCTATGTTCAAGAAAACTAGAATCTGTGCAATTTTTAATGGCACAGCATCCTAGAAGAAGTTGCTAGCATCCATTCATTAATAAAAATAAGATTTTCAGAACATCCTCACTGAGAGCTTTCCAAATCCCTTGACAACCACAGAGACCTAGAGTCTGGCTGTCAATATTTTTTTATGTTAGGGGAGAAAAGAAAAGTGCCAAGGAGTAGAGTATCAGTGGGTGGGTACTTGGAAAAATATTATTCTAATATGAGCTTAAAAAATCAGGGAATTTGTGGAGTTAGTTGTTAGAATATGAAGATGAAGTTGCTTGGAACAGGATGCTAGTTCCAGCAATGACCTGATGAAATGATATATTAAAGTAAATTTTTTTCCTTTTTTAAGGCTTAACTTTCTTCATTTCCAGTAGTGCACTTGGACAATTTAAACCAGAAAGAAAGTAGAGAGTAGCAGCACAATGAAGACTCAAAGTACCCCTTGGTTTACAAAACCAGGAAAAAGGTAAGACTTTGCATTGGACCTCTTTTTCTACATAATTTATTTGTCCTGCTGTGTATATCTACATGTTGCCTACTGTCAGAAAGCTTATACTGTAATTATATTTCAGATAATCACCAGTGAGGAGCTGGAGACAGGCAGCATTCCTGGGTTTAAAGAGAAATTTGAAGGCAAAGAAGGCATTTGAATAAAAGGAGCATGTTTTAAATGAACTGCAAGGCAGACAAAGGGGATGAGTTGCTAGTGGTAGAAAGCACTTTCTAAAGAAAGAACTGAAAAAATGCTGGACTCAAGATAAAAGAGTGCAGAGGGATGCCAGGGTTAGATCCTCAGTGGCAGAACAGAGGGGAAGACAGAACTCCATGGATTCAAGGAAAAAAGGAAACTGGAAGGGCTGTGTAATGCTGAAGGTCCAGTGCCCCATATTTTGTGTGATCTTCCACATCAGTGAGTGCTGGTAGATAAGAAGGGGAAGGAAGAATGTAATCAGGGAATAAAAGGAAAGGGTGACTAAGGAGTGGATATGAATGCCAGGAAAGGATATTTCAAGCTCAAACCTTGATGTTATCAGCTCCAATGTTTAGTTGGCTGTTCCTTTCTGTCTATCTATCAACCTATTTATCTATCTATTGGAATTTTCATTTGCCAGAGATTGTTCCACAGGAGCTGGCTTTTGGGTATTAGTGTTAGCTTTTGAGGAACATAGGAAGTTTAACTTATGCAGAACTCTTGCTCAAGGCCTCCATGCCATTCCAATTCTGCTTAAATCCCATTTTGAAGATTTCAATGCTTCACAAGCCTTAAATTTCTCAAACTCAGGGGCCTGCTATTTGCCATTTGTTTTTGATAACTGACTGGGTGACATGGTCCCTCAAGCCATAAAATGTGTTTAAACCAGTTCCCTGGCCCACATCATATTTATAGGTATATTTGTGTGATTCCCTGTTTCTGCTTCCAAAATTGAATTCCCCCTGGTGTTCAAACAGGGTGGTACTCTCATTAGCCTGCATCAGTGTGAATTTATAATTGCTTGCCCTATGTTTGCATACTTTATTTTCTCCCAGTCCAGTGCAGTTCTGGTGGCTGAGCACAGTGCAGCAGGGCCCTGAGGAGAGGGTTTGGCTGGGCATGTGCTGAGAGACTGACCACAGTTACTTTTGTTTTAATTCTCCTACTGCCCTGTGCTTGATGCTGTAAGTGTATTCTTGAAAATGAAGCCTGTGTTCAAATAGTAACTCTCCGAAGTGTGTGTTGTTAAAATTTCACATGCAGACAGAAATTTGGGTGTTAGATGTTTTCTGGTGACAGTCAATTTGGCACCAAAACGTTGTGAAAGATGCTGCATACCTTTAGTCATTAGCTGATGGACTAATATACCCAGGTCATGAGAATTGGATAAAAGCAACATTTATAAACTGCTCTTGTGATCTGTTTAATCTCACCTTAAAACCCATAACTGCACTCCATGTACAGTTATTCTACTTATAGCTATGGTTTTCTGCTCCAAGTTAATAGTGTCTTGTTTTGAAACTCTAATTTTCTCTCTGCCTCTCCAGAAATTTTAATTCTCTTGCAGCTTGTGAGGTTTCACAGTTTGGAGATTAATGAATTGGATTACATTAGAACCTTACCTCTTGCACTGGAATTACATTACAAATCAGCAGGATATATCTGCTACTCCACTGCAAGCACCTCATGAATAGTCACAGTCCTGCTGTGAGTGCATCTAGGGTGACTGGAGAGAGATGTCTCCTCTTCAATGAATTTGTGAAAAAAGCCAGGTCCCTTCATGTAAGGTTTGTGCGTTAGTATCAGTCTGATAAAGGGGTTTATTTCACTGGGAAATCCTTCTCTTCAGTGAAGTGGGCTGCAACACACTTGCCAAACCACTCATCCATTGCTAACAGGAATGAGCATGGAGTTAAATCAAAGAAACAGATGTGGCTGGGTAAGGCAGCTTTCCTTTTATATGTTACAAAAAAAAAAAAAAAAAAAAAAATAGGAGCATGTTCATCAGTTTTGTAATTTTCAGACAGTGTTTTTTCTGGCTCAGTTGCAAACAGCAGTCAGACAAGCACTCCTCATACAGTATTTGTACTCCAAATCCAGTGCAAGGTTCAGTTCCTTAGAACACATTTCCATATCTGAAAATCCAAGTTGCAGATTTTGTCCACTACTGGAATATTTGAGGGTCAACAGAATCCCTTCTGTCTTGCTTGGATTATGCAAAGGAGCTTCCAGCAGTTCCAGAAAATATAAATCTGTGTAGCAGTACAGCGAGGAGGTGCTGACGCCACGAAAAAGATTTTAAAAGGCAAAGGATTCAGACTTACCTGTTTCTGCTATGTCTGTTCCCCTTTTCCTGAAATCACTGTGCAGATGGGATTTTTAAAATAACAATAATAAAAAATTTGGATTGCTGAAATTGGAGGTAGATCAAAGGAAACCCATCTCACACGTATTTTTATACAATGGCTGTCTTACTAAGATGTACAGCCTCCATTTTTGTTGGGTTTAATTCAGAATTGGTCAGACTGGCTTCTCCTTATGGAATCACAGAGCTTGCCCATTGAATTCCTCTAAACCCTCCAAAACAAAGATACAGTAAATCACCTTTTCTTTTTTTCTTTGAGTATAAATCCAGCTGTTTTCTGCAGTATTTCTAAAAGGCTCAGTTTCAAAAAAAATGAAAAAAAAATTCCTAACCCCCCAATTTTTTGATAGGAGTGTTGAATCAGGGCATTCTAGCATTTTTTCTTTCTCATTCTGAACTAACAACAATGTCAACATGCATCCCCCAAAAATTTGTTCCCCACTTTATTTTTGGACTATGAGGTTTAAGGAAAAGTTCTGCACTTTGTTTTGCTTTTGCATCAAATGGAACTAACACTACCTAAAATATATTGTTCCAGACAGGTTGTCAACTTTGTATTAGCTTGCCTTTTCATGGATCCTGTCAGAAAGTCTAAATGCAAATGGGTGGATTTTTCCTGGACATCACATGGAGTGCATGATAGTTAGATATGACTCTGATGCACTGCATTTTTTGTACTATGAAATTTTGAGGGATGATCATTCTAAATGGAGATCCCTTCACTCTCATGGGAGTTGATGGGACTTCTGAAATGAATCAGGATTTTTTGGATGAGTTCCTAGTTCAGATCAACTTTTTGTGGGTTATATGAAAGAGAATGAAAGATAGAATTAAAACCCTCCTCACTTGACTCCAGCTGTCATTGGCCAGCAGCTAGGAACTAATTTTATTTCACACTATGGTATCTACAAAATATAAGATAACCTCCCTGCATTCATTTTAATGCCTCAGCAAATTAATTGTAGTCTTTTAATCTGTCCATGGAGCTGCAGCATTCTTGTCTTTACAGATTTTCAATACCATCCAAACGTTTTTACTTCATGACATAAAATTTCTTTCCAGGATAGTAGTCCTATTCAGAATAAAGTGGTTGTTTTCAAGGTCTTCATGCATACCTAAAATTGTTAAATATACTTACAATTTTCCAGTCCAGCAGGCATGGGAGTGCTCCTCCTTGTCCTGCCTGTTAAATTTAGTTTGAAGTTTTGAAAAGAGGAGCAGATTGGTCACCACTGGCAGGTAAAATCGGGAAATAAAAATATTGACTCAAGGCCTTTGCAGGACAATTAAACAGCTAATGAAAGGGCTGAAGTTTCTGTAACCACCGTGAGCAGGAAAGAAGGAAGATGTGCCTCACTTTGGCACTACTTTGGGTCTTCTGACACTGAAATGCTTTGGCTCTGGCGATTATAAAGGAATTCTGGTGAAGCATCACAAGTAACAGGCAAATGCTTTCTGAAGCATCTC
Organism: Ammospiza caudacuta; assembly: GCF_027887145.1. Classification (NCBI taxonomy): domain Eukaryota; kingdom Metazoa; phylum Chordata; class Aves; order Passeriformes; family Passerellidae; genus Ammospiza; species Ammospiza caudacuta. The sequence continues at coordinate 95,935,113 of NC_080595.1, read as the reverse complement.
TCAAGAAAACCAAGCATTTCATTCCCTATTTTTATTCTTCCAGACAGGATATTAACATTGCTTTACCTTTCCTTTGGACAAACAGCGGCAGCAAAACTGTGGCAAAGGTGAATGCCAAACAGTGCAGGCAAAGCACAGCTGCTTTCCTGTCTGACAACCAAACTTTCCAAGGGAGACACAGAAAGAAGTCTAGATAGCAAGAGCAGTAGTGTCACCCAATATGTCCTCACTGTTTTGCCAAACCAGACAGAATAAGCCAGTTTGGTGCTGAAATTCTGGTAGGCCCCATGCCCTGTGACTGGGAGTGGGAGAAGCAGATTCACAGAGTCCCTTCTGGGCTGCTTTGGGGCCAGCACAGGCAGACTGTGCCTACATGTGCCTGCTGTCAGCTGGGAACTGCAAGGAGGAGGGGGTCTCTGTCCCCTCTGAGGAAACTTTAAGCAGCTTGGCTCACTCTGACCCCAGGTGTGTGGCTGTTCTCTCCCCAAGTCATGAGTCAGTCTGAGCAGCTCTGGATTTTCTAATGGGTAGACTGATCTTCAAAAGTCCAGTGACAATAATAATTTACAACCATAGCAGGACATGGGTTTTCATTCAGCTGAAAATTACTCCATGTGTTGAACTCTGCTGGCTCGGTTCAGAGAGAATCCAGAATCCCAGTAAGTAGAGGTGGTTTTAGGTTTGAAAGAAGGAGGCTGAATTTGAAGCCTTGGTGTGTGTGGGGCAAAACCAAAGGGTTTTGCATGAAGTAGTGTGAAAATGCATTCAAAATGTCACAACATTTCTTCACCAGAAAAAAAGACCAATGATTATTCTTTTTGTCACACTGATGAGGTATTCAGATACTAAAGGCTACATATGAACCTGAAAAGTATTAAGAAAAACAAGGAAACTTCAAGGCAACTAAATTAATATCCAAAGATTGTGGGTTTCTGCTTTTCCTGAGGTGCCATACATAAGGACACGAGTTTCTGGGCTCTACAGTTCTGTACCATGCACTGATTTCCAAAATTAATTCATCCCCATAGTAGAATACCTGTATTTTGGGAGAACTAAAAGAAGATTGAATCAGATGAAGGTCATCTAGTATCCAGACTGCAATAACTTTGTCAAGACAGGGATGGCACTATCTGCCTTAAGAACAGGAGACATAGAACAGCAAATAGACAAGTCTTTGAGAAAGCTGAGTGCTGGGTGGGAGGAGAAGTGATTTGGTTAATCCCATGAGTGCCAAAGCTTGCCTTGCTCATCAAAGGCTAACAGGAGATATGTCTGTTCTGTGTAAACACATTAGGAGGGTAAACATCAGGAAGGGAAAAGAGCTGGTTAAGCTAAAGGACAATATTGGCTCAGGAGGAAATGGTTATAGACTAATCATTAATAAATTTAAAGTGGAAGACAGAAGCAATTTTCTCACCATCATGATGAGGTTCTGGAGCAGCCTGCTGGTAGGAGAAGGAGACATTAACTATTTCTTACAAAATAGAGCCCAGGGAAGGGAATATATGACATGACAGCCTGTGGTAGCAAACTCTAGGATTGATGTGCTCCTAAGTGACAAGGTGCAATCACTGGAAAAAGCCTATTATCTCAGATGAGGACTGCCATGCCCACTGCCATTTGATGTGAATGTTAATGTCAGGCTTTCCAGGGCTGTCTCCCAGACTAAAGCCCTCATTCCCTCCCTCTGTCATCACCGTGTGTTGCTGGCTGTGCCTCGCAGCACAGTCTGGGCTGCCCCAGCAGAACCTGACCTAGACAGACACTGAGCCCTTGAGGGCATGGAGACTTTTTCCTGCCAGAAATGGAATGCTTAATTATTTTTGGGTCAAGGTACCAAGACGAAGAATATTTCTGACCTGATGTCACCCATTGCACTCTGGGTCGTTACATGCTTGCCCCAGTTGTGCTAGCAAGCCTTGTCTCAAAAGGGGTGGAATTTTTGAGATCTGGAAGGAGGTTGAGCCTAATGTGACATAACTCATGGGGTTTTCCAGCTCTCTGTGCTGCAGGGGAGCCTTAGTGGGCCAGTGGGATTTGTTTAGTGAAGCAGCAATGCCTTATGTGTTGCACTGCAGGGCTTCACTCGCTTTTTTTGTTTGAACCTTCTTTTTTTTTGCATTTGGAATACATTTAGCCAGATGTTTGCTACCAATGCAGGATGAATGACTTATTCAGAAATACCTGTGTGAGGAAGGATTTATTTGATAGGAGAATCCTACTGATAATTTCATATTGTGAATATTTAGAGCAGAGGTTTGTTGCAACTGTTAACCCTAAAAAAGGCAATTTCCAGAGGGCTTCACCAGGATCAGGAATTGAAGTAGCAAATGGTTAACATGACTATTGAGAACCAGCAGAATGCGCAGGTTTTTGCATAGAAAAGAGCTGGCTAAGTGTGCCTAAGATCAGGGACAACATCTCTTAATGGCCGGAACATCTCAAGAGGTTGTTCTAATCCCCACTTTCAGTCGTTGCAGGGAGCTGGAAAACTACTTGTTCTGCCCTATTTATTTTGTCCTAACATTAATCTTCATGTTGTCTGTGTAACGAACCATCCAGCTGGTGAGTTCTCTGTGTCTGGAAACACAAAATCTGATCACATTTTTAAATTGTCCTCGTTACTCCACATCTGCTAGCTGCACATATTTTTGTTGGATTTTTTTAATTAATCAGCAAGGCAAAGAGAGGGAGTGGAAGAGGCTAAGAGTAACAGACCAGTGTTTATTTGTACTGACATCTGAGATCGTCTTAAAAGTTTTTTGATATCATGTCAAAAAATACAGGAACTGAGAGTCTTTGGATCTTGTATTAGCTTTTTTCTGGGTGTGAGTTTTATATTATCTGGCAGGAAATAAATTTGTTGAAAATTACTTCATTGATGACCCACATATAAGTGTGATTTTGTGTTGCTATCCATTTTCTGATAGAAAGAAAAGAACTGATTTACTTTAGGCATGGGTTATACTTTCTCGTAGAACACTGGAGAGAAATAAAAACATTATGCTTTATCCATAATGACATATAATAACTTTTATGATGGGCAGAATGAATAGCTTGACTATAATAATGAAAGAAAATATGAAAGATGCCTTTAAAAATGTTTAAATTTACTCTAGTATTAAGTAAAGGCTTTAAAGTAGCTTCATATTTTTATTCTAGAAGAGAATCTTCATGAATCATTCATAGGAAGGATGAATTTCTATTCAGTATGCTGCTTCTTCACATATTACCTTCATACTTCATCAGAGTCAGAAATGACTCAATGCATTCATATAGTTCAGGAAAACCACAGAACTGCTCTTCTGTACTGCAAACAAAAGAGAAAAATAACTTTCAGTGTTAAAGAAATAGTTTACAATGAAAAGCAAGTCTACTGAGCTGGATGAGAGTGTTAAAATAAAGTAATTTTATCACATCCATGTCCTGAACAAAGCATTTCTGCAAAATTTTCTTTAAAGTAGAAATTTCCTTTCAGCATAGGAACATGTATGTGATATACTTAACCACATGGGATCACTTACAAACAGTCTGGATCTCATGCTGTTTTCAATATCATACACTTTTTTTTGATCATTTTTTGGCTCGTTCATCTGTCCCTGAGAGTTTGACAATGTAAGAGTCTGAACATTGAAACTTGTTCCTGTTTGAATTGGAACTGAGCTCACACAAAGAAACTTGCCATGTGACAAATAAAGGAAAGAACTGGTTTGGTAGAGCTGCCAAAAAAGTAGGCCAGATGTAAAGTATCTGGAGGTGTCTGATTTAGCACCCAGAACTAGGTTTGAGCCCTGAGTGCCTCAGGCCATCCACCTGCCAGTTGTGCTCGACCCCACTCCCTTATGGGGCCAAAGGAGAGAAGCAGGCAGAGAGCCCAGCTCATCTCTGTCTTGTAGGCTCTCTGATTTCAGTTTCTGTCACCCACATCTTTATGCCCTCTGTTTTTAAATTCACCTTTCAGATCTATTTGAGCTCCATCAGGTTTTGGATAGTGTCCCTAACTTACTAAACCTAAGACAGAAGGTCCTAGATGGTGTTTGGTGAAGTAAAACCAATACCAAGGTTAAATGATGAGTAAGAAAATAAGATTTTTAGAATTATGCTAATGAAAAAGCATCTGCATCCATTGCAGTGTCTTTGAACAAGCTGTTCTCAGTAATGTATTGCCTTCAGCTTTCCTGACTCTTGTAAGATTTATTCCTTTGGTTTATTGCACTGTAACCAAAAGGGACTTGCCTCTTGTTCATGAAGAGCTACCACTATGTCATATTACTTTGTCACATGCTATTGCAAAAAAAAAAAAAAAAAGTGTTTTCATGATATACAGTTTCCATAGTAGATATTGGTTCAGTTCTCTGCAATTTTGGATCTGAAAGCAAGCTGCTTTGGCAGATAACAGCAAGGTCATTCTTCTGCACTGTCTTCTACCCAGCATAACGGTATTTATTTAACAACAACAAAATAAATAAGTTACCAAAATAAAGACTTTCTCATCCTTGACTTTAGAATTCGTGCTTTGGAGCTTCTGTTTTCTGTGATCTTACCTCCATGAAGAAAAAATGTCCATCCCTAAATGAAAACATGGCCTGGCCCAAGAAATGCCAAACACAGCAAAAGAAATGTTTTCCTGTTCTCTGCCTTTTCCTTCAGTAACAGCCCCCCATTCAAAGGAGTGATTAGCAACTGGTTATATTTCCGAGTGTTATTCAGCTATGAAAGGGATCTCAGTGTTTTTACATAGATGAAAATTTTCCATTGAAATAACCTTTATGGGCTCTTATCAACTTTTGTTTGTTTTAGCTGTTTTGATTCAGGCAGCTCCATACAGTTCAGTTCACCTGATAATAAGAGAACAAAAGGAGCAGAGAAAATCTGAGTAGACATGAAAAGTTCCTAAAGCCAAGATTTATTAAATATAACAAATACTTATTTGATGCAAAGATGTTTAATATTTGCAAAAGCCATAAAATAACCTCTTCTGTTTTGAACACTGATGTATGTTCACCTTACTACTCTGTCATCTCACCTTACCCTAACTATAGAATAAAATTTGCTATAGTAAATAACTGTTGAATTTTTATACATCTAGCAAAATTGCTTCACCTACAGATATTCATGAGTCCTCAAGCTAAACAACCTGTTGATTATCAGCTACAAAATATGTGCAACCAACCCCTGATTTGGTGCAACACACATTTAAAGATACTGTCTTCTAAAGTTTTTGCCCCCCAAGAGTAAAAACAATTTTACATGTGAAAGCTGTAGTAAATTAGACTATGCCTAGTAAACATCCATTTAAATAACTCTATGCAAACATGTTAAACAATGTTTTTGCTCAATTCATAGTGAGGTAATTCATAACTAATGATATATATCAGCCTCTGACTATAGCATTTTAATTTGTATGAAATTAAGTGAAGGTAGCAGCGAAAACATTATTGACTTAATAATTTCTCAGAACATATGATAAAAATGCATTGCAATTTTAAACTGAAAGAGAGTTTTCTAGAGGACACTTTGCATTTTTGCTGCTGGAGGGACACAAAAATAACTAAATAAGCTGCTTTTCAGAAAGATGACCAGTGTAAAAATTCTGGAAACAAAGGCATATAGGTTTTTTACATTCTACTTTAAAGTAAAATCTTGTTACTAGGGTTGATTTTATTCCAGTTGTAGCTGGAAATGGGTCATGGCCTCCTGCAGATGGCAGAACTTTGGCATAGTGTCTAACAGCATGCTGAATGAAAACAGCTTTTCCAGGCTGACTATCTCTGCCTATTTTAAGATTAACTGGATGATCCTGTGGAGATGTATTTCTCCTCTGATGATCAGTAAAACCTTGGGGCACAGTCTCTTCTTAGCCATTCCTATAACTCTGTGTGCAGCCATATTCTGGCAGGCTCAAAGAAAGCAGGGAACTCACTCTGTGTAAAAGTGAGGTGGTGATCAGGCTGCCTGTCACCTGCCTGCACTAACCTAGAGCCCATGAGCTATGAAACTCATGGGTTATACCCACATGTTCTGCTGCAGCAGCGCCAGAACAGTCTGTGCAAGAGCAGCAGCACCCTGTGAATGGGGTCTGTGAGCCCCCCATGTTCTGCCTGCACCACCCTGAGCAGTCTGGGAGGGAGCCCAGGACAGCTTGGGCTGTGGTCGGCAGCCTCTGGGGCTGGCTGTGGGACATCTCTTCACCTGGCCCCACTGAGTCCAGAAACATCCATCTGACCCCCCCAAAAGAGGTTTAAGCGGAAATATTGATTTTTCTATTCATGTCAGTTGGTAGCATTTAACCTTTGTTTTCTAAGCACTTTCTCTGACAAGTTTAATGTGCGTTACAGCTTGCAGTTTTGTTTGGAGACAAGAGCGTGTTCCTCCTTTTCCAATGCAGTGTCAGTATATGCTAATGAAGCATTTCAATCGTTTGCCCTCCTGCCCTGTACCAATAGCCTTCCTCTAACCAACATGTGGCTTTCCTTCATGGCTCTCCAGTCACCACAATGCTGCTTGAACCGGCTGAAAAAGTCATATTTTATACTGAAATGGGGTTCAATCAGAAAGTTAGATCACAGCTAGATCAAAAGCACTAGCAAAACCCATTTCTCTTCTTATGTCTATTCATGTGAACTGGGTTCAAATTCTTAGATTTGTTCAAGTTTAAATTAAGTGGGGTCAAATGCAAGGGCACTGTGTGTTGGAAATGATTGTTTGCCAGATTCTGTAATAAGAGGATACAGTAAGTAAGAATGAGATTGAAAGTTTAATTAAAAATTTAGAAAGAAACATAACAACACATGAGTATCTCCAACAAGTAGGAGTGGAGGGTCCAGTGTCCTCTTTCTGACAGTTCCTAGTAGGTGTTAAACAGTGTAATATAGAAAAAAAAGTATATAGTAATTCTTCTGCATTAGTCCTTCTCAGTAAATGATGACATTTCTAAAGAACTAACTAAAGTTAATTTTTTCCCTTGTGATTGGTAGTAACATCCCATATCATTAGATATTTTAAAGAAGAAGGATGCCAGGCAAACAGTGTAGTCTTGTCCCCGTGAATATGTCAGGTTTTAGCTTTATGGGAGCTTTTCAAAAAATTCTTTCATTTTAGGTAAGTGACAACAGGTTTTATGAAAGAAAACACAAAAAACCAAACCAAAACAACCACAAAAAAACCTACACACCCACCCCCCCCCCCCACTCTGTAATATATACTTTACTGCACTTACTGGAAGTAATTTTACAGTTATAATATATCAGCCACTTCAACAACAGCATGAAATCTTTATTCTGAGGATTTAACTGAAAGCATCTCTTCAACAACTTGAGCAGGACTTGGCCATAGATTAGATAGCACAAGTAGAGGGTGAAGCTAAAGACTTTAAATTAACAAATGTCTTATTTGCTTCTGAATTGCAATTTAAAGAAAAATATATAAACCAGGAAGAAAGTTTTGTTTATGTGAAAATTTTTTTCACCTAGTTCACAAAAATGCACACCTTCAAATAGTACATGGCATCAAAACATTCTTGGACAAAAGAGATGAAAGTCATCCTGTATTAGAGAATGGTTTGGGTTTTGTGCAGCCAGGTTATGGTTCTGTGACTCCATCAACTTCTGGTTGATGGAGTCACAGAACCAGCCATCAGGTTTGTTTTATGTCTTCTGAATTTTAGTCCAGCAGTCTCCCACAGTAGTTGTTGATTACTCATGACATTTTGCAGTCACTTCATACTAGCTTAACACAGGTATAAATATGAAGTCATTTGGTGGACTGAGGAAATCAGCCCTGTAACCTATACTAAAAACCATCGTTTCTTTTATAGAAGCAAGTACAAGAAATACACCTGCCCTGAAACCTCATAAAATGCTTTTTGACAGGATCAAATAATCAAGTGTTTGACAGCTTTATATTTGCTGAAAACATGGAACATGGATGCAGTCTAAAGGTTTCCAAGGCTTGGGCTAAAGATTGAAATATGAAAGTAGGAAGCAGGGTGAGAGGGAAACAGGCTGTTTAAACTTCTCCTGTTTTTACTTTTTTTGTAAAGCTGAAAAGTCTCCAATTTTTATTAAATTTGTAAATTGATAACATTTTTGTACATTATCACACATATGTTTATGTATTACTGTAGAACAGCTGCTTTGATTCTAAGATGAGAAGAAAATCTAGAAAAGAAGCTAAGAATTTCAGCTGGCTTTGTTCTGATATGCATCTCAAATAATGTGAATGAAGATACAAATAAATGCAAATACATAAATATACAAATATATTCTAATAATTAAGTATGCTGTCTTTATATAACTAGAGATCTGCATGCAAGGAGCATATAAAACACCAATAAATCATCATGATAACAAATTTAGATCCATTTTGAGCTGTCAAAAACAGTGAAGGATTGAGTTTATAACCTGTGTTGAATTTCCAATTTAAAATTTAATACTCTTCCTATGACCAGAACTACAAAGTCCACTTGAAGAAATGGAATAAAAGCATAAGCTTCTTATTACCTCCACTGCTTACGATAAATAACCTCTGAGAAATTTGACTGACAATTTTTTCAATAATGCATGAAACAGAACAACATACCAATTGTTTATTCCTGTGTGTATTGGATTTGCATTATTAACAGTGATAAAATTGTTGTTATCTGCAGAGGTAAGATGGGCTGAGTGAAGGCAAACAGGAATTCAAAGCTATTTTTCTTTTAATGCCTGTTCAGATAGGGGCAAAATCAGAAGAGCCAATGTAGTGTGACTCTGTTATAAATCAAATTGAAATTAGAGCCATGAGATCAACATTTCAAGGTAAAGTCCTGTGCCACTCCCAAACAAGATCAGTGGAGCTAATGAAAGTTCTGGAGCATGAGTCCTGTGGAGAGTGGCTGAGGGAGCTGGGAGTGTTTAGCCTGGAGGAAAGGAGGCTCATGGTGTGTCTTTATGTTTGCCTTTGATGCCATTACAGAAAAGTAGTTATAGAATCAAATATAAAAAAGAAATTAAATGATCACAACATGGATAATTAATCTCTGTACTTTCTTTTTGAAATAAAGTATTTTTATGAGGCTATTACAAGTTAGATTGAAACAATCATGTATAAAACAGATTTTAAAATAAAAGCTCAGTTTTTGACTCAATTAACTTAGGTGATCATCTTGCTTGAAAATAATTTGTATTATTTTAGCCCATTCCAGATATGAGCTAAAGTTTGGCTTAAAATTTAAGATATATCACTTCTTGGAGATAGAAAACGTGAAGGACTTACAGCATGATAACTTTAACTTCCATATGCAGTCACAGTGAAGCACACGCACCTAACTGGAGACTCCTGTAAGAGATTTCTTTAACCACAATTATATTCCTACCAGAGGCTTAGCAACACATAAAATTAATTAAAAGCTGTTCAAAAAGGAATTGCAAAGGGCACATTTTCTTCCTTACAGGTTCTTGTCTCATGGGCTCCTATGTACAATGTGCATTTTACCAGTGCCAAAGCCTGCAAAGGCAGATGGCTTGGAGAGAAGGTCAGAGCAGCACTGGAGAATGGCAGAGGGAGGGAAGCAGTGGAGCTACTCTAGCAGTAACAGCAAAGAGGTCCCTGCTCTGCAGCCCACAGTGGAGCTGCCCTTTTCACACCATCCCTGCTCTTTTCTTGGGTAAATGACTGCAGGGCAGCTCGTCCAGAACTGCCTCTAGTGTCTTCTGCCAAACAATCTGCTGCAGCCACAGGGCTGACCAGCGGGTGTTCGCCTTGGCAGGTGCTAAAAAATGTCTTACTCCTCAGGGGTATGTCTGGAGACTGATTTAGCAAGTGCTACAGCACACAGTGATATTTGGAAAACATAATATTCTTCAGTGTTGCTTGACTGTATCCCAAGGCTACATGGGTTTGATATAAGGCACTTGGACTAACCTCATTCTGTGGCAGACTATATTTCCAGAGGGTAGCTCAGAACACACCTGCTAGGAGTAAATGTCCCAAACATTACATTAGATGGCATCCCAGTGGCATCCTTACTATTCTGGGAATCTCTGTGGGATATTGTGGGAAGAAGGAAATCCTGTCAGTTTGCATAACAGCTGAAGAGAGGGGAGAAAATAGCTTGTGTTTACCATGAAAGCTGTGTTTCAGTGCAGTGTCTTTGCAGCTTGCTGTTATCATGTGCTGAGACTGGGTGGTGAAGGTGGTACCCCAATGCAGGAGTGAAGGGAAAGTGTACACAAGGGGTAGAGGGAGGGCAGGAGGTAAAAGAGGCCAAATGAGCCATTGCTTCTGTGGATGTGCAGTGAATCTGTGTTCCTTGGGCATCTGGTGCCAGTTTGACTGTGGTGATATCATATTAACCTATTCAAGAGTTATGTGATGGGCTAAAGATACAAATGCAGCTGTATAAAGGGGGGTCTCAGGACCTTATTTTCCTGGTGTTGCATTCATGGTGTCTTTTAGGGAGCAGGATGCTGGGTCTGGGATGGTTTCCCTACAGATAATGACTACAATGATAATTTATGGTGTATCTCATGCTGTTACTTTCAGTTCTACAGAGTTTTATGGTATTTTTTTTCTCAGCATTTGAATTTGTCACAAAATAAGGAAAAGCCTGGATGCCCAGGCTTCAAAGCCCAGATGATTTTATTTTTGAAACTCTGTTTCAGAGGCTCTGTTCTCAAACAGCAGCACATTTTAATGTGCTTAACAGCAACAGGTTTAGTGTGTGAGAGTCTGCTTGGGTAGCTTTGGAGGACTGTCCTGACTAGAAGTGAAATTTAGCATTCTATAGCTGTGCTGCTTGTAGGCTACTCAGTCTGTTTCTTCTAACATGCCTTATGGAATAACATGATCATAATTTACAAACAGCTACACAGGGCAGTATTTTCTGATAATAACAGAATATTGATTTCCATGGAATGCAGCTTAACATGATCCACAGACTACAGACTGAAGGTAAATCTGGAAGTCAAGGTGAACAACTTCTGAAAAAAATTGTGTCTTGAAATACAGTGCATTCTCTGCTTTTAAATCAAGTTGTCTGTCTATTTCTAGATGTAGAAATATCTCTGTCTCTTTTTTAATAAGGTATGATATAGTGGAAGGAGGAAATAGTAATGCTTTTTCAGAAATAGATGACTTAGTTCTTTGTTAGATGGGAGGTGAGATTGCATTGAGATGATAATTGCATTGTTTCTTCTGGTTCTTAGCAGTAAAAGCATTTGTGGACTTGATTGAATAATCAGGATGCTTTTGCTTTCACAGACATCAGTAAATGCTATTTACTGTTGAATGCTTTTTAATAGAAAATGAAAACAGAAAAACAACATTGTGTTATTTTATGGATCAAAGGCAAATGATGAGGTGAATTAAAAGTGGGAAGGTCTTTCTGTATGTGAATGAGGAGATTATTAAGAAAGCTAAATAAAATAGAAAAGGTATGAAAAAAGACATGCAAGCTGGACTTGGATACGTTATTCTTTATTTTTAAATAACTAAAAAAATTAAAATAAAATATACAGTTGGTAAAGAAGCACCATCACTTTCAAGGTTGACAATAGAGAAACAGAGATTGGCAAGAGAGAAGGAAAAATTCATGGCAAGAATCATCTTATTTTGCAGGGAAGAATGATGAAACTATTCTGTTTTTTGTTTGTTTTTTTTTTTTTTTTCTGGGATGAGGGATTCAAAACTGTGGACATAACAGCAAAATATTCCTTATGAATGTTTTAAGTCAGTAAGTTTTATGTGCTATTCTCTCAAAGGAAATATTGCTGAGATCTTAGGGAAGTGCAAACAGAAAGAGCAGATGTTTTCACAGATATTTTCAGAAGTTCACTCAGTTTAGGCAAATTCCTGAGGACTGGTCACAAGAACTAGATAGCCTTCAAAAAGTATAGGAGTATACAAAATATGACAGAGGCTAGCTGATAGATACAAAAAGTGTAGGAAGTGTTTTAAGGACCTCAAATGGAGATACATTTGTAAAAGCAGTGTTTGAAGATGGACTATCTATTTTCAAAAAGAGAAAATGGCTTCATTAACTTGACAGGACACTTGAAGCCCAAGGTGTTAAGACACAAAAGGGGTAAGAGTTTCCATCAGAAAGGCCAGCCTTTAACCAATTTGAGGTTATCTTATAACATATAAAGCTGAAGAAAAGCTGAAGAAAAGACAGTAAACCAGTTGGGAATTTGACAAAACTAGAGGACAGCTTCACATAGACTGATTTCAAAATATATGAAGAAAAAAGAAGAAAGAAAAGAGCCTACAACAGCCCATCCACTCTGAAAATGACCAGAGTAAGCACAGTTAGAACCCACTAATAATTGGAGACAGACACCACTTATTGTGATAAATCTATCTTAGAAGAAGATCCAAGAAAGGAATGTTTCTGGTCTTTGCAGTGTTTCACTGGGAATATGGGACACTTGTTAGATATCAGAGCCCTGCAAATAAGTACCTACTAAGAGGGTGTCAAGATCCATATGGAAATAGCTGAGGCTGGTGGAATGCTGTGAAGAGCCCCAGATTGGGACTGTGAGATTCTGATTGTGGAAGTTTAAAGTTGTTATGAATATAAGCCTTGATTATTACCTGTCTCCAGAAGTCTAGTTGGTGTTCATTACTGGGAAAGATATTTGGCCAGGAATGGAAAATGTGCTTGAAATATGCATTCCCTAAGATTGCATATATTTTGGGAACATGAAACAGCCAGAGTGCTATGCTGGCTCACCCTTCTCTGTCATTTTACTTCCCAGGCGTGCTCCAGTCAAATTTCTTTCTTGCATATGTCCAATATCTTGTGCAGTGAAGCTCAAAACTAATTTTTCTCTTTTCAGCCCTAGTAGTCTCTGAGAGACTCCAGAAGTCTGGAAGGAGCAGTCTATTGCACACACTCTCAAATCTGGATGTTTTATTATTTGGTTTTTTTGACAAAACTATGAGAAAACCTCCCCCAGACAGATGCCTATGTTTCATCTCTACTGCCTATCTGGCAACCAGACATACCTGAAATAGTTTGGAAAGGTGAAAAAAAAAATTGGCTTAAAGAGATCTGAGCTCCTTAAAAATTTGGCTCAGTGTGTAGTACAAAGTGTCTGTCTCTTGTGTACCAACTTCTCACATTGTTTTCCTTCAAATTTCAGACATATAAGGAATTGGTTGCATGGCTTACTAGAAAATGTGGTATGGATAAATACATTTGCAATTTGATTTGTCTGGCTGTATAGAGTGAGCACTGTAATAATATAGCATTATCCTGTATTATATGGCATGCTCTCTACTGCACGCAGGGAGATCCACCCTGGGTGGAGAGCATGGGCTGAGCATGGCGTTTTTTAAAAAAATAAAGTAACACATGCTTGGGACCTTAAGTTTATCAGTAACCCAAAGTCACAAAACCAAATGCCTCTTAACCTCTCAGTGAATGAAGTTGTCCTGAGTGCATTTGGTCCTGAGTGGACCAAAATGTATTTCTACTGAAATATGATTGACTGTGGGAGATTTTTTTGCTCTGTTCAGGTTTAGGTTTAGAGTTTCTGTGCTCTGTTTAGGTTTATTCAATGCCATCATTGTAAAGCTTTCTCTTGTATGTTATTTTGGCTAAGCTTTCTTTTGCAAAATATTTTTTTATAAGCCTGGTGGCAGTGGAAAGATATTTTTATCCAGAAAGAAAAAAAATAACTTTGCTACTGTAGTAACTCTTCTCCCTCCTCTCTGGGAGCAGTCCAAAAACAATGCATCACAGGATGAACTATGTGTTATGCACTTGTACTTACTTCTACTGAAGCTCAAAGCAACACAGAATCTTCTAGTTGGTAAAACAATAGAATTTGAAAGATAAATCCATAAGTGAGCAAGAACAATGAAGTTTTGTTTTTTGTCTTTGGGATCACCCATTAGCAGATTTTCTTTACTTCTTTTGAAATTTTCATGCCATATTTTCAAGGCAGTTGTGAAGTGAAGCAATCTAAACTAGCAGAGGTGGAGATCAAAATCTCCAGTTCATATAAAGCCAATGCTGATCTAAATTTGCCACAGTGTCAATATGCCATCACAGACCTAAATAGCATGTGCCTATTAAACAAAGGAAAGAAGCTTCCTTGCACTTATTTTCAGGTATAAAAAACCCCCTAATTTTTCTGCCTTTTGTATTTGTTTTTCCCTTATGAAAATTACATGCATGTCTTGGCATACTAAAAAAATCCAACAAACTTAGTCTTTGTAAACCTGTTTTTTGTTTGGTTTTGGCTTTAGTGGGGTGTTTTTTTGTTGGTTTGTTTGGGTGTTTTTCCTTGTATGGCAGGAATATGCTAACTGGAGAAGCACTACAGATTAACTGTGTAAGGGAACTGTAAGGGGCCACAGAGAGCCCTGGCCTCATGGCAGACCCTGGCTGGAAGTGTGGGAGTGGATTAAAGATGTTTGGGTGGCCCCTGTGCTCTCTATGAGTTCATAGTGGCAAGAAAGCTATCTTCGCTTTCACCATACTTTGTTATTTTCTTCTTGCAATTCATAATTATGCAATCAACAACTGCAAACCTGTATTGGGCATTGGAAGGACAAGTTCTGCTCGTTGACAGAATTCAGGAATTCAGAGTCAAGTAGTAGTTTGTGGTACAGCTTTTTTCCATGAGAAAGAAAAGAAAGAAATCTTCCTTTTCCGGTCCAAACTGGTATTCTGTTGTTTGAGATTTGTTTTTGCTGAGATGAAAACACATTTTTCTTATCAGAATTCCTTCCTGAGAAGTGAAGCTGTGTCCTGGCTATAAATATGCACTATAGCACTAACATTTTAGAAGTCTTAATTTCCTCGAGTTTGAGTATTGATGGTGTACTTTTAAAATGGGATTTTATATTGGACTTCAAAACCGTAAGCAGATGAGAATTCTTGTGGCAAAAAGTGCTGAAGGTTAAGTAATTCCCTACTCAAATTTTCTGGCAAAAATAGAAAATCACATCCAAACCCCAAATTTGATACGCATAATTTTTCCTCAAAATAATAAACAAATTACATATTTGTTGGTAGTGGAAATAAAATGAAAATAACAGAAGTCCTCTGCTCCTCTGGGAAGGGATAAATTTGCAATTAAAATTCTAATTATTTTTTCAGCTTATTTTCATCTCTCTTAATTTGACCAATCTGTGATGAAGAACTACATCCAAATGGAGTGTAGGCTTGTGTAATGAGGAAATAAGATCTGATCACGCTACTCAGGAAATTCTTGAGCACTGTAGGACTCCAGTATAAACTCAGTGGGGTTTAGTGAATGGAAAGATGATTTAGTAGTAGTAATTAAAAAGTCACACAGGTAAGCAGAGTTCATGGAGTTCTGCCAGAAGCTGCTTTGAGAACATGCATTTTTAAATCATTAATATAACTAGCCCATTCCAGTGTTTTGCCAAGTTCTCCTGTTCTCTACAAAATGGTATATTTTGTTCTACTCAAATTTTATAGCTTTGTATTATACTTGTCATTTTACCCTCTTCCCCTTACACTTTTCCTTTCATTTCCTTTCCTCCTCTTTTAATCTACTGCAGGTGACAAATGCAAATGACAAGAAGCATAAACTGTCAGCAGAGTCCTGGTATAAATGGCAGACATCCTACTGACTGCAGTGGGTGTTACCTTTGCTCATGCCAGGACTAAATTTAGTTTACAAGTTAAGAAACTGGGGCAGCAGGAGAAGAATTCTGGCATTACTATGATCCTCCTTGCCGTGCTTTTATTTTGCTCACTTCTGACATTACATTTCTTTTTATTTTTTTCCTATGTGTTGTAAATCAAGAGAGCTATCCCAGACCCCCTGCATTTGGAGAGCTGAACTTCTCCATATTGGAAAAAAACCTGTCTTTTTCCAAAGCCCTGTCAACAGCACTCATCTAAATTGATACAAAACCCACAAAACCCTTCTTCCAGGGTATCATATTTTCTCCTTGTGAATCCCAACTGGTTTGAAAAGAACTCTACTAGAATAGAATCAAATAGGGTAACATGTTTTAGGAAGGTGAAATGGACTAAAAAAAAGTCTCTCCTCCATATTTATTAATTTCCAGTGTCATAATGTTCAAATGAAGCCAACTATGTGTCCATAACCCTTTCCTTTATTTCCTCAAACTCTCCTTTATTCTTCTTTTGTGAAGGTTAGGGGACAGAGGAAGATATGTTATGCTGGCTGTTCAAGAGGCTGCTTCAAAACCCCAAGGTAGACTTGTGGGGAAAAATCTTTGAGGAATGCTCCTCCCTCCCCTGGAAATGGCTGTTTAAAAAAATTTAAGAATCACAGGTCTGCCTAAACCAAGAAGTTGTAGTGCTGTTGGGATTTGCAAATGAGGAAATTCACAGGTATGAGTGAGATGAGGAAGAACAATCTCTAGCAAACCATCTGGGCTTTTTTTATGGTTATTTTTTTGTCAGAGGACACTGCCTTTCCAGACAAACTTTGTTTCTTGTTGAAAACTGAAAAGAAATTGACAAACTGAAACTCCACTGAGCACTTTTAGAAGAATACACCTACATGGTAAAACTACTAGTGATGTAGTGATGAGGCTGGAATGTTTCCCTAATTGAGAAACAACGCTGCCTTTCTCAATGATTCTCAATGAGGCATTAATTTAGACTGTGCTATCTACTCTAGTGAGAAATAGTGACTTTTAGGAAAAGGAAGACATTTAGAAAGCGAAATGAGAGGAGCAGCTCAAGCCCAAACCTATTGGCCAGCCCATGTCTGTGCTAGAGGGGGTGAGGACAGAGGCCAGGAGCACATTTTAGGTCCCCCAAAGTCCTCTTTTCCCAGCTACTCCAATCCTCAGCAGGATTTGGCCACTGGCAATCAGGAAGGGGGAATACAGGAATACCTGTGTCCACTTGGGGTTATCAGGGAAGCTGTAGCTCCTCAGCAGGGCAGGGGTAAAGCTGGGCCTCTGCCAGTCTGCGCACCAGTAAACAACAGCAAACAGCAGCTGGGGCTGTCTGCATGGGCTTTGACTTTTCCTGGGCCTGCAAACCTTCATGGGACAATGAATGCTCCAAAAGAAATTAGCATAAAGATTGATTTTTGTCTTTAGGCTTTAGTGGACCCTAAAACTGGGACTTTTCTGTTCTGATATTGTTAGAAAAGATCGTCGTTTTTGTCCATATTTTTGTGGGGGCTGTCATTATCTATCTTCCGACACATTTTTAACTTCTGTTACAAAAATTATGATCCAATTTACTTTATTTTCACTGCTTGAGATAGTTCACTT
This sequence comes from Ammospiza caudacuta, assembly GCF_027887145.1. Classification (NCBI taxonomy): domain Eukaryota; kingdom Metazoa; phylum Chordata; class Aves; order Passeriformes; family Passerellidae; genus Ammospiza; species Ammospiza caudacuta. The sequence goes on along the minus strand of NC_080595.1, from coordinate 95,917,890 downwards.
TTAATTTAGTACAGACTTGGTTGATAATGAAATATACATTTCAAATTTCCACAGGTATTTCCTCCTTTATCAGCAAGAGAGAGTTTTGCAGGAAATCACTGTTAAGTAGTGATACAATCCCAGCCACACTCGCCTTTCATGAGATACTCCTTTACTGTGATTTTCACAGCAGAATGACCTTGCTTCTTCCATTTCTCTTTTCTCAGCCTATTATCCTGGTTACCTTTAAATAGAGACATAATAACAGACTCAGATTTATCCTGTTGATGTTTGGATTACTGGAAGTCATGCTGTAAGCAAAAGTGGTGCTCTTTCCATACTATATAGTGGTCTAACTGCCTGGGACAAGTTCCAGAGCTATACTTTCCTGGTTTGTGGGGAGAAATCTAAATGAGGCATAAGGAAACTTGGCTGCAGGAGGTATCAGTTTATAACAGGACTCAAGTCTGCCCAATGTGCTCAGCTTCTTGAGAGCTGACTGAAAGCAAACCTAACTCCCCCTCCTTCCAAACTTTGGATACAGCTGGTGTTCTTGTGTCATGTCTTGTTCACATGGGCTGCTCTTCCCTTTGTGAGAAGCTCTAGCAGAAGTTTCATTGCAGATAGATATTGCAGTTGCAATGGTATGTTAATGCCTGCTGCTGCTGTACTTTGCCCTACACTGACAAGGTCCATTTCTGAAAACATGTGAACTGCAGATTTGCTTAAGGAAAAAAAAATTAAGAAAGGGACGTCTTAAGAAAAATTGCTTCAGCTGGTGGTGTTGGGGGTATGATATAAAGATAGACTGTGTATTTCTGAAATATGTAAGCACCTGAATTTTATGGGTGCTTTACTTGTGGCAATAGAGGTCCCTTCAATAGGAGCAAAATGTACTTGTGTCAGTCAGTGGAGCTTCTTCCTTGGTCTTTGACACAATGGTGATGAAATCAAAGGCTCTCTGAGAAATAGAACTGGTCACAATTTCCCAAAAATAACTCATGCTTCAGATTTTTAGATGGAAAAATCTAATTATTTTATTTTTTGTGTTTTCTTCCAAGGTAGTTTGTTCTAAGTTTTTAATTTCTGAATCTCCACAGCAGCTGGGGAACTATTTACACTGGATGCTACAACACTGTTGAGTTTGCTCAGCCAACTCTATCAAATAACATGAAGGCAAAGAGGACTGTCAGTTCTTGTGGCTTCCTTCAAGTCCCACTGGAAATATTCCTTGTAAATAACAGCTTTGCAGAGGACCACTGATTGTTAATGAGGTAACATGAGAGACAGCTGCCAGGATATCATGGATAAGGATATGCTGTTCTTACAGGCCTTTCAGGACAGAAAATAAGACAGGATATTTAATAAAATATTTAATCATTCCTCAGCCATACTGGTAAACTGTTTGGCTTTTCTTTCAGAGCTCTCATTTAGCTTTTTCTATCTGAGAATTATCCTAAATGCTTATCCTAACAGCAGATGAGTAAAGGAAAAATATTTGCTACACAGTACTTCAGAATGTGACCAGGTAAAACTAAGTCTCCAATATTTCCGATTTTTTTTTTTTTTGGTAAAACAAAAAGAACCCAGCACTCAGTCTTCAGGACACATAGACAGGGTTCCATTTGAGTACACATCTACCCTCCTCACTTTTTGTGTCTAGTTTTATTTCTGGTAGGAACCAGAATGCATTGAAGAAAGAGGGTCCACTCAGCTCTTGTAGTGATGTCAGTACCTAGTATGGGATGCAGAGCCATGGGTGTTTTACAGCTGGGTGATTTGGATGTACCTCGGGAGCCACTCTGAGTGGTGTGACTCAGAAGGACTTCAGAGACTGGCCTTCTATACAGCTATGAACCTAAGAAGCACCACTTCCAGATCTTCCACTTTTGCTTTGATGTTAGCTTAGAAAGAACCCAATTTACGGGTGCTAATAAGCTTGCAAGTTCATTTCACTGGGCATTTTAAGGGCAAGGATTTTGGAGGAGAGAACCCCTCCTTTTTAAACCTGCCATGTGAAGTAAAACATTTATATTCAAAGACAAATAAAAATTTGAGTTTAACCTATTGTCTGAGAATCTCTTAGAACTAATATAAGAATAACAGATTAAAGGAAGCAGAGAAATATTGCACTAGGCAGAATAATTAATAAATAAGAAGATTAGATGGAATTCATTTGGAGTCATTTCCATAAAAAAAACCAAAACCCATGAGATAAGAAACTCTTTGCGACACCCCAGGCTCTCAGGTAACACATTCTTATGTTGTAAAGTTAAAGAATGTTTTTTTTTGTTTTGTGAAGATTTGTTTAATTTGTGGATTTAGGATTGTCTTGTTTTCCTAAATGGTCAGGAGCTACTGGAGTGCAGGAAGTATTGAAAATCAGGAGTGAAGTTGAATCTGCCAAGAAGGAAGGAGTGGGGAGAAGGTGTTTTAAGAAGGTGTTTTCAGATTTAATTTTCATTTTTCTTATTACCAATCAATTCAAAGTAAAAAAATTACCTAATTGCCCAAGTTCAGTCTATTTTTGACGGGGCTGTAACCACTGAGTGATTGCTCCCTGTCCTTGTCTGACCCACAAGCTGTTCATTGTATTTCTCTCTTCCCTGCACAGGTGAGGAGGGAGTGATAAAGCAGATTTGGTGGGCACCTGGAGACCAATCATGCTCCAACCACCTGTTTGCTATGTTTGGGAGGAGCTCTCCATAAAAGTGTGTGTATTTATTCATTTTTTTCCCATTTAAATATTTCCTTATATACTCCTTTTATAATGACACCTGAAAATCACCGTTCTTTGTCAACAATAGTGATAACCACTATTGCTTTTAATACCAACAAGCATCTGAATTTACCAAATGTGTTTTTCTCTTCTTTCATCAGGTTGTCTAGTCACAGCCTGCATGTAGCCTGTGGCCTATGGCTATGAGGGTTTCTGAGCTATTTGCAAAGTAGGAAAGAACTAATATTTATGTGGGAACTATGTGATTCTCCTCAGAAAATATAATATAAATAACTTACCTATGAAAACCAGTTTATGGATCTGCCTGTTCTATGTCTGATTTTGTCCTAGTTCTCCCCATGTTGCTTGAACTTCCCAGTACTAAGATGAAATTGGTCTATTTAAATAAGCTAATAGCACAGACTCTTTGGAAAAAAAAAAAAGTTTTTTTTTTCTAGGTATAATTTCTACCTATCCACATGAGATTAAATTAAATAATTTCTTCAATGAAAACATTACCACTGTGTTTTACAAGTTACCAGTCTATAAATTTCATGTTCTGTTGCAATGGAGAAATTGTTTTCATAATATCAATAAGAATAAGTATAGTATATACTTATATATGTGTTTCATATATATAACATATATAGAAACAAATACAATCTTATGCTTTTTGCATGCTAAATGGTGTATACTTCTTCAAATGTGATGGATTTTACTCCCAGCAATGCACTTTTGAGCAATTAGTACCAAATCTTTTCTGGTGGAGGGAAAATACAGTATTTCTTGACTACTCAGCAGGCAGGCCATTTTTAATGAAATGAAAACATCTTATGTAAAGCTAAAAGCATTTGTTTTATTAATTAATATGAATGCTCTTTTCTCAAACTATCAGCTGCTCTGTTTGAGAAAGTAGTCTACTAAGTCATATTGGATTACATGCTTATATCCATTTTTAATTACATTTGGAGGAAACATGATAACAGAAAGAGGAAAAATAACATCCCTTGATTATGTGAGTTAGTCAGTGCTTGGCCACCTCCTCTAGAATACCTAACTTTTATTTGGCTTTGTTTGGAAAGGGTCAGGGTCATGTGATTTAATAAAGAACATCATTATTCTCTCTAATCCTGCCTAAATGTGTCATGTTTGGTATTAAGGAATGCATGAATTAATTTTCAAAGAGAAAGTGCTAAATAAATGAATATAAGAAATCTGTGAATAACCTGTGAGGGAAAAAAAGGGGACAGAGAAATGAATGATGAATGCTCATATAAAATTTTTCATTCATCTTTTTAGTGACTCCAATTATTTTCCCTGTAAATTAGTAGAATTTGTTTTTTTCCAGTTTCCAGACTCTTCCCCCAGTATGCTGAAGCCTCTGTATCCTTTCAAAATAAGCGAATCAAATCAGTTATATAGAGGGTGGTACAGGTACTCCTAAAGCAGAGACAGAATCAGCTGCAAGGGGTGTCTTGGGCTTCAGGCTCACCTGGTCATGTCTAAATTGGTAGATCAAGTGTGCCATACCCCATTTTGGGCGTTGTTTCTATAATCTAAGTGTGCATCCTAATTTCTCAGAACAATTATCACAATCACAGGCCAAAATGTAAACCAGAGAGAGTTTGGATGACTGTGCAAAATTTATCTAAGTTAACAAAGAGATTGGGAAATGGAAAAAATGTATTTTTTACTTTTGATTACTGCAGCTTCTAATCTATATCTTAATCCATTTTTCCATGCTGGAAGTAATTAGTCAACAACACTTCTATGAGCACATCAGTTCCAGATTTAGAAAGTTTCAGACAGATCTATTTTATTTCATAGACCTTACATTTAGTGTTCATCTGTGAAGAAATGATATTTTGACTGCACCATATTTTTATAGGTTCTGTCCTACATCTTTAGAATGAATTTTCAGATCCTCTTGGAATGCCAAATTCAGCTGAAGAGGAACAATCCCACTGATTTGTTTCTTTTTCTCCTGCTGGAGATTTCCCATTAAAGGAATGGCAGATTTCTTTCCTTTCAAAGCTACAAACCCAGGAATTATACCAAAGAAATTTTTGGTGTAGCTGTAATAGAAGATCTGTCTCACTAAGAAAACTAAAAATAGAAAAGTCTCTCAGACACACAATGGCAAAAAACAACAACCAGATTTAATATTGGCACCTCTAGGCAGTGGTCTGACTGCCTACAACAGTGTTTTTTATATATATATATATACATACAATAGAAATAAATTCTAGTGTTGTTTGTGTTGGTTTTTGGTTGTTGCTTCAATTTTTATTTGTTTTATTGCCTGTCACAGGTCACAGTTAGTTAGAAGCAGACTTCAGCCTACTTAGGAAACAGTATCAGCAATGAACCTTTATATCACCCCACCACCACATGTCTAAAATTTAATGACGATGATGATGTCCCCAATGAGAGCTAGTAGTTTGATCTACCTTGTCCAAATGCACAGAGGAAGTATGGAAGGACTTTGTTCAAAGACAGGTAGATTTCCATTTCAGCACCTATTCAGTCTCCTGTTTGCCACCAAGAACTATTCAAAATAGGTAATTTTTGCTGTGTTTAGGGTTTCTCTGTTAGGGACAATCATCCATGAAGAACCTGATTGAGATCATGTTTTCTTTCCTTAGGGACTGCCAAAGAGGTGCCAGGTAGTAGTGAGTTCCAGTCACTGGTGACCTAGGCCAGGTTTGAATGTAGAAATTAGAAACAAAAGAACATCCAGAATCTAAATTGCCCACCCAAATTACGATTTATTTCATTTTCATCCGTGTTGCAAAACCTACAAATTTTAATTTTTTTTATTTCTGGATAAAGGGAAAGTAAGTGGTAGATCCTAATTTGTTAATAACAAATCAGCTGGACTCGGACCTATAAGCAGTGAACAGGCAAAATCTGGGTAAGACCACAGTGTGTTTTTGGTTTTGACAACAAACTGTCTGGCTTCACAACCAGTTTCCTTCATTTTCTTGGAAAGGCAGCAGGTTTTTGGAAGCTCTGGGTAGAAGTGTGCTTAATTGTGCATTTCACTCTTGAACGGTCATGCTGCAATAGAAGGGAAGCTGGTTGAAATGCCAGAGTTTTCTGAATATTGCTCTCCGTGATTTGGCCTAGAAACCTACTGGCTGTTGCACTAACTGGACCTCTATCAGGATGAACATTTGCTTCCTGTTTCATATCTGGAAAGATAATGTTTCTCAAAACATCATGGTTTTTAAAGTCCTCATTAGACAATTCTGCAGCAGCATTGAAGTTTTCTGTGCAGGTAAGTGGATGGTTACTTCCATCCATGGGGCTGTCTAGTAGTAAGACCTTGCAAAACTTCTTTAAGATTGTTAAGGGATTTTGAACAAAGTAATTGTTAAAGGATTTTGAACAAATAAACAAAATTGTTTTGCCTATACTTTCTCTCATAATCCTAGGCTTATTTAATCACCAACATCTACTGCTGTTTTATGACCTGTGTTTCTCCCTCATGCAAGCCCTGTGTGCCCTTTAGTGCTGCACTGCAACAGTGGCTGCTATTTCCCAGCTTCGGTCATTCCTGTCCCAGCCCCTTTCATATTCTGTACCTGATGTTCAAGTTCTTCTGTTTCATTGTCTAGGGTCATTACCTTGTTATATAAATGCACTGTTTGTTCCTGAGAGCAGGGTTACACTTATGTAACTTTTGCCATTTAAAAGTTAGGTCTCTGAGCTGAGAGGGGTCTTCCGTGTTTCCTCTGTTCACAATTGAGAAAAATAGGCAAATCCAGAGGTGGATTTGTCCCATCTGTTTCAGGTGCTTAATTTAGGATGAGATGAATAATCTGCTGAATGCAGTTTATCTTTCTGCTGTGACTATAAATGGAGGTAGATGATTATAGGAGGACAGATGCACAAATGTAATATAGTTGATGTTAGGTGAGATGAACCTGGATTCTAGGCAAACTTAATTGTCCAAGTTCCCTCAATAGTACAGAAAAAAATTAGCACAGCAAATTGATGCTTGTTCCCCTCTATATTTGGATGGCATGAGTTGCCGTTGGAGTGCTTCTAGAAATTAGGGCAGAAGCCTAGCCTTACTTAAATTCATTTCTGATAGCTAAAGCAGGAGACATGATGTCACTCAAACTGGACACCACAGATATACTATTGTTATCGGTAGTAATGTTTAGTACTGTTTACTTTCTCCTTATAAAACAGACTTAAACATACTGCTGCTTAAACATACTCAACTTTGACAACTTTGAATCTAATTTCCCACTGCCTATGGGCTAAATCTAAACACAGAAATTATACAAATGTATCCCAGAGTCTTTCCCATGTCACTGCAAATAAATACCATTTTTCTTTATCACTCCAATCTGAGTTCTATAGAAATTGTGCACATCCAGGAAGTCACATAGAAAATCCCACTTCTCTTTTCACCATCCACAAAGATAATGTTAATTTTGCCTTAATTTTCTTGTTTTAATACCTTATATTTAGTAAATTGAAAGATATTTAAAAAAACACCCCCTCCCCCCCCCAAAAAAAACCAAAAAAAGAAGACAGAGAGAGAATTAATTAAGAATAGAAAGTGAATGCACAATTCTCCAGGATAAAAATGAGCAACCCAAATACAATGAATGAGCTGTAAAGCAGAGTCTGGAACATGAAAAGATCTGCTCTCAGTTAACCATGGTAAATTTGGCACATTGGGCCACTGGGAAATGACAAGTGTGATGATTTTCTGAATAGAGAACAGCTAGTCTCATTGAGACTTCCGTTTTGTGAGATAACTATCATAACCAGTTTAGCATGAAAATTTGACCTACTCAGTTATTAAAAAAAAATTGCAAGTTGGTCACTGAGAAATTGAACAGAAATCTGTTATTCTCACAATGTGCCTTATTTAAACCCTTATTTCCAGCAAGAGAGGAAACTATATGTCACTGGTTGTTAACTCAGTTTAATCTGAGAAATCTTCTGCCCTGAAAAAACTGCTAAGGTTAATTGGCGCTACAGAGGGTCATTTTTTTGAAAACAAGACACATATCATCACTTACATTATTCAATTTAAAAAATTCACATTCAAGTTTATTAAATTACAGGACCCCAGTTGCAGTATGTTAGTTCACTACTGGTCTTATGCTCTACCTAACAGTTTTATCACACTAAAATATTATGGATATACCATGTATTTTGTTGTTTAATAATCAAAATGTGTGCAGTTCCAGTTTGCAGCCAGAATCCATTAGTTACTGAAATCAGCTGGAAGACACCTAGGGAACTGAATGAGAATACTATCCCAGAAACAAGTAGACTTTGTTGATGGATTATTCATGTTTCAATTAACTAAACCAATTCAGACTTTGTTTGTCAGCTGTCAAATGAATTAATGGCAACCATTTTCCTTGGGTCAAAGTGAAGGCAAATGAAAATGGTATTGCAGAAGGACAGGTGGCATCTCCTGGCATCCTGGTGCAGTATCCAAATGGTTTTATGGGTCTAGAGAGGTTTTCAAACTTGAATTAAATATTCACATACCTTAGAATTGTACTTGCTCAATGAGCAGCTGCAAATTTTATAGTTTTTTAAATTAATATATTAATCTTTCTAGGCCATTCATCCTTTCTGCTGGGTTTTTCAAACATAAAACAGTTATAGTGGTAAGTTCTGACCTTAAATGACTTTCTCATAAGTGAGAATAGAGTAGTTTTTCATAGTCTTTATGGTGGAACCAGGAAATGAATAAGGAGGGAACTTTGACTTGGCAAACCATCCAAGCCAGGGCATGCCATTGATGGAGTTAATGGGTATTAATGGAGAACAGCATGGCTGCAGAAAGTTGGGCATCAAGCCTAACATTTGTTTAGCAGGGACATCCCCACCATGTCAGGCAGCAAAGCTGGGTAAACAGAGAGGGAAGGACTTCTGTGAGACTGAAATAAGAAGAGGAGAAATTCAAATTAAATGCATCAGTGAAATGGGAGTCAAAGGACCTTAATTTATTATCTATGTTCTTCTACTTAAAAATGTCATTCTTTGAAGGAAAGTTGGAATGCTTTGTCCCATTTGCCTGCTATGATGAACTACATGTCACAATGAAAGTATAATTTCTTGAACTCTCTCTTGAATTATTTATTAGTCTAATGAAAAGGATTAAACACCTAATTGAAGTTTATATATCTATTAAATCTGGATTTCTATGTTATTATTAAGTCTGTGTTTCTATAGGTGATGTAACATTTCATTTGTTCAGCTGTGGGATTAGATTTTTTTTAAACAAGGGAACTCAGGGTTCTTTACATGCCTTGGACCTATCAGTGAGATTATGCATGGAGAAGTGATGATCACTGGAAACAGTGGCAAACCCTGGCCCAGGTGCCAAATAGAGTCCACTGGGACATTTTGTGCAGGTCTCAGACCTGTTTCAGATCTACCTCCTTTGCCCTAGTGAGCCTTGAGGTGCTCCTTACCCAGTGTCTGTGGGCTTGTGTTTCTCCCTGTGAGACGAGCCTCCTGCTCTCTGAGGACACGCCTGCCTGTGGGACGGATGATTGTGGGTGATAGGGGTGTGCTGCTGGCTCAGCACCTTGACTCTACCACCTTCCAAATAGCACCTTAAGTCCTCTTATGGGTGAAGGGAAGGATTTCTGCTTTGCTTCTCTGCTTCCTCATTAAGAGAGGGCTTTGATAACTCAGCTGTTACTATTACCTGCCTCTCACATGGAAGCTGATGATCTCCAGAGTGAGAATGAGCACTGTTGCTGCAAGAGGCTCTGCTGAGTTCTCTTGTGTCTCTGTGCAAGAGTGCTAGAATTTTTCTATGTTTTATGGGTTTTTTCAGTGATTTGGGTCTTACACAATGGTAAATAGTTTATTTTCCTTTACTTCTTCCCCTCTGCTCCCCACATTGCTGTGGGACATGCCACCTGAAAGTCATCTGTAGAAGCTAAACAGCTTCCTACATTGGAGTGCCACTCAAAATTCTTTCTCTTTTTTTTCTGTTTTGGTTTGAAGAACAAATGGTAAACCAAAATCCTCTTTCCTAAGCCTAAGTATACCCTTTCTTCATTTTCCTGGTATTACTGGAAAACTGCAAAGCTGTCATGCCTTTTAAATGATGCATCACAATGAAGTGCTAAACCAGAGCTGCAATTTACCCTGGCTTATAAATCTATGACATACGCCAAGAAGAGGCAGGGTGCCCCATTTGACTAAAATGGAAAATATTCCACGGAAGACAAGTCTACCTCACTGTTTTATTTATCATTTCCGTAAGCTTGTCCACCTCTTCAGTCAATATCATAAATATCAAGAGCAAACAGAAAATGTCTGTAGCTTTATGCAGTTACACAGAAGACTGGCAGTGGATTCCCGTGCTTTTAAAGGGCTGTCCCAGTCTCAGTCAGGGCTGTAGTTCACTGCAGGTGCTGGAAAAAAAGTCTGTGCTGTGGACATAGCAGCAAGATTTCAGTCACTGAATTTCAGAGGCTGCCTCTGCTTAGCCCAATGGGATATCTCAGTTGACCTTATCAAACTCATAGGCAGCTGATTAATACAGTTCACAGTGTACATTCTAAATACTAGACTCAAGAAATCTCTTCAGATTTTTTGGTGTCACATTAAGTTTTACCTGTAGGCAATCTTTCAATGACTTTGCAAGATATAAAGAGGGAGAATTATAGCTCTAATTCTGTGCACCCCAGAAGGCAAGAACTTGGAACTTAAAATTCACATTCAAAAAAATAAAACTTCTGATCACAGTCTGAAAAAACTCTAGGGGAATCTCTTAGTGGACAATAGAGCTCAGCAGGCATTTTGAGATGGGACCTGTCAGTCTGTTTCAGACATCTGTATGATGAGATGATCTGCTTCCTAGGAATGTCTATTCATCCATTAGTGAAAAAAGCATGGAAAAGGATTATCTGTGTGGGTGCTGACTATCAAACTGACTCTGATAGTTTTGCCAATGTGACATTTACAAGGTCCTGACAAAAGCATTTGATAGAGAAAGAAGCTTAATGGAAGTCCATGACTGACACCTTAGAAAATGGACGATTTTTGTAGGACAATCTCCACTAATCACTACTTTAGAAAACCTAATTGTCAAACTTTATAATAAATTTTAGTTAGATTGATGATTTCTACCCCAGGGTTTGCTCTGAACTGCAAAGCAGAGGGATGCTCCAGGTAAGGATCAGTGTTTATTGTCAGAGTTTTGTGTGGGCAGGGAATGTTTAAACAGCACCTGTCCATGCTAAACCTGATTCAGATCAATGCCACAAGAACATAATATTGTGTGATATATTACTAATGAAATGAATAATGAAAGAGATGTGTCAGCCCAGAGGAAAAAAACAGAAAAACTCATTTTTTCCTTTCCTTTTTTTTTTTCATCTGCACCTGTATGGACAATTTCACTTTCAAAGCAATATGCTTCCAGAAATAAAGTACTGGTGCAGATTCAGAGGGAAGTGTTTCCATATTAAGACAGGTGGGTAAAGAACACTTAAATTTTTATTATTAATGGTGAAAAAAAAAAGATGAGTAAATGTTAAATTCCTTTATGTCTGTTTTAAAATTTATAATTAAAATAGCCACTCTGAAAGTGGTTAAAAGTGAACATCCTGGAGAGAAAACCTAGATTTTTAGGACTTTAGAAATTAGTGCTGCCATCCTACTATCAAAAGTCAGTATTTTATACTGATTTGTCATATGATTCTTCAGCTGTGTAAGAAGTTGTGAGAATGAGATAATGGGGCTCCAGTAGCGTGGATAGAGTGCAACACAGCAAAATTTTTAGGGCATGAAATTAGTCCAGACTTTATCCTGTCTCATGCTTCTGTGGTAAGAATAATCTGCTGGAATAAGACAAGGATGGTAATGACTTTTAAATGTGGCACATCCATTTTGTTGAAGATTGGTTAAGTTGCACAAGGGAGGGCACCATGCTGCCTTCAATGATTAGCTATGGATCTGTTGTAGCTGTTAAGGCAAGTGTAATTCCTACACAGGCTGGGAAAGAAGCAGAATGAACTTTCAAATGAATAATTGGTTCCCATTCTAAGCAAATATTTTTCCATTTTTCAGTAGCTAGAGAATGCTGCTGTTTCTGTTGACTCTGCTCTCTAGCAAGAGAACAGTCTTCCTTTCCAGACTGTTGGTATTTGCTTGAAGATGAAATCTGTTTGGAGATGTTTCCTGTTCTGGAAATGCAGCCTGAAGGAGATGAGCCTACAAGTTGCTGACACCCAGAAGAAAACTGTGGTCTGACAGTTTCACTGGGGCACAAGTGCATCACTGCATTATACCAGGAATTTGTGCTGCCAGGACATGTGTACAGAGCTGAACATCATAAAGCAAGCTAAGGGAGAAGTAATACCTGTGGAAAAGGAGTTGTAACATATCCTGTGATACTGAAACAGGAAGGGAGAAAAACACAGCTGATGGTCTGCTAAAGCCATGTTTATTCACCAAGTTTCTCTGTATTTGAACTGGTAAAAAGAACAATGTGTGACTGTCTCACTTGGTTTCTAGCAACTGCTTAATCCTATGGGACACTGTCCCTCAGTGGAGGCAAGTCTGTAAAAGACAAGGGGAGAAAGTGAGCAAGGTACAAAGATTACCACGTCTGCGAAACCTCAGGGCTGGCAAAATCATGCAGTGATGGAGGTAGAACTTACCTTGTCAGTCTGAGACAGAACCAGGTTCACTCAGACCATCTTTCACCAGATATTTGACTTTATTTTCTTAAAACTGCACAAAGTAAGGGATTTTTAGCATGTCTGCTACCAAAACCTTGCCATGCGAACTCAATGAAAACATAAACATTCTTTGGAGCCATTATTACCTGCTTTTTACACAAGCATTAAACTTTGGTCCTTATGTTTCTTTCCTTCACTTTCATTGTCCAGCTTGCAGAGGGAAATTTTTTTCCAAAGTCAGGGCACTTGGAATTCCACTCTGGACAAAAATACATTTAGGCTTTCCCAAGTTGCTTTGAGGTACTGATTTTACATGTTAATTGCACAATCAATTTTGGTTACAGCATCTAACCAAGAAGATTACTTAGAAGTGTATTTATTATAGTGGACTCCTCTAGGACACTTCTTCATTTGCACAGCCAGTTTCATAGTTACTGATACATGTTCTTTGAGCTTGACTGAAGCTTCCTCTTGGAGTGTTCAAAGATTTCCTAGCACACATCACCTTCCCCAAGCTGGACTGACTGCACTCATCACCCTGCATTTGTCTTTTGCCTGTAAGAATACATATTGTACTCATTCACCTGGAGTCTTTGGGATGCCATTTGCTCTCTATGACCAGCAATTTTATAATCACTTCATTTCATTCTTCAAGTTTTAATTACTTTGGGGTAAGTTGTATCAGGTCATGATATTGGTTTATCTGAATATTCTTTGAGGTCTCATGTCCCTATCCTTCCTTTGTTTTCATTTCTGTACCAGGTCACTTATCCTACACATATGGTCAGAAATTTCCTCCTCTTTATGTGCGTTTGTTAGGAAAGAATCAAACAGGATATGGAGTATTTTGATTTTATCAGTCACACCTGACTGTTTCTTCACAATTGTTTCAGCATCTGCTTTTTGTTTTTAAATGGCCATGCAACTGTTTTGGAATGAATATTAAATGTGTCAAACAGTGGAGCACTCATGATGTGAGTTCTTGTATATATACTTTTGTGCCCTTGGCTCATCCTCTGCCTTTGGACTGCAGAGGCTTTTTTCTCCTGCTACCTAGTATAATGCACTCCTTTTTGCTCCCTGCAGTGACATCACTGTTTTTAAAGCTGAGGAAACAACTTGAGGCTAGGAAAACCATATGAGAGCATAATAAAGATCACTGTGCACCCTGAACTACATAGTGACTTTGTTATTGCTCCTGGTATGACAAAATCAATAATGCTAACTGTAATGTAAACTTCTGCTTTTCTTGAGAATGCTTGTAAACTTGCTGGCCTGGTTGTGTATGGCTCCTGGTGTGCACAAAGGGACACTTCAGAGGTTTCCTGAGCCTGCCTTTGACATCTCCCCTTCTGAGCTTCAGGCTTCCTCCTGTGCCCCTCACTACACATTTTATGTGTGTTTTCACGTGCTGCATGCTCTGCAGGAACTGAGCCTATGGACATGCATTGGTCATTGGAATGCCCTAATGGAGTGTTCAGAGTAGGGGAAATTATTATACTTGTAGCATCAGTCCAATTAATGCAAACAGATTGTGGATGTTGTTCAGGACTCCAGCTGAAGAAAGACAGAGAAAATGTTTGCCTTTAAAAGGCTTTTCGAGAGCTAGAATCTGTCAGAAACCTGAACTCATTCATTGCTGACCACTATGACCAGTTCACCTAAGGGGAATTCTTGACAAAGAATGAGCTACACTTTCAGATTTTTGTGTGTGTGTGTATGGGAGGAAGGGAATGATTTTTTCCCCTGCTTTTTGTCTCAAACAGAAAGAGAAGACCTGGGCAAAAAATGTTTAGAGGTTTCTGTGTTGAACAGATAATACAAAAAATACTGTATCTTCCAGTGTCTTTTAAAAAAAGCTAAGAAGAAAATGAACCAAGCACAGTATAGCAAATTTATAGAGCCAAGTGTGTTCTGTACTCAGGTTTATAACAACCATTGTATTCAGAGAGCTCAATTGGGAAGCAATGGCAAGAATCAGTGTAAAAAGATATAATTTTTCCTCAGCCTAGAGATGGTTCCCCTTTCTTTGCTGGTGAGGCACACGAGCTGTGTACAGGTGAGAGGTGGGGAGCGTGGCAGGTACCAGCCGTGGTGGGGCCCCTGGCATGGGAGGCAGTGGTGCTCATCCACTGGGTCATGGCCCGCTGTCCAGCCACCAGCTCACTTTGTCACCAGCAAAATCCTTCCTCACCTTCACTGCTGTTGCTCCATTAAACATTCATGAAAATAACTCAACTTCCTACTGAGTATCCATTAGCCACCAATGCTGATGTTAATGAGCAAACTGTGAATGCACCAAAGAGCAAATTGAAATGAGTCACAAAATACACTTAGGATGTGCTTCCTGCCAGTATTGGTGCGTCATCGGGTAAATGCTGGTTCCTTAACAACAGGCATATAAAGAGCAGAAATACAGCTGATTGAAAAAAGGCATTATTTAAGAGAGTTCCATTAAAAGAGATTAACTGATTTATGAGCAAATGAATCATATCTGCACATTAGCTCTTTATTTGTCATGCCAACTTGTTTTCTATTACATTAAAACACTTTTAAATTAAAACACAGCATTAAATTAAATTAAGGCCTGCTACAGGAAAAAAAAAGTCTTTCAAAACAGACATAATTTAATTATAGTTAACCTGTGTAAATAAGAGTAAATAATTAATTTATGACAGTAAAAATGTGTTGTCTTACATACTTTATTCAATTAAAGACATATTAAGGCCTGCAAGTACAGTGCTTTCCTGTCTTTATTCATTCCTTTCAGCTTTACACCTCTGAATATTTAATGCAAAACAGACTGCTGTTAAAAACATATTGACATGCATCACTCGGCTGGATGGGAGGAAATTCTTTCTGCATTGCACAGGATGACAGCTGGTACTGATCACAATTTCAGGTGACAAGTCAATCCTCAAAAAAAAAAAAAGCCTAAAAAGAGTGTAATCTGTGTTCATCCCAGCTTTTCTGCTGTCAGGCAAGGGAAGGGACATGTGCATTTGCAGTGAGGTGCTGGCCACTGTCCGTGTCAGAGCAGTGTGGCCACAGCTCTGTGCCTGGGGACTATCAGTGCTTTGAGGATCCTCCAAGGCAGGGAAGAATGATGTGCAGAACTCCAAGATATCAGAAGGCTAATTGATTATTTTGTTATACTATATTATACTATAAATATATTCTTTAACAAGAACTATTTCTAACTAACTGATTAACTAGAAAAACTCTCTGCCCGAGAGTCCTAACACAAGCACGTGGATCCAATTGGTCAAAGAATCAAAAAACCATCACCTCGGGTAAACAATCTCCAGAACACATTCCACATGGGCACAAACACATTAAGAATTGTTTTGATCATTCTTTTCTCTGCTTCTCTCACAGCTTCTCTCAGGAGAACCTGAGAAAGCTAAATCACTCTCTGTTCAGAGGGCACGTGAATACCACAGGGGACAGCCACTGTATGGCCCGCAAGAACCACACCAGGCTCCAGACACCTGCTTAGTACAGAATTTCTGTCTGGGATGGTAGCAAAGTGCCATTGCTTAAAGCAGGAAAAACCAGCTCGGAGTCATGTCACGAGGCTGGGGTGAATGGGTGGGCAGAGGGAAGGTATGGGAGGCCTGGAAGCAGCATGGAAATCCAGCACCTGGAGGCTGCGGATGCGTGCCAGGAGGTGGTGGTGGAATACTTTCTGGGAGCCCCTTGCTTTTCCTACTCCTACTGAATGGGGTGAAAGACCCAACTGTGCTAGACCAACTGGCTACAGCTGGGCAAATTCAAATTCTAATATCTGGATATGGAATTATCTGATGCAGAGGAGAAACAGCTGCCTCAGAGGTGAGCTGCAACCCACTGGCAATTCAGGTATGTACATGATATATAAAAAACTGAGAGATGAGGAGGTAAACACTTAGACAAAAGCCCTCACGAAAAATGTGCACGATCTCCTGAGATTTTACAGTGTTTGTTGTGACTAGACTCATATAATCCACTTCAGTTTCCCCTGAAGTCCATGGAAAACCACCAGCTGAGCACAGAGGGGATTGAAATTTGTGTGCAGTAAGAACATTACTTATGGCTGGTTGAAAAGCTACTATGGAAATCTCCACTTTGACCATCTTTTGATATAAACAGCTTTGCTTTTGAAGAACTTTCATAAAAATATTTGTATGAATGCTTGTGAAGTTAAGCCTGTGACAAGCATTGGTTAATCTGGAAATCAAATTTACTTCATGAGAAAAATAAATTAGTTCTGGACAGAAATGGAAGTAGTTTATTTATTAAAAGAGGGATTTTAGGCCATCTGTCAGGAAACTCAAATTAAACAATCTGCTCAATTCCCAGCAAATGTAAATCTGTGAAGCTCTGTGGATTTTGAGTGACCAACAGCACAGCTCAGGTGAACGTGAAAAAATTACAGATAGTTTATTCACAACTGATAGGCTGAAATTTGATCACAGAAATATTCTTAAAAAAATACTCTTAACTAGTTGAAAAAAATTCAGTTAGAAAGTGAGATTTAATCTGCTACATTTTTCAAGCATGTATTTAATTTATCATTATTATTTCTGTCTTGCTGCAATAACCCAGGATATTTTCCCTGGAAGCCTTTTTTTTTGGTTTTGCTTCTTGAAGATCTGTGACACACAGCAAAGCTGTCCAATTACATGTACAGTCTTGCTAAATATAAACTACCCTATTATAGGGTGGTGCTATTGAGTTCTCTTAAGAAGTCATACTGGCAAAAATCATATTCTCTTCATGAATGGGTCTAGAGAACACAGTAATGCTGGGTTTACAGAGGACTTTCTGTTTTTGATCAGTGCTTTTTAGCATTCTTTCTTCCTAACAAGGGGCACAGCAAAGAAGAGAATATCCAGATTGAAATATTTGAGGATGTCTTGATTTATTTTAGGGAGGATGTGCTTGCTGGGAGATAAGTTGCAGCTTTCAGTGCAGGGATGAACACTGGGTTGAAGTTTCATGCAAGATCTTAAACAAGCACCACTGACCACTGTCCATAACACACCATGTCCTGGCATGTTTGAAACACAGCTCTGAGTTTCATTGCAGAGCTCTATTAATGTTTTGAAAAAAAGAAGGTCAGTTTTTTTAACCAAAAATGGTGCATGATGAATTTTCCAATGCTTTATCTAAATTTTGACAGTCCTATACATTACCAGTATCAGCTCTGGAGTCATAATAGCATCTAAAGTCAGCAAAAATACAGAGCTTTTTCTAACATGATAAAGTCTGTCTGTCCGAGCCCTGAAATTAGGACAGCATGTTTGCAATACATGAATAAAAAAAACTTAAAGGGGTCACACTCTGTGAATTCTCAGTGCATTTGTTGTGGTTTTTTTTAATTAGTCTTATATTTGATGCCGTTTGAAATTTGTACATTCCAGAATCTTAAGGTTTGCTTCAAAGTGGACTATAAAATAACTGCAGAAAGAGGCAAACAAGAAATGACTGGAGGTGAGAGAGAGAAAAAGGACATGACCTAAATTTCTAATGCCTCCTAATTACCAAAGTTGGAGTAAAAGTTTATTCCATTATAATTTTGTCCAGCAGTGTCTTCAGTCTCTGGTTCTGTCCTTACAGTCTGTGGTGCTGCTGTTGTCATAGGGAGGTGGCTGACAAACTCCATCTCCAGTAATTCTCCTTCCAGCCACCGTTTGTTTCTTCTGCCTGGATCCCCTGAGCAGGGTCAGGTCAGGTCATGGGGAGGAGGGAGAATCTGGCTGCATGGCTGAGCTGCCCATGTGCTACTGCTTTCTTTGGGCCTGAATTTGTAGCCACTCCCTCTTGAGAATTCCTCTTGATGGCTGTGGTAGTTTCAAACTTGTGCAGCTGCAAAACCAAGCCCTAAATCAATTCCATGTCTCTCCTTGTCAATATTGTGCTACTGCTTATAACAGCATTGACAGAGAGGTTTATGTATCCATGGCACTTGTGTTTAGGTCATGAAAAGAAGGAAGGAAATTATTCTAGTGCAGAGTGAGTAGGTTCTGGGAGCAGGGGCACAGAGGGGAAAAATCCCTGCTGAGTTTTTGGCTTTTTCAAGTTTCCAGAAACTCTCAGTACAGGATTTAATGATGAACTGGAATATATGAATCTTCACAGATGATCAACAGCTACAAGTACTTTGGAAGGGATTTCTGAATTCTTTTCCCCCATCAAGTCTTGCATGTAAAATAAAACAGTGCACTGTGGAAATCAAGAACTGAATCCTAAGAAGGAAGCTGTATGGATCAGAGAGAAGACTCTTGTAGAAGCCTTTGACAAGGCAGCTGGTGCTAGAAACAAGTACCTCCTAGCACTAGAAAAGGTGGAAAAAAGTCAGCCTGAGTCATGTATGTCAACTCTCAACCTGGGTCTACATTTCTGTCCTTTTAAAATGTTCCTGCCATAGCTCTGTCAGCATTAATCTTCTCATTTTAAGGATGTTTAAGACAGTGAGGTGCAAGGAAAAACATTACTGAAATAATGCCTTTTTTCTCTGGCATTGTATTTGTTTCATTTAACAAGCAAACAAAATGTACGTAGCTCAGTCTCCCTGTAGAACTACTAGCACAGCTCTCTGGCTCCCAAGGGGCTTAATTACAATATTAGATTACAAACATACAGGGACTCAGATCCTGTATATATTAAATTCTTCCTTTACTCCAAGGCTTAAAAATATGACTCAGAGATGTTGGTGGCAGGTCTGATCCTTTTGAATCAAGAGGCTGTGCTTGTCTTCTGTGGGTGGATAATGTCAAATTTCTTTCAGAAAATCCAAGCTGGTGTTGCTCTTTTGTTTTAAGTGTGGCAGGGGAGAGGGGAATGCCAAGGTCTGGCTTAGCCAGGCAGCAGGATGAGGAGCAGAAGTGTCAGAAGCATGAGTCTCAGCTTTGCACTTCCAGGTGTGTCTCCTCCTCCCCATGCGTGGAGGAGGCAGAGGGGCTGCCATGTCTGAAAAGTCTGTGGGCAACCTGGGAGGGGACAGTGGGCATGTATTGAGCCACTGTGACTTCTCAACCAAAATACCTGCAGTTGAAATTGTGTCTCTGGCACCAGTTGTTTCCTTGGATCAAAGGATTCGTGTCCATGTCTCCCAGGAGAGAGATTTCTGTCCTCTGAAAACTTGGATCCAAACTAGATATAAACTTGCTGTCTGTAGTTACATTTAATAGATTTCACTGATATACATTTGTTTTCTAATGAATTTTAGTTTATCCAAGGGTGTCTTCACTGAAAGCAGATCACGTTCTATCACAAGTGGGAGAGAAAAAAGGAAAAGAAAGAAAAAATCTAATAAGCCTAAGATCCAGCAGCAGTTTCTGTTCCAACAGTGTTAAGCATTCAGACATGTACATTTTTAATCAGCTGCTGATTCTTATTGAAAAATGTACGAATACAACTTTCAAGAGAGGATTACACAACAAGTTTCAACTTGTTTCATTAATTACCTTTCTTTTTCCAAAGGAACAGCAGAAAATTGCTGACAGGAACCTCAGTGAACCATGTCCATGGGCCATTAAGAATGGATTAAATTTACTTTTATAACCTCATTGATTTAAGACTTTTTATTTCTTTCTTTTCTAAGGCAAGCTCACTTGCTTGAAAATGTTATTCAGGAATTGGTCTTTTCCTGCAGTGAAAGTGCTAAGAAGACAGAACACATTATTGGATTTTATTGTCCTTTAATACTGAAAATGACAAAGGGAAACAAAACTGAGAAAAGATAAGCCCATGTATTATATACCATCAGGCACAACACCTCTAGTTATGCTTTTGTCTGGTGATGAATAAATTCTACTGTCACTTGCTTTGACCATTATCATGAGAATTTAATTAAGAGACGGTGGTCAAAATGAACTCTGTCACCAGATTATAGTGCCCCACAGCAGGACTTCTGGTGAGACATTAGAGACTTCATTATTCTACCTTATTTCAAACATGTGGAAAATATTTTCCACTTGCAGTGTTAGTTGCATTAAGATTTCTGTTACCCTACTCAAGGCAAAGGCACAAGCCAGTGTGTGTCTCCTTGAAGGGGTTAACAGAATAGCAGCTCCACTCACACGTTTAAGAAAGTAATGTACATCTACCACCCCATCATGGTTTTCCATACTTTTCCAATGTTTAGTTGGAATGCATGATATAATTTGGAGGCAAAACACTACAGTTAATATTTTTGTCCAACAATTAATTTAATTACTGACTTAAATACAACCCTTTGACCTAAAATCCTAAAACCTAAAATCATACATAGTTGTACTGTTATCTTGGTGATGCTCCAGAGCATCAAAGCATGCAAGCATGAATCTTGTATTACACACGTGCATTGTCTTCTGTAAAAAGTGGATTATTTGCGTTATAGAACTGAGCTCATGCTTAAATATGTTGCAGGATGACAGCTAATTCCAGGGACATTTCTGAGTTTCTCTATTTGTTCATCATTGTATCTGAAAGCTTATACCAATGCAAATAGAAAAATTTTCCAAATTTCAATGTTGTTCGTGGGATTCTGCAGCCTAACACAGGGTGTGTGGTTGCATCTACTGGAGCAACTGAATTACCTTTGTTCTTATATATTCAAAGTTCAGAAAAAATCCTTTGAAACATCTTGGTCACACAGATTTAGAACAATCTTTTCAGTTGGAGGCGCGATGATGTCCAAATATGTCTTTTTGGCATGACATTGAAAATGGTGGCTCTTAACATTAGCTCTCCTTAAGATTACATTGTCCACTGGTGGTCTTTTTTAGGGGTAGGAAGAGTTTTGGCCCATGTTAGAAAAGTGCTTTTGCAGAGTGGTGCAATATAATCACAAAATGTGACAATAATTTACAGTTCGAAGAATGCATGACATTAACTGAAACAACAGAATTTAAGATTGCAATATTAGTAGTGTGGGAATATAAAACATAGTAAATTTATTTTGTGGAAATTATTATGTAGTGGAATGGATATTTCATTTTTAGGACAGAAGACAAACAACAATCCAATTGTAGTTTTCCATTTTGGTATTTTAATAATCTTGACACAATTTTTAAGACAGACGATGAAACACTATTAATCAAATACACAAAAAAAAATTCATTAGAAAAATTACATTATAAATGAACCGAGGGTGAAAATTACATTCACACGTACAATATAGGAAAAAGGCAATATGACAAACTGTACTGTTGAATAAATAATTCTGTGACGGGGAAGGGTTTTGTTTAGAAATGAAAGCTGCAATAGAATTTAACCTGTTTGCTTCCAGTCTTTTCTGAAAGCAGATTTACCTATTCTTCTTTGTTTCTATATCCAGCTACTTTCTGGAATTGCTGAGGCACATGGAACATAAGGCCATAAGTACTGCCTGCTCAGACAACACTGAAGATCCATCTATCCTTCAACACTGGCTCCATCAAGGAAGGAGAATAAAATCTGGGACAAGACTAAGTAACATCCACCATCTACTCTTTCCATTCCTTTTGTTCCCCCTTTGTCTTACTACACAACAATGTCAGTGAGCAATCAGTGGGCCAGATGTGACCATGAGAAATAATGAATCATGATTCCCCAGTCAAGTGCCTTCCTTCTCTCTGTGACTGCATTACACTCCTCCTCTACCCCAAATTGTTTTTTAATTTTTGACTCACCTTAGTTCTTATCCAGTGGCAGCTGCATATTTTTAATAGTTTAATGAAGGTCCTTTTATGTTATCCAAGGGGTTTTATCAACGTTTTTCTCTCGGCTCCTTCAAAGATGTCTGATTGGATATTATTTTCTTCTAGAGGTTGAAGACTGAATAGATCTAATGAGCTGCTATTATTTCTTGGTTTGTAATTATTTTTTACTGGTTTACCTAGCTTATCTGGCTGGCTCATATTTTCCAGGATCATGCCTGAAGTTTTTTAAAGAATGTTGTCACTGTTGCTGCTTTTATTCTTCTAGTGATTTAAGCTATAGGTTACATGCTGTGGTTACTAGTTCATCAGTTCCACGTACAAGGTTCTTTTCCTGAATTTTTGGATAAATTCTGCCTGATATCTTGGTTTGATACCATTCACTTCATTACTCTGCTCTGAAGTCTCTTTTGTTAGATCATTGGTTCTTTTCCTTTATCTTTCATAGTGTTAACTGCAAAGCCTTGGCCTAATACAATTTCTTGCTTTATATAGTGTGCCCTATTCCATTTAGCTTTCAGAGAATTGGTCCCTCACAATATGAAATTATTCCATTATTTGCAGTGTGAGTTTTTAACACAGGCTCAGTTTGACAGACAAGTTACCCCATGATAATTGTCTACTTTATGGAATATCTACAGGTTCTATATTTTCAACAGCTTATGATTACATTTTTGGGTCAAACACATTAAAAAGTAACAAGCAGACAATATAGCTTGGGGAGAATTGACAACTTTATTTTCCATTTAGTAAATAATTTTCCTACTAATATTCAGACATATCCTCCTGGATGGATCCATATTTTGGTACTCAATTTCACAAGTGCATTTTAACCAGCTTTCTCAGTAAAACTCATCTTTTTCAACAGAATGTTGCTTTAACTTGAATATCAAAAAGCTTGAAACTAAGGAAAGAGAATATATTAAACCCAAATGGACTAATTATACACAGCTGTAGGTATTTCAAAGCATTAAAAGCTTTTATAGTTTTGGATTTGTATTGACAGAAAGAGATACAAGGGGAAAAAATTCAGAAGTCTTAGTTGTACTTCCCTCAAATTTTGCAGCTGGGGTTTTTGTATCAAAATGTGTTGTGTTCCGGACTGGGACATGTGGGAAGGCCTGTGTTCTCTGCATGCCTGATTCTCCAAAAGAACCTTATTGTCATATTATTGAAAAGTTAAAAAAGAAACAGGAAAAAGAACAAACTCAATAAATGTAACGCCAACTGCAATAATGATGTGTTACTTTTGGCTAGTGTGGTTATGTGGTTACACATATTTCAGTTTTCTCTGATTCATTGTATTGCCTTGCCTTCTTTTTCTTTTAGGAATATGTAACAGATCATGCTCCATTTTAAATCATAGTTATATGGTCTGAAATACCACTGGATTAGAAAATAAGCTTGTGTGAATCAATAGAACATGGACTTTCTCTGATTTATGCACATTGGGGATCTCACTCAATGTGTTGAATATGGTGATGAGTTAGGATAAACAGAAATAATACTGTGATTTTTCTCTATGAGACTTAATTCACAGGACCTAAGCTGGTATTTTCTTGCAGAATGTATTCTTGGAAGGAAAAAGCTTATTTTTTTTCTTATTTCCATCTACATGCAGCTCCCCTTCTTGCACAAGCGAGGTGGCCCATAATGGGAAAAGACTTGGTAGGCATCTTTCCCCTTCCTAGCACTGCAATTTGTGATGTAATATAATACAATTCCCATCAGTTCCCCATACAGGTCAGATACTTAGGTCTGCTCCTTCCTTTTTCAGTGAGTGAAATGATTGGTTTGTTTTCTTTGTAAAAATGTTCTTTTGGCTTTGACCTAGATGTCAGTTCATATAATGTGTTGCTCTTTCAAAGATGTGGCCTTGAAAGTATTTTAATGTAGCCCTTATAGTAGGCACCTCATGACAGGATAATCATAGGAATGATATTGATCTAGTTCCATTAATTAATGTTTCAATATTTATAATTTTTTGTGTAAGAATATCAAAGATTAAGCGTGAGAAACTGAAATGCTTAACTAAGAGATTATATGCTCCTTAGAATGTATGTAATCCTAAATACATTTGCATTGTTTTACAACTGGCTCTGAAGGCTCTAATCTAAGTTGTCTCCCAGTCAGTCTTCCAAAAAAATTGAGGAAATATAATTAATAAGATAGTAAACATCATATGTGACATTCTGCTCAAAGCTGGATTTTGGTTATTCTTTTTTAATTTTTACATGTCATTTCTAATTTTATCAAGGTAATTCCTTTAGTAAGTTTTAATGGTGAAGATCAGAAGTGGAATGTGGGCCTTGAATTTCTATATCTCTTCGTAATTCTTTGAATGTATCCTGCAGTAGTTTCTGCTAGACTCAGCTGTGGTTAATAAGAAACTGTGCACAAATGAACAATTATGCTTTGTCACTTCAGCTTGACAGTGGAGATCAGCTGGCCATCAGATGATATTGCCAAAGGAAAGATGAATTTCCACCTTTGGTCTGTGTTTAAGAGACTGTACCTTTTGCAATGCTATTTTGTTTTGAAATATATATTTACAGCT
Source organism: Ammospiza caudacuta (assembly GCF_027887145.1). Lineage (NCBI taxonomy): Eukaryota > Metazoa > Chordata > Aves > Passeriformes > Passerellidae > Ammospiza > Ammospiza caudacuta. The sequence continues at coordinate 95,893,281 of NC_080595.1, read as the reverse complement.
ATGTGTTACAGTACAATCACCTTAAAATTGGTGTAATAGAATTTATCCCTGACCCTAATGGAATAAACCCATGGTTGCAGAAATGGTATAGCATGCCTTTTTTTTTCTTTTTTTCAGTGCTAACAACAGCCAAATGTTTGCAATGTAAGTTAAAGCCACCTTGCACCTGCTCATAATATGTCAAATGGATGAGCTGCTCATCAGCCACAATGCAACAGGAAAGGCTATTTGTGGACAATAGGGTTTATGACTGCATCCAGTACCTCAGATGAGACTTTTTGTGGTGGTTCTGGTTACATGTTTGTGATTTCTGTCCTCTGAGTTCTTATTCAGGTGAGATAAGACAGACTGAAATCCATCTTCAATCTCAACACCAGACTTGAAGTTTTTTCTGGCTCTCTTTCTTTAGTCAATGAGGTAATCCTCTTATTGTGGTTACAAGTATGCTTCAAGCCTCTTAGGAGTAGAAACAAAATATGATATCAATCTAAAAAATCTGTCCCATAAAGTTAAGACTTTTTTGGTTCTCTGCGCAACTCCGGTGAACATACAACAAAAGTTTAAAAGCACAATAATGCCCACTTGGGAAGACTCAGCTCCAGACAGAGTGCTGGAGACATTTAAGACATCATCATCTTGAGCAGAAAGCTTTCTGAAATCATCCAATGGGGAACCCAGGTACTGATGATACAGTCAAATCTGGATCAAGTATCTCAGTGAGGGCCGTGGGGAGGTGCTGGCACCTCCTGGGGACCTGCCAGCCCCAAAACCACAGGCATCCTTTTTCCATTTAGGAACTTGATTCCTGGGCTAGGAGTAGATGGAAACAGAAATAAAGACATGGGGAAAGCTTTGGGAGATTCATCAAGAAGAGTGACACTGACCTTTTTCAGATATGTGCATCTGTGACATTCTCCCACAGCCGCTTTGAACTCAACACTCTTGGAAAGCAGAGAGATTTCAGACGTCTCAAACATTAGACAACTACATCACTGCTAACAGGGTGTAGAAGAATTCACTCTTTTTATCTCTAGAAATTATGCCTTTTCCTCAAGCTGAATTATTAAGAAGGTAGTTCTGACTACCTTCAAGACTGACTGGGCTAAAAAGACACAATGCAGCAACTTACCTTCCAAGGCTGGAAAGGTAAATTAGATCCTAGTTAAGAATTTAAGGCTTTTAGTGTATTTTATTTTAGGCAGTTTTGAAATATAGGACTAAAAGAGTAATGGGAAAAAAGATCAGAAATCCACATGCCTTCTCAAAAGAAATGTCTGTAACCACTGATTTCAACAGTATTTCTCTCTATTTATCAGACATCTGATCTTCAGAGGGCACCAGCTTTTGCAGGAACAACCCTGATAGTACTCTGCCTACAAAATAATGACTTGAGACATGGGGAATCCCACCAGGCAAAGAAATCTGAATCCCACCAGGCAAAGAAAATGTTTTTCCTGTACGGGTATTCTAATTGCTAAGCTAAAATATTAAGTTGTTTCACATCCACCAATCTCCTCCTCCAGAAGTCCTACTGCAAAACAAAGAAGAGTTCCTCACCGAATTTTAGGGTCTGCCCCTATTGGATGATGTCCCACTCATGCAGAAGGAGGCATGGTCTTTGAATAGTGACTGGCTAAGGAGGTAAATTGTAAGTTGCTCACACTTTGGTAGATCTGAGCACGGGTGTGAGCTAAGAACTCACTCTCAAAGGGAAGGAGCGCTATCAAGTGTATGCATCTAAAGGGCTGGCATAATTAGTAGAAACACTGCCTGAGAACAAGTTTTTATAACAGTGGTTTGAGATTCAGATCACTAAATACTGCCCAAGTCCTGCTTTTGGGCATTTCCTTTATAATCTAGCACTTTGTTGTAAATGTCAGATCCAATAAGTTCCAAATATATATATATATATATATATATATATATATATCAAGAAAGGCATATAGCTAGTGGATAACATAGAGGAGATTCTAGCAGACTGTAGTATTGATAAAAGATCAGGGTCTATAGCACAGTTTCTAATACATGTACAATTACTTAAATCTACACGTAGCTCTGATGATTCAGGACATCACTTATAATTGGAAAGATGGGATCATTGTTGTATAAAGTGGGATTATTATTGCATTCATTCGAAGGCATGAACACCTGAACAACAGATTAATGTTTGCTCTTTCCAAGAGTCTGCTTTACCCAGCCTAGGCTACAGGAGCTACAAGACAAACCTGGGGTGTAAGGCACAAAGGTGGATGACATGGTGGCAGATGTATATGTAGGAGCAATTGAAGAGCAAAATTGCATTTGAAAAGAAATAAAAGGAGGACATGATTCAATAAGAAGGAATCTGACCACTTGACAAGTTTAGCTCTGATTTACCCAGAGGAAATTTGCTTTTTTTGTGATGGATGTAGATATACTTTAGTGTTTAAATCTTTGGTCTGAGTCTATTTATAACCATGCCAGTTTGACATGCCTTGACAGGTGAATCAGGTCTATAGTCTCAGTGAGACTTTAATAGACAGAAATCAAAACAAAGCAACTTTATTTTAATGTGCTTTAGCACCAGCAGTGGAAACAGCAGGCAGAGACATGTCGGTAGCTTTTGAAGTTAATGAGTCAGTGTGAACAGCAGCAGCTTGAGAGAGGTTGAAAAGACCATTTCTCATTTGGACACCCTACAGGTCATCATGTGTGATTGATCCAACTCCAAAGATTGATGAAAAGTTAGATATGGATATTTGGGCACGATCTCTCTCATATCTGACCTTTAGAAAGTGTCAAGTATTATTTTTATCCATCTGTATTTGGTGATACTCATTTAAGGTACTTTTCAGGTGTTATCAGTACTGGTGATTCTTTGGAGGTCGGTTTTTCAGTTTCAAATATCAAGCAGTTTATTTCTGATTTTCACTAAGTGATAGGCATTAACATTTCTATAGGATTTATTGTTTCTATGGATCAATGGAAATAAGTTTCTGTCCTGGTTCCTGGGAAAGGAGGTCGAGTTTTTAGTGCTGTGTGGGTGTGGCCAAGTTGTTTGTTCCATACCATGTACATCATTGCTGGGAAGTGGGACTCATCTGGAAACAAGGAGTGCCAGAACTGGAAATTCTCAATTTTCAGAATACCAGGTGGCGTCGGTACAGGAATGGCTGCCATATTGCCTTTGTCTGGAGACCATGGGCTGTGAGCTTCAGGAAGTGTTTGTTTTTGTTCCCACTGGTGAATACCCTTCTGTTGGTAAAACACCTTCTCTATTGTATGCTTTTACTATTAATATTCCTGTCATTATTTTGTGTGTTTCATTCCATGGCTCTGTGCTTTTAGGAAATTGTTTCAATTCATAATCTCTCAGTTATTGTCCCTCCATAACTGAAAGGGACAGGGGAAGGGGAGTGGTTTAATTGGAGCTTAATTTCCTGGCTGGTCTTAAAACCAGAATAGTCCCTTAAGAATCTGACTTCAGAATCTGTTCAAAGCACAGGATTATTCTACTTAACCTTGTAAAATTTATTTTGTGCACTGGTTAGATATAAAGAAGCAGTTATTGTAAACTAATTTATTCATTCATGCATTCATACATTCATTAAAAAAACCCCAAATTTTACATTTCTGGACCCTAATTCTGTGGATCATGACATGTTTTAAATATAATTTCACATCCAAATGAATACGTTGAAATCTAGATTTTTTTTTAAGTCTGCAAAAAATTAAGTTTAAAAAATGTTGTAGAGAAAAATAAATAACCCACTCATTATTAATAAGCATACCATTACTCACATAGAAAATTAGCGGGCCCATACCATGTCAGTAACTGTATAGGTAGCTCAGCACCTGTCTCTGGCAGCAGACTCCAGCTGTGCAAGTGGAAGGTAAAGAAAAGTACTGAATAATTCTCTCCTAAACGTCAGTTATTTTTGGTTCTGTGAATTTCCTGAGCTATATGTGGGTTTTGGGGCTTCAGTGACCATCGGTGAATGTCTTTTCCATCTGTTTCTTCAGACTGTCCTTAGCTGTCCATAAACTTTGCACCCACAGCATCCTTTGGCAAAGAGTTCTTATGGCCAGGTGTCTGGTGTCAGACATTCTTTTCTCCTTGAATCTCACTTTTTCTTTTCTTTCCTATCCTGTATTTTTTTTTCTATGGCAAAACAGAAGGAATAGTCAAGCCCTATCCACCCTGCCTATGTCATCTAAATTTCTGAGAGTTCTATCCATCCCCCACCTCTCCAGCTCTCTCTCTTCCAGACTAAATCCAGTTTACTTAGTCATTCCTACTCCTAGAAGGTATTCTATTAATTTAGCAGAGCTGAAAGGTATGAGGACCATAATTAGTTGCAAAAAGAGTGCTAACACACTTTGGATTAAAAACAGTGATTGGGGTATGGGAAGATAATTGAGTGAAAAACAGTTTAGGAAACAATGACAAGTGTGTCCCTGTTAGCTACATTTTCAACTCCAATTGTCTCAGAATTTGCCTCTGACACTGGTTTAATGAGGGATTCTTCCCAATATTACCCTGTTTGAAAGAGTATTTTCTTCATATTTAAAAGAGAGAAGAGGGATGCTGCTTTATTTGGCTTTTTATCAGCAGCTTTGATATTTTAAAGATATGTTGAGTAATTAGAACAATACTATATCTAAGTAGTAAAAACATATATTTCATTTATTTTTCTTTCAAGTACTGTAAACATTGAACAGTGAAAATGAGAAGAACAGAAATTAAAATAATATTCTTTTTGTGACTAAAAGATTGAAGAATATTATACTCTTTTTGCTGTTTATCCAGTTCTTTCCTAGGAGAGATCCAGTTGCCTGTGGTTTTGCCTATGATTTCAAAAATAGTAGAAACAAGAGCTGGTCTGATGCCAAATAGAAATTACTATGGTACTGAGCTAACATTCTGATTTGCAGAAATCCCCTGCCTAAATCTGAGATGTCAGTCCAGATTTAAGGTTTTGTCTTATTAAAAATAAACTGGTTGAAACAAGAGCTTCTATTTCAGTTTAATGCAAGAGGGATTCCTTCCAGCTGACATTTAACTCAGTGTTTATAGATATTTATAATGCACGGGGAAGTATAGCTGGATTTGACCATATTCCTTTCTCAGAGGAGGTAAATGAATAATTTTTAAGATTAACTGTTTCTAAAGAATCTAGCTTTGATTTATGTGAACAGATTACTCTCTAAATTATCTGTAATGATCCCTGCTATGTCACTCTACTGATGGATCATTTCTTTACAAACTGAAATGATGCTGCTTAAATTGCATGGCAGAGCTGATAAGACATAAGGTATTTGTCCCATTCCCTGATTACACAAATATGCACAGACTTCCAGTCTCAATGCCTTCTAACCTTACATTTAAATGTGGGTTTTGAAATTACTCTGAAATCCATTTTCCATGAACATGAAATGCAATCACTTGCATATTGTCAAAAATAAATCCAAAAGGAACATGAACATAAATAAAGCTAAATTGATCTTAAAAATGGCACTAGAAAATCTCAGGTATTATTTTCTCAGGTTTTAGTTAAAGATGTTAAGGGATTTTATGTAAATATTATTGGAAGGTGATATCCTCTCTTTTTGCAATGTAGACACACATTGTGTCCTAATCCAGCTGCTGAGGTGTTCAGTATTTCTGTGGCAATTTCTTTATGGGAAAATACATATATTTCACTTTTATGTCCCTAAAGATTAACAGCAGCTCAAAATTAAGTTACATGTAGAACTGTCCTATGCTTTCATTAAAAAAATTGTATTTGTATATTGCTCACTTCACGCAGAAGTGAAAAAAACCCCTAGATTCAGGCTTCTAGAGATTTGTGAAGTTTTTATCATCTGACAAGAGTGCTTTTTGTGCTTACTGACACATTGTTTTGAAGGTAAAGTTGACACAGAAGCAGTTCACCTCCTCCAACATCTTTCCCTTCTAAATTATAATTTCACCTCTTCCTTCTTAGTTCAGTGTGTTACTTCTAACTTTTTATCTGTGAAAAGCACAAATATTCCTGCACTTTGTGGTGAGTCCTTGGGTGATTGAGAGGGTGCTTCCTGGCACTCTCCTGTTTTCTGACCGTGGGCTGGAGACCACAATCCAGTTTTGGAAAGTTATGTTTCCTCCACTGTGTTCTTGAGTGGAGACTATTTTTATTCTTTTGCACTGATTAATTCACTCAGGAACCAATGATATTCCAAATATTAGGTTTAGCAGAAGCCATGCACTGGAGCCAGTGATGTGGAAGTGAGAGACTCATATATTTTAAAATACAGGCAGAGCTGGCTCCAGCAATCTGTTAAGGAGATGGTGAGGGGCCAGAGGCAACTGTGAGGAGACAGAGATTGCAATTTGGGAAGGAGCAAAGGGATAGAAGGAAACCCTGCTTGAAAACTGGAAATGAATGTGCTTTGTGTGTCCAGGAGGAGTTCTTTCTATCGGACTTCTTGGCCTGGCATTCCATGCAGGATCTGCACTTCCACTAAAACCTCTGCGGCTACAAAGCATTTTTGGGGCAGGGGGGGCATGACAGTGACAGCAGAGGGTGTCTGTGCAGAAACAGAGTCATGGAGAAGGGACACTGGGTACCATGCAGTAACTGTGCAGCCCCCAGGTGCAGCCATGGCAAACCCAACCTGCCTTGTTGTCTCGGGGTGTCCAGAGGATGTCTTGTGTATTATTTGTGTCCTATGACTCTGGGTTTCTGTCCAGCGACCCCAGGAAAGAATTGACTGGCTCATCCAGGGCAAATGAATAATGCAGTTTGGGAAAGCCTGTAATTACACCTTGGGTGCTTAATTTAGGGGCAAGCAAGATGGTCTGAGAGACAGCAAGCCCATCTTATCCCTTAGCAGTTTGAATGACTACTATGGCTCCCACTTAAAATCAGTGGTGAACCATACATCTGCTCTTTGATAAAAGCTGTTCATTCCCTGAATCTCCAGTAGAATCAGCTTCCTAAATACTTTACATAAACTCTAGTGACTGTTTCACAGCACTGGAATTCTAGGGTTCCTCCATGCTAATGAGTTTCTTAGTCTCATAGTGCTTCTCTTGTACCACGATGTATTCAAAAGCTCCCTAATAAATACAGCTGAAATCTGTCAAACAATGTCACAGGGCATGACAATATATGCCATGTCATAGCTCCTGCATCTTAAAACATAAGAAACTTGACTTAGAAGGCATGGGCATTTGCTGACTTTTAGAGAGAAGGACACAGCTCTGGAGAGATTAAAAAAATGCAAACATGATCCAAAATTGCAAACAGAAAAATGAAATAACATGTTCTTACAATGACCATGATATGTTGCTTCTTTCACTGGTTAATGATTTGATATTTTTATTGGAATGATGTTCATCCAATTTTCTAAAGAAGCTGCTGAAAAAGTCTTTTTGAAAAGTTTTGCGGTGTGCTTGCTGTTGAGGGGTGTAATGTTTCCAACCACACAAACTCAAGAAAAGTGTTGAGAAAAATGAAAAAAAAAATCCCACCAGCATCTATTCAGCTTGGGATTTCTTTGGCAAAATATCCACATAATTCCTTCTCAAATGGAAGATTCAGTTCAGGTTAAGACACCTAAGCATAATTGTTTTCCTCTGGAGTACCTAAGCTTCTGCAGGAGTCAATAACCCTGTTTTATCTGTGGGCTCTCAAGAGCCTTGCAGCTGACCAGCTTCCCAAGGCAGGAATTCAGGTATCTCAGCTCTCACATCTAGTGCTGTTTTAGGTGTCTGACGGTACTTAAGGCATCTGCAAGAAGCTTAGAAATGCGACTAAAAGGAAATCCTTTTCTGGAGCTGGATCTGGAAGTTCAGTGTGATTTCTTATGATATTATTTTCATAAGGCACTTAACACATTTGTGCAACAGAGCTGAAAAACATAGCAGGGAGATTTTTTTTTCCCTGTTGTATTTACAAAACATATCCAATTAATTTGTTCCATTAAGAACTAAAGAGCTCAGGAACTGGTTGCAGTATTTTTTGTTGAGTAAAATGAGTTTTTTTTTTATTAAGGTCTGCAGAGATGCTGTATGGAGGTACTAAAAAACATCCTTGTATTGATTACAAGGTTAGCATGCTTCTTTATTGTTTCCAAAATAAAGGATTTGTATAGTCATGGGGTTTTTTTGGGTTTTTTAGCTCTTGTGGCAGGAATACACTCCATGTCTTCCATATATAGATTTAGAAATTATGTATTGAAAAATCCATTTACAATCATTATGACTACTATTACATTTAATAATAATACAAAGAGAATTAGCCTTCACACATCTCAATGCAGCATTAGGGTAACATAAATGTCCAGACACATTCAATGACAATAAAGTCAAGCGTGAAAATGAATCAGCACCATTCAATGCAGCTTCTGATAAATTTTTTTGTGTCAACAATGTTTCCATAAAAATAATTTTTAGTCTTCAAGCATTTTTTCCTGCATAGAAATCACAGAAACTGTGTGCAGTATGCCTTGATGTTTTATATCCATGAGTTTCCACAGGTAATTACCACACCTTTTATATTAGCAATAAGTGAAATGTCCTCTTTCCAAAATTTAAAAACCTGAAATGAGGATAAATAATATGATACAGACTTGAAAACAAGGGGATCAGTCCAAAAAATAATCCATTAGTTAGCTGTTTACAAAAGCTCATTTGTGCCCTTCTCTGTTGTAGCAAGTACATCTTCAGCCTTTTCCAAGCTCTCCCACTTCCCAAGCAGATGTTTTTTAGCAGCCCTGGAAGGTGCCCAGATTCAGGCTATTTTGGAATGAGAGAAGGAGTAAGCTCTCAGTCCTGGAGCGCTCACAGAGAAGGCTCTGCCAGACACAACTTCCTTTGTGCAGAGAGGATCCATCTCCAGCACCCTGCTGACCACTGCTGAGAAATCTGACACGGCGAGAGGATTCCCCCCTGGAGAGAGCCAACACTGGCAATTTAAGGCTTTGTGTGTTTTAATCAACTTCTTTAAACAAACCGCACTAAGTAAATCTGTGTTTCTGAGTACACGTGAGGGGTGATTAATAGTAGATTTATTTGCAATATAGTGTATCTCTAACCTACGCTTGAGACAAGCCTAAAATGTGTTGTAAACACTTATGGGCCAAATAATTTCCAAATTCCTCATTTGTTGTGGAAGAGTTTGGTTATATATATTCCACATTTTTCCTTCTTCTTCTTCTTATTTTATTTTTACAGTAGAAAGAAAAATTTCCTTCGAGGAAGATGATTGCACCAACCCCCCTCCCTCCTATTTGATTATTTCTTGGGAAAGGTTCAGCATATTTTTCACTCTTTGATTTTATGAGGTGGACATAGCAGCGAATGGCCTCAGTGAACACAGTTTTTGCTTATGAGCCCTGGTTCCAAATTATCTTGTCATGGTTACAAATATCTTTATAAAAAATAATTTTTCTTTGCTGCATTGAAGAAAATAGATAAAAGTTTGGTTAAGTTGATGCATGCTCAAGTAATTTGTTATATTTCCAAACTTGCAAAACAAAAGCAGAAGACAAAGGTGGCCTGAAACACTCTGAAGTATTGCCAGCTTTCTTTCCCTTTTATAGATCACCAAGTATTTGCAAGTAATTTAAGGAAGAAGAATAAATCATATAATTTCTACTTAGCTCTAGGTCACTTATTCTGTTTTACAACAGATTTTGGGAAATTCTTTTGATTGAATGCCATTAAGGTAATTTGGGCAGGAAACTATAGTCTCTGCCAGTGGAACAAATAAAGTATTTTATTAGAAAAACTGAGATCTGTTTAGTGTATTTCTAATTGATATTTCCAGATCTTTCCATATACACTGTGCCTATTTTATTAGAGGTTGCCTGTGGAAAAGAATACTTCACATCCAGAAAGGCGAACGAACTGGGCCATTTCAGGATACCTTATAATCTTTTTTGTCAAACTTTCTTGGCATTATCACCAGAGCAATAAAAATCTGCTAATGCAAAAGGGAAAAGTTGACGTGTGGGATAAGAGCCTTCCAATCCAAACACAAAATTAATTAAAAACATGCAAGATAGTCAAGAACTAGATAGTAAACACTTGGCTTCAGAAGGTAGAAATTATCTATTTTGCTTTTTAATTACCAGCGATAGCAAGAAAAAAAAGTATGAAACAACTTTTATTTTTCATCTTTTTCTTCTCCCTCCCTCCCTCCCTCCCTCCCTCCCCACTCTCCCCAGTTTATGATATATTTTCAGGATAGCTGGACCATGAGCTCTACTGACTGGAAACCCTAAAGGAAGTTTAAATGTAAGGAATATTTTTTGTTTCTTTAGACTTTGCTTGTTTTTGTTGCAAGGCTCTAAAGCCTGCAAAAACACTCTACCACTCTAAAAATTGGCCAGAATAGGTACTTTCTATATGAAAATACATTAGGACTTTGAGTTAGCATAGATTGCATTGTGGCACAGAACTGCCATGTTCTTAAATGTCTACAGCAACATTAATTTCTGTCTGAATGTAGTTTTGGCTATTTTTAGGAAATCTTGGAACTCAGTATTTTAAGGCAACGTTTATACCGGTGATTTCATACAGAAATGCTGGTCAGGAGATCACAGCCACTCAAAACAGTCTCCACAGCATACATTGTGAAATTGTCAAGAAAGTACTTTCCTGTAATTTATATTAAAATCATATCTGAGTGAAACAGAAATGAAGCACAAATACTTGTGTTGGTTTAATTAGCTTTCAGAGTGTTTTAAAGTAAACTTGAAATTACATCAGAGTAAGGTAAACATATTTCTTTTATCATCCTGATAAAATCATACCATGGTCACCTGAAAAAATCCATAAAGTACCTTGTTGTAAAGCCAGAGAGCTCTCTGCTGTAGTATAGTAAATTATATTCTAAAAATCAAAATCACCTGAGATGAAGGTTGCTGTGTCCTGTTCATATAAGTCTGGCTTCTTTTTTTATTTTTTTCCAAATGGAATTACCTTTTGGCTATTCCTTGTAACATGAGTTTTAAGTTCTGTAAGCCAACGGGAGTAAAAATCAAAATAAGGCAAATTCAGCTCTTTCAGTAGCTGTACTTCTTGAACCTCAGCCTGAAACATTCCTCATTTGTACAAGATTCAGTTAATTTGTGTGCAGGAAGTTTTATACTCTTATCAGAAGTGTGGGAGGAAGTACAAACTGATAAAAAGTGCTTTTTCTGCCCTTGAAAAAACCAGACGTTGTTGATGGATGATTTACTGAGGCAAACAAAAATACTACTTTGTAAGGGATCCCAGCATGCAATGTAAAGTATCACAGCAAAGAGGGCCCAGCTCTTTTCAAAGCTGCAGGCTGGATGCTAATTCTGGCAGTCACTCGCTGGTCCTGTGAGAGTGAGTCATGCATCGCCTGCAGATACGGCACGGCAGCAGCAGCACGTGGGGCTGGGAGCCCCCCGGCCCCCAGCGCCGCTCCCTGCACTTGGTGCGCCCCCAGAGCAAGGCAGGACCCCGCTTTTCCTCATTTCTTGTTAAAAGGTGCATTCCCTTCCTTCTCAACACTGCTAGAACCAGCTTAGTAATGAAAAGAAGTTGTGCGAATTGAGGCAAATAGGTATTTCTGTACAAAGAAAGTAGCAAAAATATTTTGCGCAGGAATCACACACCCACTTAAATCAAGTGAATAAGGTTGCACTGTGTACTGTAGAATTATGGTTTAGTGTTATGACTCATTGCAGGATAGTAGCAGATGTTCATGAAGCTCAGCACAAAAAAAATAGGAAAAAATGTCCCCATACATTCTTAATTTTCTCCCTACATCATTACAGAGATGCAAGACACCTCTCTCTAACACTTTGAATGAGTCACTCCATACAATATGAATAAGTGCAGAAAAATACAAGATTACATGAGAATCAAGTATGCAGGGAGAGTCAAGAGTTTAGAGACTTTCTCCTGGGAACCAAAGATTTATGCTTTAGATAAACAACTTTATCCAATGCTAGGACAGATACAACTGCTCAACTGCTACAATTTTCTGGACATGTGAAAAAGAATATAGACGTTCATGTTGATGCACCATGTTTGTGCCTGTAAACATAGCATTAGTAAGATGCTGCTAGACTCATCCTGATAAACAGATCTGTTGAAGGATGTGGGATACATCAGAGTTGGGGAAAAGGCTAAAAAGTAGTCAAGAATCTGGAAGAAAACCCTTTTTGCTGTGAAGCTTTAAGTGGTTTAAAGTGGTTCTTCTTGGTATAATCAAAAAAGATATTGAAAGGCAAAGCAGTCACTCTACCAAATCACTGACAGGTAGAAAAAAAACCTGACATCTGTTCAGTCTTGTTTGCAAAACCTTCCAGGATCTTGTGGCTGAAAGCTGACCTTTGACCAGTTTACCCTAAGAATTTCCTATTCATAAGGGTAGGAAAACCTCAAAACAACTGTCAGGGGTGATGGTGGAAGGACATTGTTTTGATTATTTAAAACTAAATTTGATCTCTCTAAGCATTGGTTTAATACACTGTATTAAATAGTATCTGAATTATACTGTCTGAATAACTTTGATGGATTTTGTGGTTTTGGTTTTTTTTTGAGAGACAACTTGTAGCCATTTTCCTTTCCTTTTCTCAGGCTCAGCTTCACTTACCATTCCTGATTCCTATAATGTCTTTTTCCTCAGCAGTGCAGAGGGTTGGGGAATAAGATTTGTTTTCAGTCCATAAGCAGCTCCCCTCTGCTGCTCCTTGCTCCACACACCTCCACACTCCTCCCACCCTTGCTGAACTGTGGGACTCTCACAGGTTCACCATTCTTACCAGAAAACTTCTTCCTGTGTGGGCTCTTTCCACAGGCCACAGCTCCCACCTGAGCCTGATCCTGTGGTGGGTCTCCACAGGTAGCAACTTCCTTCAAGTGTGCAACCACCTGCCCCTCATGGCATCTGCCATGGGTTGCTTTTTGGATATCTGGTCTGCTGTGGACTTCCATGGGTTTCAGGGGAACAATCTGCATCACTTCATCACAATCTGCCCTTGTTGAGTTGGAGAGCCCTTGTGGTCCAGACCCTGAAGCACCCCCCCTCTCTCCTTTTCCATGGACCTTGCTGTCTTCAGGGCTGTTTCTCTCACATCTTTCCTCACCCTTCTCTGCCAAGCAGTATTTTCCCAGAAAGAACACTTACCCCAGGTCACCACCACGGGGGTTTCTAGGCCCGGCTGTGTCCTGTGGAGGATCTGCTGGAGCTGACTGGAACAGGCTGTGCCCAGCATGGGGCAGACACAGCCTCTCCTGGATCACTGAACTCAGTGCAAGGATAGCTAACTGCAATGCAATCACCTGTGACACAGAGGAGGTCAGTGTAAGTCCTTTATTTGTTTCTTCTGGCATTAAACTCCATGAAAAAGTATTTTGAAATGGTTTCATGGTCACCAGGGCACAAGTGCTGAAAGAATGGAATCAAGTAGCATGAAGTTTTCACACCACATCACTAAAAATATGTGACAGCATGCAATTAATTTTATATAAGCTAGTGAGAGATGGCAGCTAGATGCCTACTTTATTTGCTACCAGTTTATGTTGCATTCAAAAAGAGGCCTTGGAGACAAAGGACTCTTTTTCATGTTGCCAGCATGTGAGATCAGGCTGCTAAGGGTGAAATCATATCGTGGTAGCTCAGGTGTGCAAATTTGATAGCACTGTTACTTTCAAGTCACTTGCAATGTACAGGTACAGCTCCACAGTGCCATGCCCTACTACCTCTGCAACAGGCACATAATGCAGTGTGCATTCAATTATAGATGAATTTTTGTATCCAATAAATAAAACTGCTTACATTATATCGTCTATCATTGTAACTCACAAAGGAATCTGACCAAACTCTCCAAAAAGCCCCTTGACATCCTAAACAAGTCCAAAGAAAAAAATGTCTCCAAACTCCAATAAACCAAGATAGAGGAATACTTTGAAAAAAACCACTCTGACAATAAAAATGTATTTGTGTGTATATCAAAGCCTTCCCTAACATGAATCGAGCAATACAGATTTATGGCTGCAGATAAGCTCATTCCTAAACCTTAATTCACTAGCAAAATAATTTCACTGAGCTGAAACAGTCATCAACCTCTGCAGGTTTGAGTTTATGATGTGTAACTCAAGGGGGCACACGTGCTCCCTGAGGCAGTGAAGAAGTGAGTTGAAATCCAACACTGAACAGCTACACACCTCCAAAAATCTCCAGCTTTTACTGTTGCAAGAACTCCAACTTAACTGTCCAGGACAACAAACCTTTGAGCTTTCAAAGAATGAAATTAATAATGAGTATATAGCAGTCATATTGTATTGGTTGAATATTGTACTGGAGGTCAAAAGTATATAAAATAAGTGCAACAAAACCAAAAAAGTTGAAAAAATATTGGTGATTGACTCTTTGGTCAACATCTACCTGATCTCCTAGCACAGGTTATCAGCAATGCTTCCTGCCCCGAGGTCCTCTGGACTAGCAGACTCATGCTCACATCTTCATGACAACACATTGGAGAGCCTGGAGTTGAGAGCAGAGAGAATTTAAAGTCTTGGAGTAGGTGATCCTTGAACCAACTTTTTTTGGGCCTGTCTTCCCTCCAGGGCTTTATCCCATGGTACTTGACCAAGCAGATCCTTGAAAAGGCCGAAGTCTGCTCTACTGAAACTCAGGGTAGTGAGCTTGCAGTGTACCCTCCTCACTGCCCTTGATCTTGAGTTCCAACATTCCATAGCTGCTGTCCTAAAACCTCATATTTGCCACCAGCTCCTCCTCATGGGCAAGAACAAGGTCCAGCATAGCACATCTCCTCATTGGGTCCTCTATCGCTTGGAGAAGAAATTATCTTCAGCATATTCCAGGAACCTCCTGGATTGCTTATGCCTTCATCTTCTTTGTCTTTCTGGTCAGGTAGCTTGTGTCAGATCCCTGCTACAACATCCCCTATCCCTGCCCTCCCTTTCATCCTCACCCATAAGCTCTTTGGCATCTCCTCATCCATCCCACACCAAACATCATGTGCTCTGGCTGGTCACTGACAGAGAGATTGCCAATGCCCTCATCACCTCTGCTTGTCCTTCCTAAAGAGCCTGTGTCCTTCCATCCCAACACTCCAGTCACAGCATTCATCCCACTATGTCTCCATGATGGCACTAAGACCATAGCCCTGCTGGCTTGGTCATACCTTTGACTCCTCTTGCTTATTTCCCATTCTCTGTTTGCATAGAGGCATTTAAATTGGGCCCCCAATGAGGCTGACTTCCTGGCTGGAATGGCAGGTATTCCTTTGGGCTGCTCTGCATGTGCTTCTGCTGACCTGTGATCCCTCTCCAGGCTCTGAGCGTCTATTGCTGACACAGGCATCAAACTGGTAGGAGTGGGATGGGCTGAGGTTTCCCTCCCCTGGCAAGTTTAAATTAAAGCCCTCTCTACCAGCTTGGCAACCCTATGGCCTATGTGTGTGCCACAGATGCTTCACTCTGGATTCTGAGGCTCTGCAGTGTCCCTTTCCACTGGGACAGATCCACACCAGGGTGCATGTGCACCAAGCCAACAGAGCAGGTGTCTGTTTCAGCACAAGTTGTGAATTTTGAGGATCTTGGAAAGTTAGGGTCCAGGTCCTATCCTTGAAAAAGGCACTGCAAAATAAGAATGAGATTCTTGTTATCTCAGTGTTATTTTTACTTTCTGAGAAGCTCTTTTAAAAAGTATATAATAAATCATTGAACAGTTCATTGTCAGCCTCAGTCTGAACAAGTAGCAGAAGTTAGTTATAGAAGTGTCTAAAATTAAAGAGAACAAGTTGATTAAAGGCGTCAAAAAGCAAAATCAAATACGGATCTCTTTTATTTTGCTTTGTTTATTAATTGCTCCTTCTCCTAAGTACGCAGGGGGAAAAGACTGTTTATTTTTATTTTTTTGTGTCTTTTTTTTTTATCTTCCTCTTTTTTTCTTTTTTTTTTAAAGTACAGCCCTGGATTTCAGACTGTTTCACAGGGGTGTATGAGCTGGGCAGCAGCTGCAACAGTCAGACTTTTGCTTGAAAAAAGGGACAGAAGCTTGAAAAATTTCACATTTAGCAAATGTCAAAATGTGTTCTAGGCCAGGTTCTCACTTGGTGTGCTGGAAGTTAGAGTCTGACGTCAATGGAATGGCTCTCATTTCCAACAGGTGCACTCCCAGCCCGCTAAGCTGTGTTTGCACCATATACACCACAGGGGAAACAAAGGAACACTGAGAGAGCTTTATCTATTTGCCTAAAGTAAAAAAGCTGTTTTCTTACGGGTGAGTGCTATAAACTTGCTGGTTGAGTGCATGTGCTCAAATAAAAGGCTACATTGTCTTCCCTGCTCAGTATAGTCTGTTGGATTTTCAGAGCTGGTTTGCTGTTTACCACAAACACAGAGGGCTTTGTGCTCACTCTGACCTTTGGATAAGAATTCATCCTTTGATGTGTTCATGATTTCTCTAGACTTGACTAAAACACATTTTTTATTTGTGGTCTGGCCAAAATTCTTCCTTCAGGAATTGCTTGATCGTCACAATATGGGCCCTTCACTTCAAGAAAGACATTGAGATGCTGAGGCATGTCCAGAAAAAGACAAAAAATCTAGTGAAGGGTCTAGAGACTAAATCCTGTGAGAGGCTGAGGGACATGGGGTTTTGCCTGGAGAAAAGGCAGCTCAGGGGAGGATTTATTACTGTCTAGAACTACCAGTAGGGAGGAGGAGGTTGACATCTTCTCCCAGGCAATCCATAGCAGGACAGGAGGAACTGGCCTCAAGCTGCACCAGAGGAGGTTCAGGTTGGACATCAGGAAGCATTTGTTTGCTGAAAGGATGGTTAAGCATCGGAATGGGCTGCCCAGGGAGATGGTGTACTCACCACCCCTAGAGGTGTCCAGGAAGTGACTGGATGTGGCACTGGGTGTTGTGGTTTAGCTGACATGATGGTGTTCAGTCAAAGGTTGGACTTGATGATCTTGGAGGTCTCTTTCAACATTAATGACTCTATCATTCTACGTCTCCTTGGGAAATTTTATGTTTTTAAATGAATGAAGAAAACTTACATATCCATATGTTTACTTCTTAAGACACCCCCAAGGTCATCCTACTGCATCCTGCTGTAATTGTGGCAGTGTGAGGCTCAAAGTGGCTGAGGTGATTTCCTTTTCCTCTCAAGTAGACCTATATTGGAGAAGATTAAATTCAATGAAATGGCTCAAGTGATCCAGGAAGCTTTCAGATGACAAATCTATGGAAGTAAAATTACCTCTCTGTATCTTTCTGTAATGACTTTTGTGTCTCTCTTCACCCTCCTCTGCCTCATAAAATAGTTATTGAAGTACTCCTGCCACTGTCAAAGTCCACTGTGCTTTCACTTATGAAGATCATCTTTGACACCCTCTTATCCTTCAGCTCTTGCTGTAGGATACTTAATTGGGAGGAGCTTTCCCCTGCCTCGAGGGCAGAGAGATCCTGCTGAGAGACCTCAACAAATTACAGAAATGGGCAATCACGAACCATATGAAGTGATATCATATGAGATGCAGTTTTCTAGAACACTGATCTTCATCAGGATTAGCTTTATAAGTAACTCTTTGAATTTGCTGCTTCATTTTTGAAAGCAGCATCTTGTTACTGTGGTCATGTGTGCCAGAGCAATGAAGAGTTAAATAGCAGTCATTGTCAGAGCATTACTTTCAACATTATGGCAATGGTTTACATCCTCTAAAATTCCCATAGTTATATGTGAGACAATTCATTATTGCTTTCCAATGCTTGCCTACAGATTTAAGGCCTCTCTCTCATATCTTGGTGCAGTGTGGTGCTTTAGCCTGCCTTGTTCCAACTGCTTATTTGCTATCTTTTACAGAGATAGAAATCCATCTTTCACCCAAAATCTTTCCAGTAGTAATACATTCCTTGCTCTACTGATTTATACTGTTTGGATCTTCCTAGTACTTAGATAAACAAAACCTTTGATTTCAGATGTCTTAAATGATTGGTTGCTGTTTCTACCATCAGGTGAATGACCAGGAAAGAGAAAGAAACCATCCTTGTTGGTTCAAGGAAACCTTTAAGAAGACTTAGAACAGCCTAAATCTCTTTGGGGTCAAAGGGCAAGTAGCAGCAACAAGAAAAGTATGCATATGTGTTTCAAATAGTTGTGTTTGTTCTTCAGACTTTTAAACCTCTAAAAATATCCTGTCTTATAAGATTTCTGTATTCACCAAATTTTCAGTTTGCAACTGCTTGCTGCTGGATTAAAAATCTGTGAGAAATTGCAGACTTTCACTACACTATCTTTGTACATCCTACACTCTATCCTGTCTTTGGCTGGGATAAAGGTAATTTTCTGTGTTTTGGATTTAGGATGAGAATAATGTTGTTAACACACGGATATTTTACTTGTGGCTGAGCAGTATTTACACTAAACCAAGGCCTTTTCATCTTCTCATGCTGCCCTGTAGCAAGGAGGCTGGTGGGCCACAAGAACCTGTGAGGGAATACAGGCAAGACAACTGACTGAAACTGGCTAAAGAGATATCCCATGTCATAAAATGTCATGCTGAACAAAAATGCTGGGGGGAGTTGACTGGGGGATGGTGGACTGCTGATAGGTCAGTGAGTGATGAGCAACTGTATTGTGCACCTCTTACTTTATATATTCTTTCATCATTATTCCTATTTACCTTCCTTTTCTGTCCTATTAAATCGTCTTTATCTCAACCCACAAGTTTTACAATTTTTTTTTCCAATTTTATTTCCTATCTCACAGCAGGGCAGTAAGGTGTTTATCCTGCTACATTAAACCACAACAATCCTTTATGTGGCCCTGTATAGGGCTTGCAGCATTGAGATAATGACAAATGTGACCAGAACATGTTGAAACAAATTTGTTACAGGCATTCATTGTATTAATTTAATAGTCATTGGTCACAAGGATGATTTATTTACTCTCAGAGTTGGTACACTTGTTCTCAGGGTTTTGTATGCAACACCTTGCTTGCTGTATGTGTTTCCTGTTGTGCTGGGGGTTGGGTTAAGGCTATAATTTTGCTGCAAATTTTGTGTAATACTGGCTTATGATAAGATAAAATTACTCAATGTGAGACTAATCTGGTATTTCTACTGAGTATTGATGTCATCTCCATATTTCAAGAACTATCTATAAGAACTAATAACAATTACACATTTTACCATTTCTCCTCAAAGAAGGACCCTCCAGGCTAGCTCTTGAGAATGTTGAATATCCTTGGATGTTCAACCAGCATGTTCCTATTACTATGCCTCCTGTATGTGTTGCATATCTTGCTCAAGGTTTAACACCTCTTCAGAACACCACCCAAATATCTGCCCTGAGGCTGGATAGCTATGAATGGCAGGATGTGTGGGATGGAATGGAAAAATACCAAGGACAGTGGGCACCACTGGTGTTTTGGAGCTTTATCCATTAACAAGTCCAGAATCCTGAAAAACTACTAAAATATTTGGAAAAAGTATGCTGTGAGCCTGTGAATTCCAGAGGGACACAAATCACTGGAACACCATGTGCTGGAGCCTGGTCCATGTCTTTTGAGCCATGTGCATTGTCCTCAGAGGGAGGAGAAGGTCTGTGCATCTGAGGACCAAACAACAGACACCACAGCTCATCCAACCCCTGCACTGCAGCCAAAGCCAAGAACCAACTCGTGCTGGTATCAGTCACTCCTGTACACAAGAAGAAATATTGGAAGTCAGATCATTTAGAGAGGGATCGAATTCCTGCTAGGAGTAGGAAGGAAGGAGAACTGGACAAAGCAGACT
This sequence comes from Ammospiza caudacuta, assembly GCF_027887145.1. NCBI lineage: Eukaryota > Metazoa > Chordata > Aves > Passeriformes > Passerellidae > Ammospiza > Ammospiza caudacuta. The sequence continues at coordinate 95,873,498 of NC_080595.1, read as the reverse complement.
ACTCCAAAGCACAGCCATTACCAGAGGAGGACAGGCAGAATTCATAAATGAGGCAGTAACAACTCAATCCCTATTCCTGAGGGAGCTACAGGATATGCAAAAAGCTTCTGGCTATCATCCCAGGTGAACACATTGTCACCTAGTTTCTCTGATGCCAGAATTGGAACAGCTGGGATCACTTCCTTGGAATGGGGGCATTGACAAGAAAATTGGAAAAGGGACACAAGTCCTCAGCCTCTGGAGAAGATTCTTTTCAGGCACAGAGGAAGTGAATCCCTTCATGAAGATGCTATATGTCACCCAGACAACTGGATGAATATGAAGGGAGATTTTCAGTACCTGAAGGAATTAGCAGTGCTAATGTGATTTATAATGACCTGGACTATGAAAAGTTACCCAAAGATCCAGATGAAGGCAAGTCTGCATGATCCATATAGTGAAAGTTTGTATAGAGCACATCACCAGCATATGCCAACTCCTTCATTTGTGGTAATGACTTGGAAAGATGATGAAGGAAAAATGGTGGCTGAAATGGCTAACCAACTCTGTCAATAGAGAGGAAGTCTCTCTTCACCCTATGGGCCTGCATCATGGCTGCAGAAAAACTCTAATGGGAAATTCAGCAATTCAAAAAGGATATGTTCTACTCCTCACCTGTAGGCAGCAGTACCTCAGGTATTAGAAATAAGAGTTCCTCTCTTCAAGAGGGAGTATATAAATCATGGGGCAAATGCAGTTTGCCTGGGGTTCCACAAAGGGGGCACTAGGAAATGATATGGAAAATCTACCTCAGCCCTAGAGGTATAGGTGTCTGAACTGAAAGGAAAAAAAAAGGTTACAAAAAGAGAAACCCTTTTGTGCAAAATTTCCAGGAAAATCGCTGCTTCAGTTTCCAGTGGGAAGGTTCCAAAGAGGGTAGAAAGGCTGATCTTAGTTCTGATATTAATAAAGATACTTTTTATTTGTATTTACAAGAAGGGAATAACAAATACTGTATCAAGGACTAGAGGGGCCCCACCTTCAGCCAGGTGGGACAATATAGTTCATTGGACTGTGTGGATCCCATTGGCCTGGCACATTAGATCCACAGGCTCTAGCAGACACTGGTGTGGTGCCATCAGGGCCAAAAGAGGCAGAACCCATCTGGGTTCTGTGACAGGAAGGATTTGGCTTTATCATCATCTAGGTTCATATTCATGAAAATATGAAGTAGTATTGACTCCTGAGGACCAGTCTCACAATGACAAAACTGATCTGTGTGGTGTCAGACCCAGTGTGTGGATCCATGGCTTTTGCATAGATGTTTTTATCTCCTGAGCTATGTTGTTACAATCATTGGAGGAACTTAATCTGTGATTCCGTACATAAGATCTGAATCCTCTTTTAATTTACAATTACAAAATAGAATATGCTTGGCCGTTCCAAGCTTCCTTGAGCTTGGGGATCTGGTTAAAATTTGGTTAGAATGTATTTTTGTCAGTGAAAATGCAAAGTTTTTAATGCAACCAAATCCAGTATAAGGGAATAATTTTAAAATATCATTTTCCCCATCTAGACCGCATATTTCTTCTGACTACTTGGGCACATCCAGAAGTTTTTCCAGAGTCTAGGGCTACTTTTTCCAGTAAGCTATTTTTCCACTTAACAATAATAATAAAAAAAGATTTTCTTTTATACAAATCTTCACACATTAGCAAAGTGCATTTTTTAATATATATAAAATCCTTCTGGAATCTCTCAGAAATTATATGCACTACAAGTGATGCTAGATATACTTTTGAATCTATAATGGATACATTGCACTTACATATTAGACATCTCTTCCTCTCAACACAGGACTGGTTTCCACATCCTTCAAAAGCACTGAAATATTGTTTTGGGGCAATTCTATTTTTCCCTGCTGACAAGATCTGTTGACACATTAGTACTCACATTTGAGACTGTTTCTTTTTTTTTTTTTTTCTTTTAAATAAGAAACAGATATTCTGGGAGAATTTTATGGCACATTTTCTGTTTATTTCAACAAATGGAAAATTATTATAAATTATATTGTTTCTTAATGAGCTTCAGTGGGTATAATCAAATGACAGGACTAAGCAAATCCATTCCTATACTCTTCAGCTGCCAGCAGCCTAACACATTTATCAATTGACCCCTTTTAATCTACAAGGAACCATTTTCTGCCTTGCTTCAGCCTCTTGCCAGTCTCAGACAACCACAGTAACTTATTTCATCCACATCTTTTGCTTTTAGGACCTTTTCCCAGCCTACTGGGGATGGGAATGGAGGAGAGCAGACTATGTTTTGCTTGTGCCTTTTCACAAAACAGTAAAATCAAAGCTCATTATCCCACCATTTCTCATATGTGAACAGCTGATTCTTTTTTTGGCACAATGTTGTCCAGGCTTATCACTGGACAGATCATGACATTTGTTTACAATCACAACAATATTGCCTTTTTCTAGGTAGGAGTGAATGTTGCCTGTGGAAAGAGTTTTTATGCTGGAGTATGTGACCCTTTTCCCCCAGTATTTTAATTTCCAGCCAAAAACTCTGTCATGCTCTTTTCCTAATGTGATAATATGCTTCTAGACTGCCAAAAAGATTTTGAATATTTCTAGGTTGATTAATTCCTAATTTTTATTCTTACAAAATTTTATTTTTACATTTTTTGATTTACTGAAATCTGTCACCTTACCCTAGCTATGTGGCAACTTGCCATAGAAATTAACAACTCATTACATTGCTTTCTTTTTTTGACTTCATATTTCCAGTTTTCATATTTTTATATCTATGTGGGAGGTTGATGCAATGGCTGATGTGCTTCTAAATGAGAAATCACCTCTCATCAACTACATCAATAGAGTACATTTTGTTGAATTATGCTAGGAGCTTTATGGTGATGAAGATCAAAATGAAGTGTCTCTTGAGAAAGAGAGAAAAAGCACAAGAAAAAGCACAAATCTTTGAAAAAGTCCTCAGCTTGTTTCTAAGTATTTTTTCGAAATGTTGAATCTGTTTTACCTGCTCCACTCTTCCCCAGCAAATGTAATGCACAATCAGCAAGCTATTCTAGTGTTTGCACTGAACTTATTGTACATCAAGGGACGGACACACTCAGCTGGTCTGAACTCCACTGAAGATGGAGCTAGAGTAAAGGCAATTCCAATTGCATTGCGTCTTATGCAAATGATCTCGGAAGCTTAGCATTCCTGGGCTTGTCCTGTGCTTGGATAAGAGACCATCTGGAAGTCCGAGATAAAGTAGGCACAAGCCAAGACGTCGTGGCTGAACACTAGACCACAGAAAGTGAATGAGTGAGAAGGCAACATTCTCCCCCTCATCACTGGTGGATGAGTCACAGAGCTAAAGTTACCAGCACTATTTTCATTCCATCAGTGAGAAATGTCTCAGGCTTATACTATAACTTGAAAACATTAAAATAAGTGAGGTTATATGAAACTTTAGCTTCACAGAGACCTTTAACCAGGGTTAAACAATCCTACTCTCTATGATGCCTACACTTCTGGAAAATTATACAAATGTACCAAAACTTGTATTTCTATATTGGGAATGAACATAGGGTACAGAAATAGCTGTTCTCTTGTTGCTGCTCTTACCTATCAGGCAAGTCCTGTGTGGTATGACTGGCATGACAGCTCTTTTTAATGCACCTCTCATTTATTCAGAAGTGAAGAGCTTATTTTGGCCCCCATTTCAGCAGAGAAAGTGAAAACTTTTCTGTGCTTCTGAAAGAAACCTCCCGCAACCATTCAGTGAACAATATGATGTGGGACATAGCCCTGTGCAGTACAGTAATCAGCATTTTTCAAAGGAGAAGCTTTATGTGAAATATTCAGTATTGTAAGGAGGGTTCCTGCTTCTTTGTTTGAGGTGAACTGGATTGTGTGGATCACTGAGAGAATGTAGCAAGGATGGGGAAAGGGAGCATGCAGAAAAAACTCACCTAGGAAAAAAGAGAGGCTAAACTACTAACTTTTCCTTTTAGGCTAAATTGTCAATTCTCTTTTTTCAATGCAATAGCACTATAACCTGACAATATGTATACCATTCTTGTGGTTTAAGCCTAGATGGAAAAGATCATCAGTTACAACACAGGAGGATTTAAGTGCATTTAAAATTTGTGAAGCTGAAATTAATATTTGGTCTGATTATAACAAAGATTAAAGATATTCTTATGGCATACTAGAAGATGTGCAACTTTTAAAACAACTGGCTTAATCCCATAAAAGCAGAAGAATGAAGTCAAAATGAAAAACTACGGTAAATATTTTCCTCGCTACTTCTCACCATCCAAATTCTGAATATGGATGCTGTTCCAGCTTTGTGTTGCAGAATTTCTCTTCACTGAGTAGCTCTTTTCATTCTTTCATTCTCTCCTCCTTTTCTGGCAGTGAAGCACATTCTTTTCCCCTGTAATGTAATTATACACAAACTCACAAACTTAGCCATATTGCCATGATCTAGCATCACCCACAATCTGGCAGATGCCACTGACTGAAAACACAGCTCTACTTTGAAGTAAGTCATACAGATGCACTGTTTCTATATTTAAAAACACAGTTTCCATGGCATGACAGCACTGTCTGTACATACAGAGGACTGACACTAAAGCTTCTTTGTGTGGTGATTCTTTCTTCATCTCTCAGAAGCAACATTAATTCAGAATTAAAAATGTGCAAGGATTCTTATTTAAAAATTCTGAATTTTTAATAATTTTGAAGTTACAGTAATTTTTACTTTAATATCATTGCCACTTAGGTTGCCTGATTCAGAATTTGTGGTTTTAATTTGAAACAGCTATTGACTCTGTTCACTTGGGAAGCAGGGTCAGTATTATACTTGGAGATCCTCATACTCACTGAATTAATCTTTTCATTCCCATACTTTTTGTACATATAAGCACAGTACACAGACAGAATCTTCTGTCTGATACAGTGGGTTTAGTGTAGTCCAGTGACAGCTATTGCAACTCCAATGAAGTTGTTTGGATTATAATGTCTAAGAATAATGTCACAGAGCATGAGCTTGAGACCTTGCAAACATCAAAGTGCAACTAGCTTTACCTAATATGAATTACAAACTAGCCACAGGAGAGACAAACAATTATATTTTAATTACTTGAATTCCTTTTTTTTTCCTTTGCCATAGAAATAATTTAAAACTCTGCTTTACAAATAAGTTTAAAAATGTGTGCTGCAACCTCACTATTTTAAAGTAATTTATCAAAGTTGTAAAAACAGAAAATACAGACCCATCAGTGCCTAACACTTTGCAAAGGCAGAAAGCTGGATGTCAGCATTTGAATCTAAAATTTCATGTAAATTATAGTTCAGATAGCTGTTGCAAAGAAGAAATTTTCATTGTCACCATTGTTGTCTGAGATACATAATTTATATCTTTGCTCCATTTGTAGAGAAGCATGAGTTATGGAAAATGGAAGGCTACATCAGGGTTGTAAATGAGCTATCCAGTCTTTCAGTTACTTAACTCAAAGGTTTAAGCATAAAGTAATCTTAGATTAAAAAGTAAGTATTCATACTCTACAAAAGCAAATCACAGTATTTAAATATTAAAGAAAAAAAAAATATGAGGAAAAGGAGAGACAGTCTTTTCAAACACATTTTTTCAAATTTGTCTAGGCAGAGTTTCTTGGAAAGAAATTTTTGAAAATTCTTCCTTGAATGGGATTCTAAAAGCACTGTCCATGATGATGATTGTTTATAGGTGAGGGAGTATTTTCATTTAAGGACTGATGAATCTTTCTTGTTTTGAATCACAGCTCATCACACTACTTTGTAAATAAGCAAATGTCATATTAATAACTTATTTTCCTCAAACCAAATACTTCAATCAGGGTTTCACATCAAGTTTTTATTCAAGGGGTTTTTTTTAAACAGCCAGAATAATCAAGTTCAAGAATCTTAAATCTGAACCAGATCACCCTTTTTTCCTTTCTGCTTATAAAACTTAGTCTCTCATACAGCCATAAAGGGGATAGATGATTTTAGAAGAAAAGTTCTTAAATTACACTCATTCCAGTAGCTCATCCAATAATTAAATCTAACCTTTCAACATTGATTTTTTTTTGTTTTGACATCCCACCAATGGCTTTCCAAAAGCTCTGGGACACTGTAATCTCTACTGGAAAGTCACTTCCTCATGGAAATATTCTTTAGTTTCCTTTGTTCTCTTCTCTCCTTGATGGGCTGGTTTCTGCTTGTCCCTAGAAATTAATGGGATGGGCTGTAGTGAGTGTTGTAAAGTCAGGGATCTGAGTCAAGAGAGAGACAGAGATGCTTGTTCAGAGTCATTCATCCAGCCACTTCACTGAAAGAGGGAAACTAATTTCTCATTGAAGAAAAATGTTTGCCTTTTAACTTAATTGCTCTTACACTCAGACCATAAAGTGAACGCTACTGGGAACACAGAGAACTGGGATGAAACACCACAGTTACTGTGAGAGTAATTCTAGAAATTCCTTCTCTATTGCTGTAAGTCGTTAAAAGAAAAAATATTTTGTGTTCTTGGCTCTGTCAAAATATTGGGAAGCCATAAGAGCTAAGTTTTGATTCTGCTTGATAACTAGACAGGAGCAGGAGGGAATACTTTCCACCCTCTTGCCATGAATGACAAGCAACATATGTCCTGTAGAAAAGACTCTGCAGCATTGGATCATCTAAAAGTTAGCATATTATATATTGTATTGAATACACAAGAATATATAGTACACTCATAAACTCCGGCTTTTTCAACATGCTGTTGTATTTTTTTTTAACCAACACAAGCAGGTCTGAATTATCTCTATTTACTTTTATTTATATTCTCATCCTGGATGAGGAGATCGAGTATACCCTCAGTAAATGCATGGATGACACCAATTTGGGTGAGACAGTCAATTTCTTGGAGGGCAGGAAGGCTCTGCTGAGGGATCTGCATGGGCTGGAGAGATGGACAGAGACCGGTGGTATGAGGTTCAACAAGGCCAAGTGCTGGTTCCCACACTTTGACTACAGCAGGTCCATGCAGCACTGCTGTGGCAAGAAGTAGGGGGGAAGAGTTCCTGGAGCTCTGCCTGGTGGAAAAGGCCTGGGGGATGCTGGTCAGCAGCTGCATGTGAGCCAGTGTATGCCCAGGTGACCAAGAAAACCAATGTCATCCAGGTTTGTATCAAGAATGGTGTGGCCAGCAGGACCAGGGCAGTGATTGTGAGCACTCAGCACTGCTGAGGCCACACCTTGGGTGCTGTGTCCATTTCTGGGCCCCTCACTATAAGGACATTGAGGTGCTGGAGTGAGTCCAGAGAAGGGGAAAGGAGATGTTGAAGGGTCTGGAGCACAAGTCCTGTGAGGAGCAGCTGAGGAAGCTGAGGATGTTTGGCCTGGAGAAAAGGAGCCTCAAGGGTGACCTTACTGCTCTCCACAATTTACCTGAAAGGAAGTTTTAGCCAGCTGGGGGTCAGTTTCTTCTCCCAGATAAGCTGTGACAGGATGAGAGAACACAGCCTCAAGCTGCATCTCGGGAGGTTCAGGCTTGACATCAGGAGAATTGCTTCACAGAAAGGGTTGTTAAACATTGAAATGGGCTGCCTAGGAAGTTGGTGCAGTCACCATCCCTGGAGGCGACTTTAACAGTTCTTTAACACTATTGGACATGGCCCTCAGTCACAGTCTAGTTACATGGTGGTGGTTGTTCAAGGGTTGGAATGCAATGATCTCAGAGGTCTTTTCCAACCAAACTGATTCTGTGTTTCTCTAGTTTTCCATTTGCTTCTGGATAAAATTCAAGATAATAACACTATCTGAAGTCCCAGACCTACACTGCTTACTTTTGGAGGGTTTTGTTGTGGTGGGGTATTTTTAGGACACTGTGCTATTTCCTGAGGGCATCAAACCACATTCACATACTTCATACAGTGGTGACATCACAAACTGTAATTACACTCAATTTCCAAACTCTCTACAATTTTATTGTCTCTTCCTTGTTACACACTATTTAGGTCCAAGGTAAGAATTCAAAGACTCATTACCTCTCTGATATGCTGTGAATGTTTTAGCATAATTAGGAACTAAAAAATCAGCTCTCTGCTCTGAGGACTGATACACCAGCAGAGTCAATACATGACGGAATAGATTTGTAATAGTGCTGCAAAACTTTTTCTATTTCTGTTAAATATTTAAAATGCTTATGCTGTCAAAATATATTTAGAAGAAAAGCTGCTAGGGTAGTAAATACAGAGCAAATCCTTCAAGGACAAAGGACCATTGTTGCTGGTAGACTGATGCAATATGGGATTTTGGCTGTGGAAGCCACTAGATGTGACTGTTTTTAACTAATACTGTAGAGAAAGGGTGTCATTACTGCTACGACACCTGTTGTATCATAACAGTCCTGGGACTGGAAGATATTCTGTGTTTTATTCAATGCCTACGTTTGAATATGTATTTGTAAATATATTTGTATACATGCGATGGCACATTGACACCTACTTACCTATCCATCCATCTGTGGATAAAACTCTTAAAACATAATCATACAAGCCAAGAAAAAGGAAGAAGGAGATAAAAAAGGAAGCTGGATTGATTAATCTAGTGTCAGAGTTTAAGAATGAATTACAAAGTCCTGCCACATTAAAAATGCTTTGGGGAAGATTTATGGCATTTGCTTTTAAAGACTGGAGTATTAATAACTGTAAAGGCAAAGGAAAGGTTATCACTGACAGTAATAGTGCTTTTACAGAGTCAGAAGATTAAAGTTTCATTTCTCCTACAAGAAATCCATTCTTCTTTGGGAAATAAAAGGAGAACACACAGGGCTATGTTGTTGAGCACAACCAATCATTCAGCCCCTGGATGAAGAAAAGTTTGGAAGAGATGAAGCTGGTGTCCAAGAATGCAAAGGTGGCACAGAAATTTGCTGTGAATTGAAATGTGTTCTCTGACACAGGAACCTGATATACTCTGCAGGTCCTTTGCTTGGAAGTGCTGGGAGGAGCTGGGACCCCAATTTTGGGATTTGTTTGCTGTCAGAAAATGGGCAAAGCAAGACCTGGTTTTCACACATTGGATGAGAATGACTGTCAAGGTTACTGATGCTGAGTGGAAGCTATGTGGGAATGTGGGAGGAGACTGTCGGTATGAGATGTGGCATGGGAACAGATATTATTTCAAAGACTTACTAGAAAATGGCTTGGCAGAGAACATAAAGGCAAGATTGGGAGAAAGGTTTGGTAACATAAAAGGATCCGGTCTGATAGCGTTATGGAAAACAAAGAGAAGGAAGAGATGCAGTGAAAAGCAGGTCTGTAGAGGTTGAGGCCTTTGTATTTGAAGCATAGGAAGTAGAAAATAAATGGTTGTAAATTATAGGAATTTGAAAGTAGGCACTTATCTTCAGCAAATAATCTTTAACATTTTGGCCTTACTCCTTCTGTTAGGAAAGATTGTCTTGGTGGCACTTACTTGATTAGATAGTCCTATGAGCAGCTGTAAAAACCAAGTGACGTCTGTTTCTGAGAAACCTTTCTTCTCTGATTTGCAGGTCAATATTCCCTAATCTTGTGTGTCCTGTGTGGACAATTTCATCCATTGCAGGTGCACCTGCTCCAGCAGGGATCAAGGCCTTCCAGTCAGTGGCTTGTGTCTGACCTCAGCCATGTGACATTTGGCTTCAGCCTTTTAGTACTGACCGGCCCTGGCTAAAGCGACCACATCTGACCACACATCAGACTCAATGAGGGATGAATGGAGACTCATCAGAGGGGCTCTGCTGAGTCTGTCCTGCTCAGAGCACAGGATCTGCGGGGGGTCCGCAGCTGGAGCCCCTCCCCTTGGGCGGGATTGCTGCCCAAGGTAACCCCTGGAGCCTGAGATCTCTGTGTGATTGGGTGTATGATTGCACAGTCTGGGTTATCCCTCTAAAACCTCAAGAATTCTTAAATCACTCATGTCCTACCAATTCCATTTGACACCACAAATCGACATTCAATTGCACATAGAGTTTTATTTGCTTTAATTGGTTTATGTGGTTTAACTGGTTTAGAAAGAAAGCCTAATTTGAATATATTATGTCTCTCAATTTTGTAAGCTTGACATCAACTTGCAAGTCTATGCAGAAAGAACTATATATTTGGAAAGTGTGAAAACTTGCAATAAGCAGTGCAAGAAGTGCGTTCTGCATTCAACATCTGAAAATCAACAAATATCACTGTCATCATCCAAACTTGGATCCAAAAAAATTAAGGGAAAGACATAAATCTGAAGAAAATAAGGGAAAAGAGACTTCACATTACATATTTGCTTACCCATTCTTTCAGCCTTAACACTCGTTAATCAGTAAGACAAGATTACCAATATGAGAGCAGATATAAAAACATTTATATCCAAACTACCCTCCCTCCTCCACCCTTATAAGTACTGGGGAAAATACAATAATCATATTTCTTTGTCTAATGAGACAGACACATGGACTATTTTGGTTTTGCTGCAAGTACTCCTGATGTTTTGTTCCTAGCTCTTAGGAACTACAACTAAAATGTTCCAAAACTAATTGGCCTTTGCCTTTAAGTTTGGATGAGCAGTTTTTTTGCCCACACAATTTCACTCGGCAAAACCATTACACAGTTGCAAAAACAATAACAGCATTAAAACTGTAACCTCAAATTAGGTCTACTGGGAACTGATCATGTTTAACAGTCAGGTGAAAAATAAAATGCCAAATAAATACAACAAACTATTTAGAAAATCTCTCAGAAAATATTATTAAAAACCTTTCATATCAGACAAAGGAAAATACCACACACTATGTTTGAAGCTGCAGGAAAATTAGTATGAATTGTTTCCTTATCATTCTAGAGTAGTCAAATTTTATCCCATTAGTGATCTGAAAAGAAAAGGAATAAGATGCAGGCATATATAAGACACTGCTATGAAAGCATTGAATGAAATTTGTAATGAAACCTTTGCAGGTTTGAGGTTGCAGGCAAAATGTTTGGCCTTTGAAGGACAAATTCATTAGAGTCAGTGAGTAACCAAGATCAAGAAACAGGTCTGTCTTGATGAGGACAAGATACTGCAAAAGAAGAAATAGGTAATCCGTTCTTGCTTCTCAAAACTGTAAACTGTGAAACTGTAAAACTGTATACACATGAAGAAAGATGTCCTTTCATACAGTTATGTATCTGGCTACATTGATTTTTCTTGTTTTGAAAGAAAATAGCAGCCCAAAGTAGTTCTTGAATAGTCACTGGTGATTTGCACTCCCAGTACCTGATTTGGGTGAACTTTGGTTTTGACATCAATTGATTGTAAACAATTCATTGTAGACTTATCTGTTTATGGAGTAGTCTCATCATGAAGGTCTGACATGTCTTCAGCTTTATTCTGCCTATTCAACATTTATGTCTCTGTGTATCAATTCCACTGGACCTTTTTAATCTAAGATAAAATCCAGTTTTGCCATGTACATCCAACCTAGTCCTACCAAGTTCTTCCTTTGATGTGATGCCAAGCAAGGGTTTAAAATCACAATTAAAACTCCCCTAGTATAAAATACCTTGTTGGCCCTGTCTTTCATTTATATTTACAGATGATGTGGATATATTAAAGCCAGTTCATTAACTGGCATTCATTCACTAGAAGTTTAATGCATAAAGGTAGGTGTTTTTAGTATTTGCATGTTGACCGCCTGTGTTATTGAAAGTACTCAGCTTTGGGATTAATAAACTTTTTAGGACATCCCCAAAAGGAGGCCTGAAAATGATTCTATGATACAAAACTGTGATATAAAATGCAAACATGAACACAAACACAGAATTAGTTTATTTAAATGTCTTCTTATTTTAAGAGATTTAGAGAACTGAGCAACTATGTAATAAATGAATCTAGATAGGAAATGTGCAGAGCCTTTGCCACGTACCAATTTTATCTATGGCAAATTTTTTCTGCTTCTTTCATTTGGGGCTGATTTGCTTCAATGGAAAGATCATCATATACAGCCAGCAGACAGGGAGATGCAGCATTTACATTACAATTAATAAGGTTCTTAGAGAATGCAGGCTTTCTAAATTCAGCTAATATAACTTTATTGTGTCAAATCAACTTCACTATGGAATGGAATGTCATAAAATGCCTTGTCTTAAAGCAATTCCTCAATATATAAATTGTATTGACGTATCAATTAGACAAGTCAAACCCACACATGTTACTCTTTAATATACTGGCCTCATTTTAATGATTTTAATTTATTTTCTTCCCCAGACTTGAGTTGCTGTGACTTGCTTTTTTCTCTAACAGTTCACTGCTCATTTGGTGTGCAGTGAATCTGTGTGGATCTGACAGAGCAAGTACAGTCCTCTCACACAGCAGCTGAATTTTGCATTGTCCTTCTCCCTCAGACAGTGGAGTGGCTGCTGTTCCCCTTGGAAATCCTCTTCCACCATCCTCATGAGGAATGTATGGATGTCTTTGATCCAGCATTATTAGTGGTGGATGCCCCTTGCCTTTGAGGGAAGTGCCACTCCTCCTGACTGTTCCATGACATACTTGCCCTGGAATCCCAGCCTTCCTCTGCTCATGTATTCTTTTTACTCCACCTCCTTCCATCCCCTTTGGTAAAATGATAGTCCCATGTACTGGCAGGCAGCTCTCTGGCTGGCTGGCAGGACCAGTGGCCCCTTCCAGTTAACTCTGAAATTCAGCAGAACAAATAACTCCTGACTACCACATACACCAAAGTCATTATAAGGAAAATGTCATAACCTCACAGGCTTTCATGTGGCAGGTTTGCCATTTTGATCACATTGCCATGTGATCACAAGGCACCCTCTGACTGGCTGCTTGTTTCCTTTGGGCATGAAAGTGCTGTTATATAACATTTATCTTTACATTTTTTCCCTCTATTTATAGAAATATGAATAAAAATATTATGAGTACAAATATCAATAAATATTGGTTTAAATTTATTTATATATTAATATATCAAAATATAAATATAAATATTTAAACATCAAATATATATGCACAAGTGTTTAGGTATATATTATATCAGACACTCTTTATTTAGAGCAAAGGAAACTGTGCAAGCTTGGGTTCCACCATTTTACAAGACTACTGAATCAGCCCTAGCTTCTTTAGAGTGGACAGAGTCCACAGAGGTGTGGGACCATGAGCAAGTCACAACAGGCATACAGTTAGTCTCTTTCTGACAGACCAGCTGCTGTTCTCGGGAGCCATGTAGCTGAAGGACAAGCTGACCTGTTGGCACAACGGGCCTGGCCAGCTCTGACTGCAGGTTTGAGTCTGGAAGGAGAGAAGAGCTCAGTAGCATGGCCCCAGAACCCGGGGAAAACCCATCCCATCTGGCTGTGGTGTTCCTCAAGGCAGAGCAGCATCCATGGGTGTCTTTGGCAGCACAAGAGGATCAGCTGTCATGGCCTAGGAAAGCAAAGAGATTGGTGGCCAGTATTGGCAGTGATGCCATGCAGGCATTCAGGACAAAGGGAGCCTTTCCTTGTCCAGGCTGAACAGTGACTATCCTCTTCTCATATCTAAGATGTTTCAGTACATTATATCTTTGGCCCTGTGCTAGACTTGCTCCAGTAAGTCCATATTTTTCTTGCACTGGGGTGCACAAAACTGGATGCAGCAGTCAACATGTGGTCTCACTAGGGATTAGGAGACAGGAGGGATAAACCAGATGGTAATGTTCTTCCTAATGCAGCCCAGGATACCCTTGACTGAAGAAGATATTAATTATATTTACAAGCAATATGACCTAGTGATGAAGTGAAATTGGATCAAGCTGCCAGACTGATGAAGGACATAGTTAGAATTCACAATGATTTTCACCAGTTGGAGAAATTATCTGAAGAATATTGGGATTAAAAGCTACAAGTATGAAGGAAAGGATCCATGATTAGGGGGAAAAAAGTGTAGAAAGAGCTACAGAAGACCTGTGAAAGAGAAAATAGTGCTTATAGGAAATGACAAACTGAACAAAGTTAACAATATCATGTGCTTACAAAAAGAGACAGCTGTCATCCTGAGATATATGAAAAAAACCAAGAGATGTATAAAAAGAAGTTTCAATTACACAAAAGATAAAATTATCTTACCATTCTTCTCAGATTTTAGAGGTCAGAGGAGAGAATGCCTTTTTTATTCACCATAGCTGGAAAAGATGAGGACTTAGAGAGACCAAAGGAGAACCTCCAGAAATCAGTGTGAAGAGCTTACTCCTGCCAAGCCTGGCTTGAACTTCTGGATTGTATTCTGAGTTCACTGACAAGAGAAAAACCAACCCATCACTTTTTCCTGCCTTCCTCTTGCAAGACCTTCCTCCCATCCCAATGAAAAAGTCTGTTGGTCTTGGGAAGTATAGAAATAAAACCAGAAATAATGACCTGTGAACCTGGCATAAAAGCAACTGGATAGTTTAAAAAATATGATGGAAGAGAGAAATAATGGCAGTCTTCAAGATTATAAATCTCTCACAGAGAGTGTGGGATCTGTTCTTTGGATTGCTGTTGGACAGGATGAGGAGATTAAATTGCAGTAGGAAAATTCAACTTGAATATTATAGAAACTTTCCAGATATGTACAGGTCTGATTAGCACTGGCTTTCATGGTTTGGGGTGTTGGGGAGGTTCTTGTCACCAAAGGTTTTTAAAAGATGTTTTGATATATATTTGTGAGAGCTTACATGGGACAGAGGATCCTGGTTGTGTCAGAGAAATATCTTTTCTCTCCAAACCTTTCCTTCCCAATGTTATTTTCTGTAACTCTCTCACAACTTAATAAAACAGAAATGCTTCAAGGGTTTTATTTTGGAAAGGGTAGAGTTTGGGATGGGCAGATTGATTTGTGAGATCAAAACAATGCTCAACATTCAAATCAAATTCAAAATAAGAGATACTTTAGAATGCAAGGCCTCTTTCTTTCTTTTTCTTTCTCTCTTTCTCTCTTTCTCTCTTTCTCTCTTTCTCTCTTTCTCTCTTTCTTTCTTTCTCTCTTTCTCTCTTTCTCTCTTTCTTCTTTCTTTCTTTCTTTCTTTCTTTCTTTCTTTCTTTCTTTCTTTCTTTCTTTCTTTCTTTCTTTCTTTCTTTCTTTCTTTCTTTCTTCTTCTTTCTTTCTTTCTTTCTTTCTTTCTTTCTTTCTTTCTTTCTTTCTCTTTTCTCTCTCTCTCTCTTTCTCTCTCTCTTTCTCTTTTTCTCTCTCTCTTTCTTTCTCTCTTTTCCCTCTTTCTCTCTTTCCTTTCTCTCTTTCTCTTTTTTTTTGTTTTACTTGAGCAACTAATGACATTTCTTTCACTTTTGGCTAGTACAAAAGAAGAGAAATATGCTC
The DNA here is from genome assembly GCF_027887145.1 of Ammospiza caudacuta. Lineage (NCBI taxonomy): Eukaryota > Metazoa > Chordata > Aves > Passeriformes > Passerellidae > Ammospiza > Ammospiza caudacuta. Next base: position 95,858,136 of record NC_080595.1, on the reverse strand, counting down.
CTACAGACACAATTTCCTATGCCAGCTCCTCTGGATTTTGAGTTTACAAGGATTATATTATGTCAGCAAACTGAGACACATGTTAAGAAGTTACATTAATCATATATAAAAAGAAATTTTCATTGAGACCTGCTAACTCAATAAAAAACCTCACTGAAATATGTATAAGGACATTCATTTTAGCATAGGAAGCACAGAAAGTACAGTCAACATAGAAAAATTTATTCAAGAAAATTTTCTTAGCCAGAACTTCTGTTTCAAGTTGGAGTCATCTTTCCTAAACCACTCTGGAATGGCAGGATGAGAATGCCAGGTCTGCTGGGGAAGATGAAGATCAGTTTTTGGCCTGTTGCAAGTCTCCTAAGGTTTACTTTGGAGTTCCTATTACCACAAAAAAAAGGGTAAAACAGCACATCTTTTCCTTTCATAAGTAATTCCTGCAGATAAGGGTAAAGGATTTTGTACATTCATGAAGACTGGAGATTTTACAACCTATTCTATAGCTTCCTAATGGCAATATTAGCTAAGGGAACCCGATACTTCAATATTATCAACCTGGATGAGTTTCGGGTCTTAGAGAGGGATCCCGAGAGGCAACATAGGTACCTCCGGTTAAGGTTTAGCAAAGCAAAAAATTTGGTTTTCTTTGTCTGTATAAAGTGAAATAAATCGTACCACTTCCTCACTCTTCTCATATGGTCAGTGAGAGATATAATTTCCTCCAGAGATGAGCTACAGATTTTAACAAGCAGCATAGAAAGCCACTAACTAAAGCAGAGCTTGGGAGTTCTAAGCACTTGCTCTCTCTTCAGAGGAAAGTTTGAGTAATGTGCTCCCTGGGGAGCCAGAATAATTTCTTGCAACTGCCCTTGCTTCTGGGCCCTGAGCTCCTGCGTGTGGCCTGGCTGGGCTGTGACACCACACCAGGCTGAGCTCCCCTGCTAAGGGCTGGCTCCAGATGGTAGGGAGCGACTGCCTGGACTCTGGAATGGAACTACAGCGCACTTCTAAATGACCGTGATGTTCAGGTGACTTCTCAAAGCCTTCCTGAAAAGATGAGGGAGTAAAAATGCACCTGAAAAGATGAGGGAGTAAAAATACGCCTTGCATTTCTTTCCCGCAGACAAGTGCAACAAGTGTTCTTTAAAATGATCAACAACAGCCACAGCAAAATTCTCAGTTTGTTATTATTGTAGCAGGATGTGAATTTGTTTAATGAACACTTAAGCAGAGAGAATGGAAAGATCTTGATGTGTCTGCTGTTAGGGGCTGTTTTTCCAGGTATTTAGTAGCAGAACAGATGACTCTCTAATCCCATGTGAGACATTATTTATGCTTATACTTGGAACCTGGCCCGTCAATTAAAATTGGAATTAGATATGACTGAATCTCACACTGATTATATTTTACTGACTGAAAGGGTATCTGGATATTGCAACTTTGTTACTTAGTCTAACTGCAATTCAAGCCAATAAAGAAAAGTGCTAAAAATGTAAACTAGTTTCCATGTTTTAAAGAAATAGTGTTATAAACATTATAATAAAAGCCAGAGTTAATAATATTTTTTCAATAGTTAATGTTTAATTGTTTATCAGCCGCAGAAAGTGCTGTCCTTTCTTTCATGTCTCAAAAGTTAAAAGATTTTATAACTGACCTTCCATTAATCTACTAATGTTGTACTGTCTTACAGAAGCAAGCTGTTTTGTCTAAATTTGTCTTATTCCAGCAGATGATAATGTAAGATAAGACAGTTGGTTATACAAGAGTCCTGTTTTTAAAAATTCTGCTAAATAGAGCCAACTGTTTTTGAGGTCAAGATGCAAGAAGAATCTATTTGTACTTTTTCATTTATCAGTCTGTTACAGTTATTTCCACAAGCAATAGTGTATGCTAATAGGACATGAAAAATAAATGCAAGATAATTAAGATTGCATAATAATGTTTTCTACCTAAATTCTAAATTAAACAATTCCTTAATTTGTTCTGTTCTCTGCAGATGTTCCCTCTGATTTAAATATGATGGCTGGAAGCATAGAAGCCAGCATGAAGCAAGCATGTAAACTAGCCTATTGCTAAGATAACTAGTTCTTGCTCCAGTTTTGGAGATGATGAGATCCATAGAAAGATCATATGCTGCAGATGTTCTCCAGAGTTGTGGATCTGGAATTACAGGACATACAGGCAGTTCAGATGCCTCATAGTTGTTGTGTAGCCATGATCAGGATTTTCTGCTATATTTTACAGTTTTTAAAGACATTTATTTATTTATCAGAATTGCCTTGAAAACTTTAGAGTGTAGGTTGATCATTCCATGATCAGAATGAAATAAGGCTGTTCCATCTGGCTGTTTCAACTTTTTGGGAGGGCTAAGAAAAACCTTAGGAATCAAAATTACCAAATGGTGAGCAGAACAATAAAAAGTAAAATACAGGGGAGAAGGAACTGAATCCACCACTAGCTGAGGACAAAAGAGAGCACATCCACCTGAGCTGACCTTAAGAGCACATATCAGTAGATATGCAAAGAGTTAACTGGAAATTCATGTAGTGATAATGAAATTATATCTACAACACTCCTCTAATGCTAGGAAAAACTCAAGCTACAGGTATATAATTTCTCAATTAAAGAGTTAAAGAAGAAATCCCTCTTCAGTTCTGTTTTTAAAGGAGAAATATCCTAAGAGGAGATTTGCATAAAACTAGGGTTTTGAAGCCTGTCTGATATACCAATCTAAGGGGCCTCTGGAATCAAGATTCCTTTTTGATTAGACTTGAGAAGTGCTGGCTGCAAAGAAATCTTTTTGATGGGGCACTCTTTTAGATGCAGTTCACTCTTCAGAACTGTTGCTTAACACTCAGTGTTGTGGGGTAAACTTGGGAAAATGCAATTTGGCCAGTTCAAACTGGGACATTTCTCTACATTTCTCAAGTATGGCATTTCTCTTCTCCTCAAATATGTACTAGGTACAGGAAAATTCACCCACCTTCTCATTAACTGTTGGTCAGATTCCTTAGTGCAAGAAGTTTTCTTTCTGTCTTATTGTCCTGAGTGGGCATGCAAAGTTGAAAGCACTCCACAGTGATCATTATATTAAAATCATTCATCAGTAGTGACCTCATTAACAGATAAAAATGAAACAGACATGAAAATTGAAGTGTGTGGGATTTCCTGCCATTTTCTCATTTTGTTAAGGTGAGTTTCGTTCCGGTTGCTCTGGGCAGCCATAATAAGCATGTGTTCATATCTGGTACCTTTGACTTTCTTGGCTGGGCTATGTAATTTTCTAATTAATTCTCTGCTCTTCTTTATGTTTCCAAACAAACTCAATGTTCAGGATGAACTGCCAGATTTCAGTGCTATTACTGTTCTTTCTGGCCATTGTAGATGTTCCTGTACCTGACACACGTAGATTGGTTTCCTTAGGCAGAATTCACTGAGACAAAGAAACAGATTTTCATGGATCCCCAGAGGTTGGCAACATGCATATAAATCTTCATACTTAATTACTGCATTGTGCTATGATGATAGAATTAAGCCTTCTTTACAAAAGGTTTTTTCCCCCATGGTTTTAATTAGCGCCTAGATTATCTAAAGGAAAAATATTGAGCAAGAAGAGGCCTTTATGGTATACTGTATAATTTTACTGAGAACTGAATTAATTTAAGCATAATTAGTGACAGCTGAAAACCATGCAAATCATTGTTTACGCGAATCTCATTGTGGGTAAAAATAAGGATTTTGCAGGCGATTTCCTTTTCCTATAGCCTGCAAGGACTGGAATACTAGTAATTTTTTTCAATAATATTACAGTACTTTGAAACTTGGTTTCAAAAACTGTAGATTGATGGTAAATTTGTATAGCTGTCCACCTTTCCAAAAACCCCCTGGTTTTGATAGCAATTTGGAAGATTAAACTAGTTTCATTGCACGAGACAATAGCTAACTAATATGAAATTTCTACGCACCTATACTTAAAGCTCCTCGGTCTTTCCTTAAATTATCTTGATTTGTCTTTGAAACTTAGCAATGCAGATGAGAGTGATACAAGCAGATGTTAGTTCATTCAGTGGAAACTAAATGCAAAGAAGTTGAAATTGTTCTTACAGATGCAATTTGTTTAAACTTTTGCAACTTTTCTAATAAACTGAATGATTAAGATTCATGTTTTCTGAATCTAGACTGATTCACTCAGCCATGTTGTGTGGGAAGAGAATTGTCTGCAACAACACATTGTGGAGGAATAACCTTTTATTGTATTATTCCATTCAGTAGTGGTTTGTGAAAATTACCTGGTATAATAAAATGGAAAAAACATGAGAACAGATGAGAAAGTTCAGCAAAGACATTTCCACTCAAAAGTTTCCAGCTTTTGGTGTCCAGTCAGAGCAATGCAGAACTGGAGTTGGGTCTTAAGGTCCCCTTGCATTTTATCTGACAGAGTGATCCTCAGAAACCTTCTCTCCAATAAATTTCTAGGCTATATTGAGGTGAAATGCAGAGGAAAAGGGTGATTTTTGGCCACCTCACACTGAGCCACACAGGAGAGCTGGATGGGGATTAGACACAGGTCTTCAGTCTGAATGCTCAGCTCTGAACCTTCCTTTGGAATGCAATGCCAAAGGAAAGGGATGATTATACTGAATGTCACACAGGTCTATGTTATGAAAATTTAAGGTCTAATTCCCTGCTTGAAGGACAGTTTTGAAGTTGTGTCTGCCATGTTAGAGGGGAACAGACACACTGAACTTTGGGTCTTTGCTAACTTCATTGTTTTCAGAGACTGGTAATTTTGCTTTGTAGTATCTTGGGATGTGGACCAAATATGACCTCCCACTAGTTGAAAAAACCCTTGTCTTCCCAATATCTGTGTAACTTCCATGCATTTATTTACAGAAATTTAGGCATTTAAAGGCTTTAGTGATTAGGCAGCTGGCCTGAAACTGTCAATGACACTGAACTGAAAGACTTGGACAGATTTGGCCTAAGTCTGAGGTGGTTTGTTTGAACTCTTTTCCTACTTAGTTTTCAAAATTTCTCTCACAGTTCATTGCAAAAGAAGAAGCTTTTTGTAAAAAGCCAACCCAACCCAAAGCAAACAAACCTCAAACAAAATGTCAGGCTTGATTAGCTTTCCACTTCAGGATCATTCTATAAACTTGACACGTTATTGTGTGCTTTTTTCCCCCTCTGATTCAAAAAGACATGTCAGAAACTTAGGAAATAACAAGCTCACAGAGATTTTGTTGTTGTCAAGGAACACATAAAACTCAGAGTGAGATAAGAATTGAACAAACAATTGTCATTTCCTAGAGCAACTTTTGTCACAATTAGTCAAACAGAGAAAGTGGAAGACTGAAATACAAGATTAAAGAAAATATTTGAACAGTTCTAATACATGTCAAAGTTATTCTTACAATTAAATAGAAAAAGAAATAACATCATGGTTTAATCAAAACAAAAACATCAGCAGATCTATAGGTTGTAGTGTTATGGGGCTCCTTCTGTTAGAATCAGAAAATATGCTGAGTTGGAAGGCACCCACAAAGATCATCAAGTCCGGCTCCTGGCCCTGCACAGGACCATGCCCAAGAGTCACACCAGGTGCCTGAGAGCATTGTCCAAATGCTTCTTGAACTCTGTCAGACTTGGTGCTGTGACCCCTTCTCTGGGGAGCTGTTCCAGTGCCCAAGCACCCTCTAGGTGAAGAATCTTTCTCTAGTATCCAATCTAAACCTCCTGACACAGCTTCAGGCCATTCCCTTGGTCCTGTCACTGTCACCACAGAGCAGAGATCAGTGCCTGCCCTTTCTTGTCCCCTGCCAAGGAAGCTGTCACTGCAGTGAGGTCTCCCCTCAGTCTCCTCCAGGCTGAACAGACCCAGTGCCCTCAGCTGCTCCTCACACAGCTTCCCCTCAAGGCCCTTCCCCATCTTTGTTGCCCTCCTTGGACACTCTCTAATAGTTTAATGTCTTTCTTACATTGTGGTGCCCAGAGCTGCCCCCAGCACTGGAGGTGAGGCTGCCCCAGTGCAGAGCAGAGCAGGACAATCCCCTCCCTTGCCCAGCTGGTGATGCTGGGCCTGATGCCCCCAGGACAGGGTTGGCCCTCCTGGCTGCCAGGGCACTGCTGGTTCATGTTCAACTTGCCATGGACTAAATCCCTTTCCCAGGCACTGCTTTCCAGGGAAAGCTATTCCCAGTCTGTCTGTACATCCAGGGTTGGCCTGTTCCAGGTGCAGAATCCAGCATTTTCCCTTGTTGAACTTCATGTGGTTGGTGGTTGCCCAGCTTTTAATTTGTCAAGGTCTCTGCAGGGCCTCCCTGCCCTGGAGGGAGCCAGCAGCTCCTCCCAGTTGTGTATCACCTGTGAACTTGCTCAGTATCTCTCTCAGTCCTGCCTCCAAGTCATTTATGTGAATGTTGAAGAAAACAAGACTGAGTAGCCCTGTGGAACAACCACAGTAAATGACAGGTGACCAGTCTGATGTCACCCCATTCCCTATCACCTTTTATGTCCAACTCATGGGCCAGTTGCTCACCCATCCCATGATTTGTTTATCTAGCTGTGTGCTGGACATTTTGTCCAGAAGGATTCTGTGAGAAAAGGGATCAAAAGCTGTGCTGAAATCCAAAAAGATTTTGTCAACTGGCTTCCCTTGGTCAGCTAGGTGGGTTACCTTGTCATCAAAGGAAATCAGATTTGATAAGCAAGACTTTCCCCTCATGAAGCCTGCAGGCTGTGACTAACGACACCAAAGTTGTTTTTCCCAGAATAATCTTCTCCACAACTTTACCAGGTACAGAAGTGACACTGACACACCTGTGGTTTCCAGAGTTCTCCTTCCTGTCCTTCTTGAAAACTGGGACAATGTTAATCAGTAGCTGGAACCTCTCTGGATTTCCAGGACTGCTCAAAAATCATCAAGGGAGGCTTTGGGATGACACCAGTCAGCTCTTTGATGATTCCCACCAGTCCCCATAGCATTGTAGGGACCCAGCTGGAGCAGCAGATCCCACACGGTTTTGGGGTTGACTGGGAGTGAATCATTCTCACAGTCATGGGTCTTCAGATCAGGGCACTGAGACCCCCTTGTTAAAGACAGAGGCAAATAATGTGTCAAACACTGTGTCATTTCTTTTTTCCTGTTTGTGAAGTGACCATCCTCACCCTGTGTTATTTTTACACTTCCTATTGCCATTAATATAATTGAAAAAAATTTTATTGTCCCCCATGTTTCTGGCCAGCTTCAACTCCAGCTTTGGCCACATCAATTTTCTCCCTTCAGAGGCAGGCAGCCGCTCTGTATTCTTCCCATGTCACTTGACATTATTTGCACTGGGTGTACACCTTCCTTTTTTTTCTTTTATTTCCAAGAGAAGCGTCCTGTTCAGCTAAGCCAGCCTTCTGCATTGCCTGATTGACTTCCAAGAGTTGGGAATTTTCTGTTCCTGTGCCCATAAGGGGAGATGTTTGAAAAGTGACCAGCTCTGCAAAACATTTTCTTAGGGGCCTTTACTTGCTAACTCTCTGAGAAGCCTGAAGTCTCCTTTCCTCTTGTTCAGAGTTGAGGTTTTTCTCTCAGTTTTTCTCCTGTCAACAGAGATTTTGAACTTAGCTGCTCTGTGGTTGCTGTGCCCAGGATGGCCACTGTTCTCCACTTTGCTCATGAGATCCCCTCTGTTGACAAACAGCAGATCAAGTCTAGATGAAGCAGGTCAAGTCAAGATACTCTTATTTTTGTGCAAATTCACAAATCCAAATTATGTCTAATACTACTCAGTACAGGACTGATTTATTTGTGCCTAATCTGAGAGCAATACTCACATTAGACATTTTCAGATACCCAGATTGAGATACTTTTCTATGGGTTTCAGTGTAGTAAAAGTCAAGGGAACAATTTCTGTCAAACAAGTTTTGGATCTGTTTCCTCCTGGCAGGATACTTGTTATGCAAGACAGTGCTGTTGTTCCTGCTGTCTTTAATGTGGCAGATTTCTCTTAAACAGATGAAAAGGCCCAGAAATTTAAAAATTTACTTGCATAAATGCAGTTGAAATTGGTACAAAAATCTTATGCTATGACTGGCAAATGCCTGATAAAAAGAATACATCATGCAAGACTAAAAATAGATTTCAACTGGTGGCACTCTGGTGACAGTAGTGTCTTGGTGCTCCATTGTAGCCAGCATTATTCTTGGAGTTTGAAAATGGCTTTGTGAAATTATGGGATTTATGTTTACAGCAGTTTCCTGGACTGATATTTGAATATTGAGTAACACAAGTAAACACAAACATTGCTTATTTAATAAGAAATAGATCCTGGATGTGAAGTTCAAGATAAATGAATAATGCACTTTCATAAGTTAATTAAACTTACATGTAAATAAACGTGGATGCACTCATTTGAATAGAGTAAAAGCTGAGGAGTATTTTAGCCTTTTAAATACGTAACCATTACAGAACTGTCATTACTGTAGGAATTTTTAAATACATAAGCTGCAGAAAAGAACTGGGCAAAACCACTAGCTCTGAGAGATTTATGTCAAGGATTTTTTTTCCCTTTTTAAAATTTTTTGTTTGCTTGTTTGTTTTTCTTCTTCTTTCTTCCCAGTGGGATTTTCCTAGGAAAAAAGAAGAATCAGAAAACTTGAAGTGAGTTCTTTGCAGTCATTTAGGTAGCGTTAATCAACATTCACATTCACAGGTATATGTCTGATATTGTGATCACAGAACTTTGATATTTTTAATTAGTTTTCATAAACTGTATCCTAAACCAGACACAAATATAAAACCATTTGCAGCTTTTATGCTTTAGCCCATGTTATTGTCTCATAAAAATCTGTGGATAAATATTTTGCTCATTCTCTTTTACTGGGTTTCAAAATATTTTTGTTTTTCTACTCACCCTAGGTTTGGATTGTAATCCATGTAATCCATGTAAAGGCTGCCTTTTCTGTCTATGCTGATGTCAAAAGCCAGAAATTCAAGTAAAACCTTCTGTCAAAATCACCAAGTTTCACCTAATCTTGTGAAAAATCCAGAGATTTTGCATGGTGTCCATTCAAAACCACAAATCAGGACAGCTTTCCTCAGTACTATGTTTCATAATACAAGAATGCTTGTGAAGTTCAGAAAAAACTTTCGAAGAACTTGGGCTAAGTTTTGGATTTTAACAGAATTAAAAACCAGATGTTTTATACGATTTGGAGTTTTACACTGAAAGCTATGTCCAGCTCTTATTCATGGCTAAATAAGACAACATTCACTAAGACAACAGTATTTTATAAAGAATTTTTTCCTATTTCTCTTAACAAGGTGGACTTTGAAGAATCTTTATGAGAAAATTGATTTTTCTGAGCCCCTAAAACGAAGAAAAAATAACAGAGATTGACTGGTCTCATGGACTCTCAGTTTTATGACACCCTGAATGCATAGTATGTCGAAAGACAAATAGAAGATTGCAGTGGAGATATGTCCTGGTATCCAGTAGACTGCAGAAGACTTTCTAGCCTCCTACCTAACTCCAGACTGACCACATTCCATTGCACCTTCTACTTTTTTTGTAATCTGAGTTGCTCATTTTCTCTCCTTTCAAATGTGTGATTTATAAATACTATTGCCACATTCAGCTTATGTAACTCTGCATGTGGCTGCCTAAATAGAACAAAAGACAATTTCTATGTAGCTGGCACATATTCTTTGAACATTGCTAAGGTCTTACTACACCAATCATTCACAGGCAACTGTTGGCACTGCTAACTCATAACACCTCCCACAATACAAACTGCAACATGGTGAGTTCCTTAATATATCCTGTGGATTGTGTTGTGCTAAGGGAAACACTCCAGAAAATATTTTTCCAGAGGCATGTATCACATTGTTGAAGCAGAGCTCACTTTTCCTTGAATGTTTGTAGGGTGGAATGGGTTGAGAGTTTCTCTATTTTATATGTGGGCTGAGGTACTCTAGATAGAAAAATGCAAACCTCACTTATAGTTACTTTGAAGTTCAGTTTTCACAGGTTGCCATTTATTTTTGTCCAGTCTCCTCCAGAATTTTCCATCTAAGCTCTGAAAATCTGCTTCCTACAATAACAATCCAAAGAACAAAATTAGGGGAAAACGAAAGACCTGTAGAGGCAGCAATGTTTCAGTGATAGAGCAAGAGACTTTAAGGTCACATTCTTGAAGCTGAGCATGGGTTGTAGATATGCATCAGAAGAATGTTTTCACAGAGCTTTTAAAATGTAATAGGCAGACTACAAAGGGAAAGGATGTGGGGAGAAAATAGAAAGTTCTCGAGAGTTTTAGAGAAGGTATAACTTAACTCCCTGAAACTGAGTTAGATAAGACTATATTCAAAATTATTCTGACACCTTGAGATTCTAGATAACTAAAAGAAATTTTAAAAAGAATTAAAGAACAACATGAAGCTCAAAGAAACTACAGCAGCCTGCTAATCCATATCTTTTAAGACACCAGAAACAAGCATATACCTAAGAGGGAAAATACAGGTTTAGTTGGAAACAGAAGACAGTGGAACTTAGAAATGCTTATCAGGTGGCAAATAGCTCCTTGTTTTCAACCCAGCATATGAAATTTAAATGACAAAATAAGTAATAAGAGTTAAAGGAACACCAATCTTGAAACACTACAATCAGTTCCTTTAGCATTTAACATTTTCAGACTTGTACTTAAATGCCAGACAACATTTAGGTAAGTCTCATTTTGAATATACTGATCCTTCCACTGCAAGGACAGATAAAAATAAGAAGTTGACCCATGGAAAAAGTAAAGGCAAAAGATATTTTACAGCATTGCCCAAGTAACTTTAATAGTTATGAAAGGTACACAGAACATCTATGATCTCATAGTAAAAATATATGTTTTTAACACTGGGCAATACAGTTACGTAATAAACATCTGCCAGCCAAGCTCTGTCTACCAGACACTTATGCCAGCCCTTTCAGGAGAGAAAGTGTAAAAAAAAACCTGAAACCCAACCCCAAAAAATCAAAAAGAAAACAAAATTATGCCATTAATACAAGGAGTTCAAGATAGAAGCCCTTCATAGAAAATCTCTATTAAACAAATACATAAGCTTACCTAACTGGCTTTGCTAAAAAAGAGTTTTTTTTTTCAGCTGATCTGAAAGAAAAATAACTACTTGGCAACCTTTTAAAATATAGGTTATGGCTAAATATCCTCACAGTTAAAGGCAAACAGAAAGAAGCTTTTGGTAACAGCTGCAGCTCCACTTTCCAATGATGTGACCGACACTTCTAAAATACTTTGTTTCTCTTTTTCTAAAGCTACATTTTAAAAATATAATCTTGGAAATTCAGTGATTTCAATACTGGTCTTAAACTATAGACAATATATGTATTTTGTCCTTAGAGCAGTGCTCATAGCATGAAGGTATTTTTCCAAAATAAAAGTTGTGGAGGGAGTTGCTTGATTTTTTCTTTGTTTTGGGGTTTTTGTTTGTTTGTTTTGCTTTGTTGTTTGTTTTTTGTTTGTTTGTTTGCTTGTTTGCAGAAAACAAGTTTTTCTCTGTGAAGGAAGACATGGGTAAAACTGGTAGTGCTTTAGAAAACATAATTTTGTGTTTTGTGTACTTTATGTGATATTGTAGTGTCTACTTTTCTGTTCACATGGATTTTCCTCCTTTTTTCATAATAAATTAGCTTATTTGATTTATGGTTTTGAGTATTTTTCCTTTAAGTGTTTAGGGATGCCTAAGCTTTAAAGGCAAGGTACCAACAACTACAAGCAAGCAAGCAAGATACCAACATGAAAGAAATGAAGAATGTAGTCATTATGAAAATGTTGCTGCTGTTGAAAAGTCTGTTTTATACAAATTCATTTTTTAAAAAATAGAGTATTAATAAGATTTATTATTTAGTGGTCATAAGCTTGATGTAAGTTGCTCATGTCTCTATGGGTTGTGTTGAGTTTTAATGAACTTTGGCATTGGAGGTGCAGATTTTATAATTTTAAATCTATTTGCAAATTTGTGTAGGAATTTGACAAACAATCTTTGAAGGGAGTTGGAGTGCAGGCTCAGAGAGATTCTGAAGAATTTACTGTTTTTTATTCTAACAGTTCAGTTGTTGCAACAGCTGTTTAAAATACAAACTCAGCTACTAGAGCTTAATGATGGCAATGGTAGGCTTAATTTGTTATGGGTAAGAGTCTGAGGGAAGGCCAAAAAGGCAGATGTCATGGGGCAAGCCTGTTCTAGATCCCCTAACTAGGATTAAGAGGTAGATTCTACAATTAGCTGGGAGATGTCTCACAATTGTGATGACATTCAAAATCATCTACTCCATAACCTTCTCCAGCACCAAGGTCACACTGACTGGGCTTGCTTTTAGAGACTAGTCTTGCTGCTCACGACTTCTCCTAGAACAGTAAAGGGATTAGACCCAGCCAGCACGGGTTTATAAAAGGCAGATCCTGCTTGACCAACTTGATCTTCTACTTTGACAAAGTTAAAGGGTTAGTGGATGAGGAAAGGGCTGTGGATGTTCTCTACCTGGACTTTAATAAAGCCTTTGACACAATTTCTCATAGCATTCTGCTGGAAAAACTGTCTTTCCATGGTTTGGGTAGGTGGTAGCTTAGTGGTGGCCTTGGCAGTGCTGGGTTAATGGTTGGACTTCATGATCTTAAAGGTCTTTTTCAATAGAAAATCATTCTATGATCCCATTCTTTTTGCCTGAGTGGATCTGACTTCTCAGTTAGAGTATGGCTCAGAATCAAGCCAGACTAAAAGTGTGTACCTGCTGTCTTCACCTTGTGTAATTAGGGAAGTGCTTTCTGGGTCAGGGATTGGAAGCCAGGTGTCACACCTCCCTGGCAATGCCCCAGCCTTCAGGCTAACAGCCAGATGGGGCTTATGGACTGATCCCTATAGAAAGAGGATCAATTCCAGTATTGAACCTCATGTAAGGACATTTACTCATGAAAATGAGAATCTTGGGTTCATTCTCCTCAAAACCAGGCATTTGACTTAAATGTCCCTTCCATTCTTTCATGTAAATCATTGTATTTTGTGTAAAATTCTGAGGTATTAATTGAATAAATAACCCAAATAAAGATTTGGCAAGCTCAGTACTGAAGAGATGGGATACCAGAGCTCAGACACAAGGCAGGTAGATAGCAATAGCAAATAACAAGAGAATCACAGTCCAGAATTTCAAGGAGTTTTAAGGCTTTTACATCATTAGGTGTTCATTTCAGGGGATGGGGAGGCGGGGGAAATCAAAGCATTTAAAACAGAAGACTAGAAACAAAGAACATCAGAGAAGTGAGGCTCTTTTCAGCTGTTCAAACTACAAGCCTGCCATACTTCCTCTTTTACAAATACCAATATCAGTTCTCTCATTTAGGGGAGTGAAAAGTGTGTTGTGTAACTAATCATTTTGCGATCCATTCCTGGTATCAATTGACCCTCATGACCACGGAAACATCTTGGCACCTTTCACAGCTGTGGTGTTTGTGTGAGACCAAGAACTTATGGTTACACCTGCTCTGAGCTCAGTGACTGAAAGCACTGGGAGCAAGTTCCTCCCTGCTGTGGCTCTGGCCGGGTTATGTGCTGCAGCTAACATTGCTGACATGGCTGTGCAAGCAGCCTGTATCACCTGGTGTTTTGTTAAAAAAGAAAATGCTGTTTCTATTATACATGTATATTTCTGTAACTAGACAAGGTTTCATTATGAGTCTAATAATTTTTAATTGGTTTTTTCCCCTCCTCTAGCCTGTCTCAGTGATTACTTTTGTGAGTAAAAAGGAGTCCTACCAGCTAATGTATTGGTCACAAATATAAATATTTCTAGGAATTGAATAAGAGATTGGGTAAGAAGTGGCTAAAAATATGATGATTGTACTACAGGACTGCTTCCAGCCTTCTACAACAAATCTACATTGCAACAACTAGTTTTAGATTGGGTCAGGAAGACTTCAGGGAAATACAAGGTGACAGTTTGCTGAAGTTGAAGGGCTATACTCTTACTGTTCATCAAATCTTCAGTAATATAGGAGAGGCTTTTAGGCAGCTCTTCTTGCTTGCTCTCCTTGCTCCCCCAGCTCCCAGGCTGCCAAAGAAACAGCAACCCAGGACCCCAGCGCTACTTGAGAGGGTGACTTCATGCAGGCTGCTCTGAGTTCAAATTTTCCCAAGTCCTCTTTTTTCTCATGCGGTCCCACAGCTTTTCCCTTAAAACTGGGACAAATTTGCTTGTTTCACCAAAAATTTCAGAAATCTGGGACTGTGCTCCGAATCAGAGTATTTGGAGATATCAAAAACGTCTGTTGATGAGAGACATTATAAGTGCACAAGTTGCTTGTGTTTCTGACCTCCAGCCAGTCATTTAGGGATCTACTTCCAAGACTACTCCAACTTCATAACTTCAAATGAAGTTATGGGAAACTCAAGGTGTTTAAATATCAGGCTCAAAGTAGAATAGCCCATCTTGAAAATTGCTTTGATTTGCTCAGAATCCCATTAATTTTTAGCAGTGCTGAAACAAGTTTAAGATAGGATGTGGAATAAGTATTTATTATACATTTGGAAAAATGTTCCACATAGCCTTTGCATTTAAGAAATACTTCAGCAAATCTTTTGGGATACACTGGAGAATCAGACGGTAGAAGGTTTAAGTGGTGTGATCACCTTTTCTTGCAGGTATTAGGAAGAAATCCAGACTAAAGGACTGACGATATTCCCCAGCAAGACTCTTGTTATAAGGCATGTAGAAATTGGCTCACCCTAGAATCTGGTAGATGTTAAAACTAGGTAATTATCCAAGAAGTTTTAACAATTGCTCTTACACAATGATTCACTTAACTGTGTCTTGTGAGACCCCAAGGACTCAAAAGTGACCGCAGGGATTTAATGTGATTGCTAGTAGTCAGCAGCTCAGCTCCTCTGGCAGAGAAGGCCTCAAAAACAGCTGAAGGGATTGCATTAGGAAGAGAAAATCTGCTGTTAAGTGCTTGTAATGGCTCGGTCCCTCCAGGGCTGGAAGTGGCTGCTTGCACCTGCGGCCAGAATGTGCAGCTGCTCCTGCACCCAGCCTGGGGAGCTGAACTGCTGCTGGATGAGCTCTGGATGAAGACAGATGTGCCTGAACAGAGCTGGTTTTGACACAGTTCAAAAATGCTAGAGGTCCTAATTTGGACCTTTCGGTAGCTCTGGCTGTGGGCTCCTAGATTCTCTGTCCAGTCTGGAAATCAGTAATTCCCAAAGTAAATAGTTGTGAGCGGGCTTTTCAGCTAGCTGGAAATGCACCTTCAGTAGGGCAACCTTGCAGTGGTACTGCTCTGAGATTGCCAGAAGCTTGCAGCTTGCCTCCTTAGCTGGTGGCAGCAGTCCTTGGAGCTGAGAGCTCACGCAGTTGGGATTTTTTTCTGCTATTTTTTTAGATTTGAGTTAAACACTTTTTTTTTTTTTTTTTTTTTTTTTTTTTTTTTTTTTTTTTTAAACCCCATCCAAATTACTACTATTTCAAAAAGCTTAACTGCCTTCTCAGCAGTTCTCAGGGAAGTCTTCTGCCTGGATGCCCTTCACATAAAATGACATTGCCCTGCAGATGCTTGAGGTGAAATTTTCTGAATGATATGTTTATCTGTGCACAAACACTCCCTCCCTTCCCCCAGCCCCTGCCTTCAGTATGTATTAACTTTAATTTTAGCCTGAGAGAAAAAGGCAGTCTGGTGCTTCCCCAGAGAGCACGTGTCTGTTTTTCTGCTTTCCAACAGTTTGCAGTGAAGAGTATCTGGATATCTTCATTTCTGTTCTAGTTCTCTTTCCCAGCTGCTTGTGTTTGATGACAACAGTACTTTCAGAAGTAGAGGTGCAATTCACAAGCAGCTAAACCACAGCAGTTTTATAGATACACATAAAAACACAGTGGTTTTTTGATTGACTAAAAAAGAAATGAGACCGTTTTCATCATCTGAGCTAAAAACCATAGTAAATGGTCCTGTGAGGATGTAAAAAAATTGGAAAACTCTATCTGTTTCTTAAGTTCTATTTTTGCTAGAAAGATAAGTTGAAGTAAATGAAGTAAATGTCAAGGGATTTTTTTGGTTGAATTATTTCTCATTCATTTACTGCCTCAAATTAGCTAATTTAAATAGGATTGGCAAGAGTGGAGATTTCATTCTGCTTCAATTCTCAAGGTCCTCATGCAGTACTTGCATTAATTTTTGGTGGACCCTGTAGAAAAGAAATACTGCCAAGAGGGCAGAAACTAAAGGGTTGAACTCACTTGTCAGGAGAAATATTTTTCTTTCAGACAGAGTGGTTTCTCCTGCCTGAGCAGAAGGGTCCATACAAAAGAGTTATGAAAATGATGGCCAGTGCAGAGAGAGCAGAAAAACAGCTCTTGGTACTGGGAGCTGGAACTTGGAATTTGAATGATGAGATTTTGTCTTCCAAAGTCTGGAGGAATGAGGCTCTATATATTCATGGTAAAGTCGTGTCAGTAAGTCACTGCTTCCATTAGAGCTTGCAGGGCCCTCTGAAGTCAGATGGACATTCAGATATTCAGATTAACATGAAATATTAAGATGGAACATTGCATGGAGTCAGCAACCACCAGGGCAACAAAGAGATACCTAGAGACAAGGAATGCCAGAGGTGGACACCGGATGGAATGAAGCTGTGGCAGCCCAGCCAGAGAGGTGTTGAACCGAGCTCCTGGCACGCTCCAGGGAGCCGAGCCAGCCCTGCCAGTGGAGGCCCTGCTTGCTTCAGGCCCTGGGAACATCAGTGACCAATAACAGGAGTCAGAAAGGTCTCTCACTTAATGAGACTGGCTTTTGGATAAAGCCCAGTTCTCTTTAAAGATAAGGACAGCTTTGTAATCTACTTTACATAGGCTTCCAATTGTATGTGATAAGTAAAAGATAAACTTGAAACAATAATCATGAGTTGAGTTAGTTATCCTACCTTGATTTTGTGCAGGAAAGGAACGGATATTTAGGAGTAATGTCATGTGGTCTTCATGTCTTCTGGAAGTATCAAACTGTTTGTTGCCTCTTTGTCTTTGTTCTGGTTCAGTGATCTCCAATATGCTTCATTTTACAAATTAAAGCCTCTGTTGTGTGCATTATTGCAAGAAAACCATTTATTCCAAGGTGTAATTTCTGAACTTTTAAGTTTCCAAATAATAACAATCCCAGCACAGTCTCTAGTCACAAATTGAGAAATCATTTTCATTGACACATTTTGGCTTCACAGTAAGGCTGTTCAGCTTTTCAAAGGGAGCTGTTTCTGGCACTGACTGTTGTTTAAGGAAGTTACTCTTTGTGGAGGTTGTTGATGTGACTTGGCTGATTTTCTGTGAATTCAAAGCTGACTTGTTTAACAGATATTTTACTTCTGAATACTGGATTTTGAATGTCAATATAGTACCAAATGAACTATTTTTAAAAAGATCCACAGTAGGTGCTAGCCCATTTGAAATTATTTTTATTATTTGCATGTTAACATCTGCTGTATGTGAAACTACAGTTACTGATAAACCACAGGACTGCATGATAAATGTGACATCAGTCTTTAAGTGGCACTACACCCTTCTTAATTCTCCAAACTAACTTCACACTGTGCACACTAAGGTGCTTTAAAGAGGTCTGATGGCACATACACAAGGGAACTATCTCAATTTTACACAGTGGTTGTCACTGCCCATCTGGATGGAGGTGGAGAGATTACATCTCTAACCGTGGACTGCTGGTTATACAGTGGTTTTGAACAACCATATTCACAGGAAAAAGGGGAGCTATTTGTGGTCAGGAACCAAGCATAGTCACTTCAGTAACTTCATGAGCAGTGTGCTGTGGTAACTCACTATCTAAGAGGTGAGTGGTGGATGGGTATGCAGGTCCCATCATGAAGTCATAAGGCAGTCACTAACAAGCTGTCATGAAGCCAGCTCTGGGCATGGCTGCTGAAAAGGAAATCACAATGTCCTTTTGATGGTTTTCTGGTTTTCGGGATTGCTTTAGTCACCTGCAGAGCAGAAAAATCTGTGAAAAAGATCATAGAAGTGTATATTGTATATTATCAAGTTTACTGATATTCCTGTTCTGGAGCTAAAGAATGAGTCAAGAAAATGAAACACCAATCCAGCCTAAAATATTCAGTGTCAATGAAAAACTGAAAGGCTCAGTGGACAAGAAGAAATTGTCCACTTCTTGCTGGGACAGAGGCTTGATATGGAGCGGCAGCTTACCAAGTTAATTTTGGATAATTCTTGCACTCCCACTGGTATATTTACTGAAGTGCTTGATAAGTGAACAATGTGGGAAGTGTCTAAGGTTTCATCTCAATGTTGTTAATTGTGTAGTGAAACCCACCCTGAGAAATAATCAATCAGAACATTTGTGTATTGATTAAATGCTTTTCAAAAGGTGCAGGGAAAACTCTGTGGTGAGTTTTCCTCATCAGCAAGAGCCTTACATCAGAGAGCCTGGTCAAACATCCAGTTTGAGAAGACTGCAGGCTCCTTTTGTGTTAGGCACAGAGTAAAGAGCCTTGGATTCTAAACCAGCCTGCTCCTTGGTCTGAGGGGAGAAAAACCATCCCATTATCAAGGCTGTGCTCCAGAGCTCATGTGAGAAGAAAATGTCCAGGTCTAATCAGTTGCACCCCATCCCCTGTTTGATAATCCATCAGGGCAATGCTGGATAAATAGAGAGTGCTGATCCCTGCTCTGCATGTGGGCTGTAGGAAATGAATCATTCTCAAATGTGGAAAGACTAAATGTCAGTTACAGCCATAAGAAGATGGAAAGGAAAATGAGTGTGGGCTGCTGAAACTACTGGTATGATGCTATTAAGAAATAAAAAGCAGGAATAACCTACTATGATGCTGCATGCCATGTCTATGGATAAGCTGTTGTAGTAGATGGTGGTGTGACAGTTCCAACTGTTTGGAAAAAGATAAAATATTTGCCATGCTTCCCAGGCTGGTACAGGAGCAAAATCTCCATTTCCATGAGATTGACGAGAAGAACTGAAGGAGGGTGAACTGCCACAGGTGTGTGTGCACTGCTCAGAGCATAGTGGAACGCTGGTGACATCGGTGAGAAGGCTGACCAGGAGCAGTGGGAAGGCTGGTGGGCTCCACAAGGAGAGTTAAAGAGGTGCACAAATGTCATCTCCTCCCTTGCACCTGCTTAGCAACCCAGCACGGCCCCATGAGGAGAGAATCGATCCTTTTAAAAAGCCAAACTAGCTTTCCTCCATGCAAGTATTTCTTACTCCAATCTATGCTGAGCCAGTGACAACATTTTCTTTTTTTTGTGATCGAAAACATTATTTTTCCTATGTAAACACAAGAATAGCAAATCATGGGGAAAGAAATCTCTTTAAACAACAAAGCAGAGATTCCTGCACTGAGCACTCTGAATTGTCTGCCTTAGGGCAACATACAAAAAATGCTTCTGACAGGAAGAAATGAGATCAAAATGTGAACTTTTTTCTAGTTAAATATTTATATATTTTCCTCATATTTTATTTTAAATTTCTACAAGAAAAACAGCCTGCCTTGCAGGATGCTCTACGTTGCAGTAATTAAACTCAGTTAAAATATTTTTTCATATTTGTAACTGATTTTAGTGAGGTGCTGCTGGAAGACATTAATCCAGTTTAGACCTGCTTAACTATTTTTGCCTGACACTTTCTATTTCAACCTAGCAATTGTCTTTTTTTACATTATTGTTCCTTTCCACTGTAATTTTTTTTTAATACCTACACTATCTTTTAGCACATGCGTGAGCTGGATCCTCTGGTGTAAAGCACTGTATAGAAATTATGCTAGCCTCTAGAAACATTTGTATCACTTCAAGTTCCTTCATGTGAGCCAAATTGAACTGCTTCATTTGAGCTTTCCAAACTCAGGCTTCAAGCCTGTGTCTGGTGTTGGTCTTGCCTGGTTGTTTCTGTTTTCTGCCTCCTTCTTCAGGAACTCCAAGCATAGCTAATACTCAACCACAGTGTTATAAAAGACATCTGAGCAAGCTGCCCTGCCAGAAACACACAAGTTGTTGACAACATGGAGCTCAGCATGGGCTAGTTAACCTTCTAAAGTAACAACAGTCAAATTTCTCTGATTGTTACATATTTCCTCTTTGCCTACTGACGGGGAATTCAGTATGGAACCAATTCTAATAAAATGTAGATTGTTTGTAAAATAGTTTTCAAAGGGAATAGAAGACTAATCACAAATAAAAATAAGGCATATGTGGTCAGGGTTGTCAAAATAATATCCAGACCACTGCTGAAGCTTTAACACAACCAAAGATCATGTGGCACAGAAGGAGGCGCAATTGCTTAGGGCAGAACTTTCCCACCCTAACTTAAGTGTCTTTAAAGGTGGATACCAGAGTCTAAGTAGCATGTGAGTAAATACTGAACTAATAGAAAGAAGCAGGTTCTTCTTGGTAGTAATTCAGGTAATCCTGAGCTCAAGATGGTATGATGACTTTACCTCTGGAAGTGACTGTTTTCCCCTCGAACACAGGGGATGATTTAGCTATGTAATCTTTAGGCAGCAAAAGTGGAAAAGGTGAGAAAAATAGATGCTGCTATGAAAAAGGAATATTTGATAGTGTGTTACCTGGAGCTTTTCTGGTAATCGTTGTAGGGTCCTACTCAAGCAGGTGTTTATGGTTTTGAGAACATTCTGACAATACATGAGAAAGTGTGCTACAAGTGTGGCCAGTCTACTACCCTTTTAAAATGTGTATTACTGCAGTGAAAATGTGCAGCAGAAAGAATATTAACACATTGAAACCAGAGTGCTGATTTCAGAGCACCTAGCATTTCAGTTGCTGCTGGATGTACTATGCCCCATTAAGACCTCTCCCCGTAATGTACAAGTTGCCTGCAATAGAAATGGGTGAATTTAACAATGGGCAAAACTGGAAAAAAATCTATGAGGTCAACAAACTTTGTGGAGCTTTAGGAGGACTTCAGGGTATTTACATACTTGATGCCCTTTGATTTAAATGAATGCCAGTGTCGCATAAAGTCTCTGGCTTCACAAAACCAGGTCTTGACTTTCAGTGAAAGTCAAACATCAAGGTACTTTCTAAAATAACTCAGGTATTTTTAATTTAGGTGGTATTTACATTTTAAACTAAAAATTTAAACTGCTCTGATCCAAGAAAAGGTTACAGATGTCCCCTCTGGATATGACCACCAGCAAGGATGAGATAAAAAAGGGGCATAGGATGTGAGTCTCTGGATTCTGTTGTTTGGAGTAGCTGCTTCTCCCCTTCTCCAGCGTGACAAATAGCACAGTACATCTGCTCATGATGAAATTAGGTGTGCAGATCCTGGTGGTATAAGTCAGGTCTTCACCTCACTTGGAGCAAGGCTGATACTTTTATGGCATGCTTTAGGACCTTGATGATAGCATTCTGGGGGAGGAGAGGAGCAAAAAATCACTGGGCATTTTTTATGGCTCTTCTTTATTTAAAGTTTTTCAAACCTTAAAAAGCAAATAACCTAGGAAATGCCAAATTTGGAGTATAATAGTGTTTCTTTAAACTCTTATGATTGAAAAAAGAATACTTCAGTCTTTATTAAAAAAATTCATGACAATAGACAGCTAGACAAGGATAGAAGTTCCACTGTTAACTCTTTGATTATTCCACTCAGCAAATATGCAAATACCTCATCTGTTCATTTCTATCTGGTCAGTCTTGTGTCTAAAAGACAAAAGAAATTAATCTCGGGCAGTTTAAGAAAACATCTCAGTGATTTTCAGTTATCATATGGAGGATCCATAACTTCTTCCTGAGTCATTTTAATGCAATTGCCTAGATGTGATGAATCTTCACCACCACTTGTCAATTGTGCTCTGCACAGGCTGGCTGTAACCACTTTTATTCTTTGCAGGTACTTTTTTTTTCCCTCAGGAAATGTGTACCCTTACAGTTCCAAAATAAAAGATACTGCAGCTGTTATACATACTTATCTCTTATCACCTGTTACTTCTGTGGAAAATGTTAACTCTGGCACCTTTTCAGCAAGGAAGTAATTTCATGCTAACAAGCCTTGCTTGCTTCAACAGCTATCTTTAATATGTCAATTAGTCTCAGAAATGATGTAAGCATATGTGGTTACAAAGGTATTTCTTTAATATTTTTTCTGTGGCAAATTTATCATCATTAAATTATGTTCTATTTCAGAACTCCCTTTGTTTTCCTGAATACATACTGATAAAAGATATATGATTTTAGATATTCTTTAAAACAGGTGGTAGAAATGCTGATCTTCTGGGTAGTGTAGGGCAGTTGCAGAAAATTTAAATACTTCCCTCATAGAGTCCCTGCTGCAATACTAAAAGTCACTGAGCTGGGCTAATTTACATCACATCTTGACAGTGTGTGCACTGCTTTTTAATCCTGAGTAATGTAAAAATCTTCAATTTAGGGTTTCTTTTTTCAAAACATATAAGGCACTTCATCAGTAACTAGAATTGCTGTGTGATTGACCAGGGCAGAGTAACACTGACCAGTCTGAGTAACCAGAACCTGACTGTAGCCATCCCTTGAACGGTACCTGGGATCTGGGAGAATTTTGTGTCTGGCTCTCCACTCAGCAATCCAGGACCTAATTCTGCCAAGCCTCTTCGTCCATCTGGCAGAAGAACCTGAAAGAGGAAGCAAGAGCAAGGGGTTATGTAGGAGACAGCCCTACCATTTTCAATTCCAAGAACAAACTAGTAGATCTCATGTTAATTTTATTTGGAAAAATATAATAATAAATTATAAAACACCCAGATTTAGCAAGAAACTCACTCATAATTTGAAATTATAGGTTTTGTAAAATAAAAGAGATTTTTCTGTCACCATTAAACAAGAAATATTCTTTTTCTTTTACAAATGGTGTCATTGTGTGCTAATGCATTTTTTAACATTTCTGATTCATTCTTTCTCAGAGCATATCCTGGTAATATATCACACTCAGAGAGAGATTAATCTAACTGGCAAACAGGTACTGCATTCACTCTTCCTGTGGGCCATCACTTGTCCTGAGGATAATAATTTGTATCAAATCATTCTGCCTTGGTAACACAGGAGGTTTTAGTTCTCATTCCCAAATTACATTTTCCAAGATAATTTAATATGCATTCTATAAAGTTAAAGGTCATATATTTCATTGTTGGAAATACTTCAGTTGAACAGAGCTAGCCAGTAGGAAAGATCTCATCTCAAAAGGATATTATTTCCCCAAACTATGCATTTCTCAAAAAGATGTTATGATTGTTGTTGTTTACAGAGTTAAAATAGGTCAAAATATTTTTTAATCTATTTTTCTTTTTAATCTTTTGGAGTTGCCAAAATAGTTGCATTTGACAGATCTCTCCACCTGATTCCACTTATTGGTCTACTCTGCAATGTATTTGCAGTCTCTGAGAGATTTCTTTTTGTTATAATACATCAAGAACAAATTCTTTGTTGGAAGTGGATGAAGTTATGACAGATAAGGACAATGAAGGAAAGAATCTCATGGAGATTTCTCCATTCTTCACCTACAGGTTGGATAATGTAAGCTAATTTTACTCCTTTAACAAAGGAAAATAGCACAATTGCACATAACTCTTCCTTTAAATACCTACTGATGTCAGTGGGATGGACCACACTGCACTTGGAAAAGAAATTAATTCCAGCAGTTAAGGAGTTGAAGCACACATGCTGTCTCAAACTAGTTTTTTTCTACTATCTTTTGGTGGCTAGTATCCACATATTCAAAGGAACGTTGAACAGGAGAGTATAATGAATAATTAGCTTCTAATGTAATTTCTGTCTTGCTTCAGTTCTAGTTGAGAGAGAAGATCTGTGGGAGGATTCAAATATCAATGTCAATGTAGTCAGCATACTTCCAAGATGTAAGTTTTGAAAAGCCCCAATGAAATGCTACCTAGTTATTGATGCAGGTGAGATACCAATGTCTCACAATGGCTAGTGTTCAAATTCTTAAGACACTTGAAGAGTTTTGGATAAGCTTTTTAAAATGCCATTACTGCAGATAAAGTTAAGCTCACCTCAGCCCTAACTCATTTTGAGGGATCCCTTCAAAGAGGGATTTCTCCATCTCTTTTTGTCTGTTTTCTGTAGTGAAACACAAGTTTTCACCATTTCAAATGGTGGCTGGGTTTCTGGTGTTTTATTTCTTGCTTTAGTAAATTATTCTTTTTCACGTAAGTGTGCAGTCTTTCTAGATGACAACTTTGAAGACTGTGGCACTGTGAAGGATATCTAAAACTAAACATATTTTTCAATCTGTTCTGTATTATTCAGCTTTAATTCTCTTTGTTTGATTATAGATTTCTTAATTTCTTTTCACAAAAGTCCTAGTTATTAATTGAGCAAATTACAATAACCCATTATTTCAATATCAATGCGTTAGCAACACAATATGCCAAGAGAATTTGAAACACTGCTGGAAACCAGGTGTCAGTTTTGGGGGTAGAATTCAGAACAGTTTGGAAGTTCTCTAAACCTGAAAATCTTTGACAGCATGTACAGGATGGAGGCACCTGTGAGGGGAGATGCTTACTGGATTTAGGTTTGTGTCAGGTCCTTAATGCCTTTATTAGATCTACTCCAGTGCCCCTGTTGCCTCCAGCCTATAGCTACTGCCAAAGCAAAGACTGGAAGAGGTGCTGCAAAGTTAAAGTTAACACTTATTTGTGAGACAACACTGGTCATGAATTATTACAAACAACAATCTAGTTAATAGTTTCCTCAGGCTATTTTACTGGATCTTTTCCTGTTGCAATTGCATTGCATGCGCAGTGATGTAACTTCATCTTTGCTATAGAAAGCATGAACCAGAGTTGTCAACCAAATGTTATAGAGCTTTAATAGGAGCAATATGTCAAAAACATCTTTCTGCAACATGGTAAACTTTGTAACCTTCATTTTTTCATATAACTTTTCATTTTATTTCTGGTTTCAAGATTTTTTAAAATTACCAGCATATGTTCATTTATCTCTATAAGTATATAAAACTCTCAAAGCCATATGTTTTTCTCTAGAAAGTTGGCAGAACACTACGCTATGTATACACAGGCCAAAAAAAAGAGGCTACTGTTATTGACTATCCTATATACTTTTCTCTCTAATTATGCCATTTCTGACAGATAAAATGTGAAAAAATTATCATCTAGAATAGACTGTGCCCACTCTTGTTTTTTACACTACGTTGATATACCTAGGAGAAACACAAAATGCCTACATCATGGACATGTGAAAAAGATTAGTATACTGCCAAAGGATGACATTGTAATGAAGTATAAACAGATAAAAATAAACAGTTATCTTTTGAATTCATAGAGATCTTTTTGTGGCAATTAAAAGTAACAAGATGTTGAGACAGGAGTGTAGGTGGAAGATGAAAAGATGGCCTTGTAGAAAATGAAGCATTCAAATATGCCGTGTAGTGCTTGTCACAAATCGTTCCCAGAGAATATCAGGGATTGTGAAATGTGACTGCATCTGAGCAAGCATAATTCAATCCAGTACTTCATAACTCCTTGTTCATCTCTTACTTTTCCTTGTTCTTTGAAAATATTCCAAGCTATTGATGTAAAGGAGGTATTTTTCAAAGTCACTCTCCCTCTAAAGCTTCAGCTCAGTGAAGTATCTGGTAAAGCTCAGCCTTTCTTTTTCTCTGTGACCAATCAGCTGGAACCCAGCAGTATGGCTGTATTAGCAGTCTATGACAACATTGCTCCTTATTTTAGTAATTCAGTATGATAAAGGGAGATGCTTCGACTGAGTTTTCAAATATATAAAAAATTACTTATTAAATCAAAATTTTGATGAACTGTGACTGTGGAAGGTATGGCTGCTACCCCAGAATCAAGGGGCTGTGCTTATTCTGCAGAAGCAGTGATGTACATAGATCTGGGTTCCCCTTGGAACAAAATGGCAAAGGGGGATTCACATTTTCATGTATGGACAAACTACATTAGATGTACAGAGTCGTGCATCTTATATTCTGTAATCCCAGGTTGTCTGGGTGTTTGATTTCTTATTTCTGTGGGTTCCCTCATTATTCTCCATATCCCTGCTGCTTTTTCAGATAGGTGTCAGTAATGTGCATGCAGCACTAGGTAGAAAATCTCAGTGACCCCCTACTCAGCCTGACACTGATCTCTGGGGGTAGTATTTTGTAGAGCAGCACAGGAACTGCCAGGATACAACCACCCATGGATGCAACCTGGTACTGTCACCATGTCCCTTTCTAGGCAGCAGGGAACATGTGCTTTCCCTAAAGCATCTGGTTCCCAAGTACATGGAGCCTGTTTCAGCAGTTTGAAGGTAAAATGGTGGTATGGACTTACTGAGTCTTCACTGACACTGTGGCATGGTATGTGATCTATGCACACAATATGTGACTATTAGGAACCAACTCCTATTTTTAAAAGCCTTTGTTTCCTACAAAAGGCAGTGCAGTGAATATTTCCTGAAAACATTTGTTCCTTAGGATCCTGGCCAGATTTGAGTCCCCATGTTTACTGTCCACGTGCTGCACACTACCCCTGGATTTTCCTATGTCAGGACCCTGTTCTTTCCATATCAACATGGAGACAGAGATGAACTTTACTTTTGTGAGAGAGATATTGAATGATACAGCTTAAATAGCATTAATGGTCTCTCGGTGTTGAGTTTGGCCATTCACTGGGTTTGGTTAGTGATGCTGGCTGTAGCTCTCTGGGAATCCCAGATCATGCCATCATGTTTCCCCTCTTTTAGTGGCTCAGGTGCCACTGTCCAAGGGTGTCAGTAAGCAGGGAAATGAGACTTTTTTGTCTTCAGCATTATATCAAGCATAATGGTGCCCACAGCCTATGTTGTTACTAGAAAATAAGGACCGAAAAAGAAATAAATGCTTCAAATAGACACAAAGAACTTCAGAAAGCTGCTTGCTTCCAAAAATTGACCAAAAATAGTACATTGTGATACCATGGATAACACCACAGAATTGAGTTCTAAAAGTGAAGAACTTACAAAAATAGTGAATTTCAACTAATTTTGCTAAGAGTTAGTCTACATTCAAGAGAACTTGTCATATATGAGTGACAGGGGCAAGAACTTTTTTAGAGTCTTTTCTTAGGTTGCTTGTGTATTTTTTATAAACACTTCATTTCATGGACTTTATTCTAGGCCTTGTACAGTTCTATGGAAATTATTGACTCATAAATCAAACTTGGCACAGAAACAGCTATGCTAAAATAACTCATCATTTGAATCTCAGCACAGTAATATGTTTAAACTCATGCTTTACATGAAGTGAGGCAGCACAATATTTAGATGCTATAATGTTGTAAGGGAGCTTGCTGTTCACAGTGCTGACAGGAAGGAAAAGGTCATTGGTCTCTCACTGTACTCTGGCAGGCAAACTAAAATATGAATTTTAAAAAGCCCTTGCAGAATGAAATGCTCCTGTCATTTTACCATGTAGAATTTGAGCTTGGGGAAAGTTAAAAAAATGCAACTAAATCTTTGGACATACATTTATTTTCAGAAATAATATGAGTGTGTGGCAGACATTGAATTTTACTGATTTGAATCTGCACATGACTTGCAGTGTTGGGTTATGAGAGCTGCTTGTCATGGCACATCATAGCAGGACAAGTAGAAAGTACACTCTAAAATAAAACCATGAACAAACAATGGAAAACAGACTAGGTTTAGATTCCTAAGGTATTTCAATGGCCAGATTTTCAGAGCATCCATTCATCAGCAGCTGAACTCTGGAAAATCCCAGAATCTGCTTTAGTATCTCATCCTTGGAGTTGTCTTAGCATCTAAGCTTCTCCTGCTTTGCACAGAAGGAGTTAGATTAAACTCAGTGCCTAAACCTCAGTTGATGTGGCAGATATGATGAGACAAGCTACCTCCCTCATGTACCTCTTGCTTGCACCCTTGAAACCTGTTTAGCAGGTCAAGGCTTGCATGAAGCTGGACTATGAAAAACTAGGAGAATTTCTTGGGCTATCAGCCTACTGCTTTTCAAGACCCCTAAACTCCATGGGTGCTGACAGCTTGTTTAAAGGTGCACCAGTAGTGTCCAGACATAATGTAACTCATCTCTTGAATTTCTCATGACAGCCATAACAACCAGAGAATATACTCATAATCATGGAGTTCTATTTATTCATTACATTAAAAGCATCATTTTTTCCAGTAAGAAAAATTATCTAAATACAACTGGATTTAATGACATATTTTTTTCCCCTAGTAGAAACTTACCCTCAGATCATTCTCAGCCAATATTTTCTCTTGTATTTCTTCTACTGGCCCAAAGCTTGGTGAAAAGAGCCAAAAGATATTTTAGATGGAGAGAAAATACAGTAAGTATAAATTTATATGTAAATCAGTTGTTGATTTTTACTTGATACAGTGAAAAAAGTGCTCGTTGAAAGTAGGAAAGAAAATGAAAATCACCAGACATCAAACCCTCAATGTTCTCTCATTGTTGAGGAAGTTAAAATATAACTATCATTTCTAACTGAGAGATGGGAAGGAAAAATATGAGCAAGCATTGCCAAGTACTTTGATTTACTTTCTATTTTCAAGACCAGCTAGTGTATTTTTTCTTGAAATTTCGAAGGTAAATTTCTCATTGCACTCCAGATGGCAGATTTTTAGTCCAATATTCTTTCTTCTTCACCCACACAGAAGTCTTCCCAGCTTTTCTTGTTTCCAAAGTTAGCATACTGAGATCAAAATTAATCAAGTATTTGTAAAAGGTGACAAACCCCCAAAGCTGGAAACATGGTGTCTGTCTTTTTCAGTGGCATCAGTTCAATGGTAACAAACTTCACCTTAGTCAGAACAAAGAAGAATAAAGTGCAGACCATTTTATATACCAGGGTACCAGCACAATTAACAAGGACAATTTGAGGTTTGTCCAGTTGTTGGTTTGTGCTTTACCTGCATGACTGAAGTCTCAGGGGCTGAGCTTAGAAGGCCAGTCTTTTTTTTTTCCTGGGTAACTCTTCCTCTCCCATTTCAATTTCAGCTAGAAAATTTTCCTCATGAAAAAATAGCTTTTGTTTGTTTGTTTGTTTTATGGCAGATCTAAAATATGAACTCTGAATTGTCAGAGTTACAACAGTGATGTTGTATCATGGCATCTGAGTAATATGAACATAGGTATATGCAGACTTCATAAAATTTGGAGTATTTCTACAAGCACATAGAAATATGTGCATAAAAGATATATTTTCTCTTTTATCAAACCTCATCCACATGCTTAGCAGTTTTCTGCTAACCAGGGACCCAGACATTTCAATGTTATGAGTATTTACAGTATCCCTGTAAATGACTAATTGCTCATTAGACACTGAAAAACCACAATTCCCAAAGACCTAAAATCAAGAAGAATTTATTTTCTGTTTGTTTTCACCATTCCCAATTCTTTTTTCAATAAGCCAGTAATAAGGCAGAGAGCAGCTGAAAAGCTTAGGCAGTTTTGTCTTGTCACCCACAAATAAAGACCAAGCTCCTTTCAAAGCACTTTGCATGGATACACAGTGGTTTTTATAATGCATTAGCTGACATTTGAAACAAGCTGAATAACACAGAAGCAGCCAAGAATTGTAGTGATCTAGAAAGAGATCAGCAGGTAAATGATTTATATATTGCCTCCATTTATGATTAATATTTTTCTTTCTTACTTAAGTCTGATCAGATAGACTTATTTTCTGTAACAGAAAACTAGGAACAAATGTGGGGTTTATTTATTTACTAATAATTCAAGAAATTGTGTATTTGCTGTTCAGGTTTTTTCCTATGATCTAATAAAAAGAACTTTAGAATTAACAATAACTGCAATTACTGGCTGTTTATGTAAAATCAGAATTAATTTCACACAGATGTCTGAAAATATGCATATATTTCAAGCATCTATTTGTTTTGGTTTACATATTGGCCTGTTTCACCATGACATGCTAAGATGATCCTTGTGAGAAACAAATTATTATCTTCAAGAATTTTCCATACTTTTAGAACAGATTTTACCACTTAAGATTTTCAGGAAGGCTCTGTATGAAACCATGTGCTGTGCAGTGCACACATATATACACATACACACAGAGTTTTGGCAAGGCCTAAGCTTTATCCCAGCAGAGAGATCAGACCTCTTTTGAGGGCCTGAGTTTAACAGACTGTTGTTGAGGAGAGTTAAAAGAGCTTGAAGCTGGTCCAGAAGCATGAGCTCTTTCCTTCTCTGGGGTATGAGTTCCTTCCACGAACTAAAAATTAAAAACCTGCCCTTCCATTTGGGCTCCAGAAGATTTAGCTGATTTCTGAGGAGTCATGCCTGAGGAAACATCTCTTTGTCAAATAACTTTGACTGTTTGGATGCTCACCAGGCAGGATCCTTGACTATGTGCAGCTTCAGATGTTCTGCTGCTGCGGACACCAGGATGATGTACTGGGGCAGTCTCCGTGACTCTCTTGCTTCCTTCCTACTGAACAGCAGTGGTGTTCCAGGGGATACTTGAATCCTGGTGCTAAGAGGATTTCTATCCTCACGGTTTGGGCAGGAAGGTGGGAGAATTTATGCTTGAAAATTTTATGGTGTTTTAAGTTAGTCATAAGGAACAGACTCTCAATAACTTTGAGGCAAGTACTCTCCTTTCTTTGTATCTTTTTTGCTTCTGCCCCTTCTAGCCTGGTTATTTAAGCAATCGTGATAAAATGAAGGCCTTGTTTCAATAGAAAGTGGGAGAATGTGCCCATCCAGAATATCTGACTATGTAACATTTGAAGAACATTTGGGCCCTGGTTCTCCAATGCTGGGATGGACAGAGCGCTGAGAACCCATGGTTGCAATGTCCTGGTAGGGACCTCTGACAAAAGGCGCTTGCTCCCTGCCATGTGGGAGTTTGTAATTAACATCACCGTCACCGACTGCAAATGAACTCAGACCTCATCCTGGATGATGGGGACAATCATCTTCCTATACCGGGGGCCTTTAAACTGTATTGTATTGAAGTTTCAACATTCACAGCAATTTTAACAGCAACCTGAAAACATTTTAAATTACCAAATATTTGGCCAGTGTTCAAGAATTAACAGGCTGGCTGATAGGAGAAGACCTTGGCATCAAAGGAGTGACTGAACATCAGATAATATGGTTGCTTTCCCTAACTACTGCCAGATTATGATTTAATTTGTGTTGTCATTTTCATTACAACATTTTCTCTGTATGCTTTTGTAATTGCCATAGGTTTGAGGCAGTGTTGTTTCATGTTTATCAAAGGCCAGAGTAATATGTCTTCTAAAGACCTCTACAGATATTTTTCTTCTGTTAAGCTGTAGTTTTAATTCAATGCACCATCCACAATCTCCCACTGAAATTTTTGTCAGCATCTTGAAAGTGTAAAAAGATCTCTAGTGGCATTCACAGATACTGTTTTGTCAGCGCTGACTGATTCTTGGAGCAATGTTTTGCTGATATTATCAACTGTTAAAGAAATGTAACCGCAGAGGATGCTTCAGAATTTTGTTCATAGTAGTCATAGAAGATCATCTGAACTGATTTGTAAAGCAGTACGAAAAACAGAGGATACAATATCACTGACAACAAGCTGGCCACTTCAGCATCTTCTTCAGTGTCAAGATAAGGTACTAGTAAAATACCTATTGTAGTAGATTTTTAAATGTATATTTTAGCTCCTGAGTAGATTCTGTAAAAGAAAGGCTCGTGGGAGGATGCTAGGTGACATTCAAACATGATTTTGTAAAGTATCTTCTATGGCTGGTACCTTATTTAGGAACTAAAATAAAAAATAATATCCCTATCCAGATCATATCACACAGACTTAGTCACTAGGAATTTGCATTTCTTTCCCACAGGTTGTTGGAGCCGTCTATGTCCACAGCAAGAGGCTGGTCTCTAAACTTCCCCACAATCTTCAGATTTACAAGTCTGAATTTGTGGTTCATATGGGTTTAATGAAGTGAAATGAACCCTCATGGTGCTTGAACTCCATCCTACATGCTTCTTTTCAGCACCTTGAAGTTCCCTGCTTCTCAGAGAAGAAAAAGAAAAGTCTGGCAAGGTAATCATTGACAGGTGAATAAAAAGAATTTACTGAGGAACTTGATTAGTTTCCCAGTAATTATCATACTAAAATTATAGTTAAAATTTATCCTCCTGTCATTAGTCAACTGCTGAATATTTGGCTCAGGTTTGGCTGTTTTGCCTGAAGATAAAAACATCAGGTAATAAGTGATTGTGATAAGTGATGATGCAGTCCAAAGTACATTCTGAGGAGTGATGTTAGGAAAGAAATGTGATTACCAAACCACAGGAAATCAGTACAAATGGTGAGCTATTGCCTAAGCTGTTATAGAAATCTGTAAAATCTGATGGTAAGGGAACTGATTGAAATGTTATCAAATGCAAGAGTGGAAAAGGAAGAAGCTTGCATTGTTATTGCATTATGTTCCTATATAAAAAAAACTATAAGGAATAAATCAGACAAAATACAGTTTTATTAAAAGGAGATAAGGTGTTTTCTTAATCCCTTATCATTCAACCATTCCCATCAAATTATTCTTTTAGTTGTTTAAAAAATCAGTGCTGCTGCAGCTCATTTTTCCTATACCAACAAGTGTGCAAACAGCTTCCTGCACCACATCTGTCAGATTCAATCAGGTTTTAATATATATCTAAAGCATTCATGAAAATAAATGGAAACAATTAAAATTAATTGTTGAAACAATTGAAATAAATTAAATTGCTTTTGTTTCAGCATTCCCTATTATTTCCAGTGGTGCTAACTTGGATGCTATTTATTCCTATATCCTTGGAAGCCTTTGATATTATTCTGTTTTGCAACTCTTCATCATCAGTGGCCTAGTGCCCAGTAGAGTTTTTAACCCTGAATCAAACATTTAGCTTTTCATTATTGGGGAGAACACTTTAGCAATAGACTCCCTGGGCAATGAAATCACCAGGGCAGACATGAAAGCTTAGTGCAGCTTAGACAGCTGTGACAGAGCCCTGATGCCTGTGGAGCGTGCAGAACCTTTCCTTCTTGCTTCCAAATTATCCTGTTTACTCATTAACTGCAGATCAGAAGGGAGGGACAGATACCACTCTTATCATGTCATTAATTCAGACAAACTAAAAGTGGATCTGAACTTTTTTCATCTTCAAGAGAGATTGGGATTGAGGGTGAGTCATCTCATGCTTAACAATCAAAGAAAAACATAAATTCATTTCTATGACAACTTTCAATGCAATACCAGGGTTTCTTTCGCAGTGTCTAGTTGCTGAGTCCTTGGAGAATTATACATCCTGCATCTGAAGAATACATTTTATTAGAGTATGATAAGCAGCTCATGTGCTAATCTTGCAAACTGACACTTTACCTTTCCTTCTTCTTTTTCACCTCTGCTGAGACATCCATAGTGAGAAATGTTTCTTTTGCCATTGATGTGCTAATGCAACTCTAGATATAAATTTTAAGTAGCACTGTATCAGACTAGAACAATTATAACTGAGAAACCAGAGGAATTCCTTCATATTGCTTTGGCCTTGGCTGCTCTCTTGGTTAATTTTTGCAGTAGCAGTGAGGAGGCAGGGCCAAGACCCAAATGGTACTGATACCATCTTGTGCCATTGTCAGGACTGGGGGAAAAGGGACTCTTCCCCACTTCTGGGAAGGAACAGTGTTCCTTTCTGGTCCTGGGAAATCGTGGTGAGCAGAGGGTAGATTTTTAACTGCTTTCATTGTCCCAGGCATGGTGGCATTTTGCATGTAAATCACCCTCTCTGGTGACACTTCTGTCACTGGTATTTTTGCTATTTGTTTTCTTATCTCATTGCTGTTTCCAGTAAACTGTTCTTATCTCAACCCATGATCTCTGCCTTTTGTCTCACTCTGGTTTTTTTTTTTTTTTTGGTGGGAGTACTAAATTGAGGAATATCCATGACAGTACCACACCCACCAAGAGATCATCTGTGCCAAATGTTTCACCTGCATTTTCAAATATAGGCAACTTAAAAGTCAGTAGTTTGCTTTTATTAGGTATCTGTCACTGATTCCTAGGAAGAAATGAGATTTCAGTAAACCAGATTGTGCAAACACTTTGATTATCCCTGAAAATGCTAGATGCTGTCCCATCTGGCTTCTTCCAGCCTAGTGAAGAAATATTATTTATTAAGAAATCAAAGAGAATGCACAGACCCAAATTTCTAGAGTTTTAAAACAGATTATAAACTCTCCCTAAGTTTATTACATTAAAACATGAAACTTCTTTCCAAATAACTGGTTCCTGCATAATAGGCAAAAGTGGTTCACTGAAGAATATAAATAACCTAAATCTCAGCATATTAAACAATTGCAAGGGTTATGAATCTGTCTCTTAAAGAGGAGCAATCCTCAAAAACAACTGATCATGTCTATGTGTCTAGTGTTTTCATTCTGCCTGTGTGGTAGAGTATTTTTTTGAACTTCCTGTTTCAGTGAACTTTCCCACCTGCAAAATTATTTGCTATAATATTTACAGGACTTCAAAAGGTGTTTTCCAGAAAAAGTGAACCCAAGTTATATTTCTCTCAGTAAAAGAGCAGGACAAAGGCTTTCCTCTGGCATATGCTCACTCAGCTGAGATGTCTTAGCCCCCAACACCACATGTTGAATCTGAGATAATAATTTATTGACAGTCTTTAACACATGTTCCCAACCAAGCACTGTCTGTGGTCCTGCTAAATCTCCTGGACCAAAACCATGCCAGGCAGTTTGGGAATAGTTAAACAAGGTACAGGTGCCAGACCTCAGCCTGATTCCTTCTTCTGCTTAGTTTGCTAGCATAGGCACAGTCTATACCTTTATTTTACTTGGTTTTATTACAAATCTTACCAAATAACAACAGGAAATGTTGTTCTTTTATCTCTTAAATCTAATTGCGTTAAATTTTAATATTAGGTTTCCAGAGAAGCCTTGCATTTTTTATGTAAAGTTTTTCTGATAATATTAAAAACGCAGAAATTTTCCTGCATTCCTCAGCTATGCTATACTGAGGTTAGAAATGATAGTGTCAGGAACAGTAGTAATGAAGCAATTTCTGTGGTGCTTAAAAAATAATTTGCTTTTAATAAAATGGATTAGTTTTCACATAAATGTTAGAAGTGGTAGTTTGATAGTTTAACTGTGACAGAGATTTATATAAAATATAAGTACAGTTCACATATAAGTGCATTTGACAATAACGGGAAAACAGGAGTTGTGCAGCAGAGAATTAAAGAATAAAAGGTGTTCAAGAGAAACATGGTGAATTGAAAAGAGAAGGTCAATTTTAATGCTAAAAGAATTGAATTTCAGATAGCTTTGCTGAAGTTTGGATGAGGTAGAGGACAATAAAGGAATCATGGCTGCATTTCCCTTTTTAGAAAAAAGTTAAAAGAACATTTAATTTAGTTTTCCTAGTGCAGTTGAAGGGGTAGAGTCTATGATATTCTGACCCTCTAAAAAGTGAAATTTCTAAAGGCTTTTCAATTTTTCCCTCTGTTTTTTTCTTCTTTCTTTCCTTTTATTTTCCCCTTTGGACAATGAACATTGTGAAAAGCTATTTTATATGTTAGAGTCTCCAGTCACCATGACAACATCTATACTGTGGGACTCAGGAATTCTCCCAGTTTCTGGTACCATGTATCTCAGCTGTATTTTATTCCTTTGTCAAGGTGAAAAATGGGCATTCATATCTGCCCAAGGCCAGAGATTACTTGGCTTAAGAACAGAGAAAACCCAGACATATGGGCCAAAAAGCAGACAAGTCTGAAAGGCACTTCACTGCAGGCCAGCTCTCCTGATGCACACACAAAACTCCTCACTGAAGGAAAAGTGAGATTCGAAAGAAAGATAACTATGCTAGTATCTGGTAAAAATATATTAAAGTCAATGGTATTATTTGCATTTTATTTTATTGAAAACAAAAATGTAGGTAGGATTCTCAGTATTTCATAGTACACAAGGGTCTTTTGTCCATTAAATATTGCAATTTACACAGATACAATAAATAATATAATTTTCATCTCATGCTTCATGTGCTTTTAGACGCAAACAGAAAATTGAAATATCTTTATTTGCAGAAGAGAAAAGAACACCTACATTCTTACCATGTTTATAGGAAGGTTTTGGTTTTTTAAAAAACAAATTCAGCAGAAGGTGTTACATATTACAATCAGCTTTACCTTTTATTCTGCACTCTCACAATACAATTTCCAAGTGGGTACTTCAGAATATGTTAGAGTGGCATTTGTGTAACACTTCAGGATTCTTGTTAGGAGAGGAAATGGAAGAATGTGAAAGAAACAAATTTTCAACCCTTTCAAAACTCCTATTTCACACAGCTGACTTTGCTCACTTCATTTTTCTTGTGCAAGGATGAGACCTAGATGCCTGCAAAAACTGTACCTAGATGCCAGGGGAGCACCAAGAAACAAATCAATGAAGGTGCAAGGTCAGAGGCCCTGTGTAAAATTTTCAGAAAGTTTCTGTCTTGGAATTTGTATGTCACCTGTTCACACAACACTACTTCTCATTAAAAGTTAATCCTTTCATAAATGTCTCTGAGTAATTTTTTGGGTTAATTCACTTGGCTTTTACTTTTTCTGTTGCATCTTCACAGGTAACAGCTTTTTTTCCAGCTGTTTCTCTTCTAAGATATTTTCATTTTGATTTCTGGTTTTATCTTTCTTGGTCATTTGGGTTTTTAGAAGGTTCTTTCAATAAT
Organism: Ammospiza caudacuta; assembly: GCF_027887145.1. NCBI lineage: Eukaryota > Metazoa > Chordata > Aves > Passeriformes > Passerellidae > Ammospiza > Ammospiza caudacuta. The sequence continues at coordinate 95,821,342 of NC_080595.1, read as the reverse complement.
TCTAGAACAATTGGAAAGCATTTGCAATTCATGAAATGGTCAAACAACACATCATGGATTGCAAGTTTTATCCAAAATCAAAAAATGCTTTTCTAATGTCTAAACTGTCCTCAGCCAAGAAGTGAAACTTTTCCTCTAAATCCTGGAGATCTTTTCAAGCTGCTATATTATATTATAGCATATATTAATCCCTGATGCATTCTAAGTGGTTAGACAGACAGACAGATATACATTGCAGTGTTTCCTATCCTATCTTCTCTTGTGAATCTATTAATGTCATATAAGAAGATCATAAATTTGGGGGGAAAATTGGGTTGGTTACTTGAAGTGAGTGACTGAAGTGACAAGGTTGAGAGCAACAGATGCACTCGGTCAAAAGTAATTCTGATTGTCTCTCCTCTGTACAGCTCCAGCTGCAGGTTGATTCTGCTGGCACTGTGAAACATTTTGGTTTAACAAGCTAGGTCTGCAATCAGAGAAGGATTAACCCAGATGTACAGGCAGGTGTTCTGGAGAGCTTCAGTCATGGTTTAAGACTGTCATTGAAAGGCTTATGGGTACAGACATTTTCCATTACCTCAATGAAAAATCTGCTTGTGGAACTAAGAAAACTCGAGACATGTGGCAGTCCATAGATTTGTGGAGCCACCAGCAACAGATGCACATTTATTCAAAATAAATGAAACAACTAATTGTAGGGCAGAAAGCAGTGTAGCTCTTGGGTAAGACATGGAGGACAATATGGTATGGGTATAAGGAGAGATGCATGAAGCAGAGTAAAAAGCAACTAGAACAATTAGTTTAATAAGTATCTACTGTCCATCTTATCAAAAGGATATATTTCCAGAGCTTATGAAAGATTTAAATGCCACTCCTTCTTACAATGGTTGGACCCCAAAGGATACACATTTTTGTGTGCCTAGCACTAGGGGCTGTATGAAAATCACCAAGGTCTCTTCAGTGCTTTAATGAAGCCCTCCACCAAGTAAGGGTTTTGCAGAGGCTTCAAGGCCAGATTAATAATGAAAATTGCAAATATTATGTAATATGGAATTTTTTCTATAAGCTTATAATTTGTGGAATGATTTTTCTTTAATTCATATAGGTCTGAAGCTGCAGTTCTTAGGCAAGGAAGCCTATCAAATGTGAAGTTTAAAAGAGTTTTGTCTGTCTAGCTTCTGTCTTTCTACAAAAAAAATTATTGGCTGGGACATCAAATTTGCTTGTCTTGGAGTTAACATACCTCCCTGATCAAGTCTTCAACTCAGATGGTCAGAGAGCATGGGTTTAGAAAGGACTAGAGTGTCCACTCTGGTTTTTATCGTAACCAGCACTTAAGGACTTCAGGTTTTTGTCCTGGATATCTTTTATCACTATCAATAATTCCTTGAACTTTAAATGTCTTACCATTTTTGTGTATGCCTGAACAGCATCCTAAGCATGCTCTTTTCCACATATTTTTTCTTTGTTGCTATTTAAGACATAGCTGTGCTGAGTGATCCCCGTCACAGAAAATACTGAAATTTCTTCTTTTGCACATTAAATATACTTATGTCTCTGACAATCCACCGTTACTGCCTAGAGGCAACTATCCTTCCTATTTCTATTCCTAAATGCTGTCCTACTTGTGAGTTGGGACAACATTTAGTTAAATCCTTTATATACCTGTAATGGAAGCACAATCCTTTATGTAGCTTACACTGCTTATGCAGAACATAAAATAACAAGGGAAGGAGAATTTATATTTGAAAGGTGTGTTCTTGATCTAATGACCAGGAAGGTTTGGCCTGTTACCTGGTGCATTTTCTGGTCAGCAAAGAAGGCAGGGCTGGCCCCACCTGGGTTTTTTCCAGGCATGGTGGCTGAGGGAAATCACAAGGCAAACCAAGGAAGCATATAATATTTTACTATTGTTTGGTCGCCATATGACTTGGGCCAGAAAAACAGTGCACCAGCTACTTTTTTCCTAATCTATTGGCCTTATATTTAAGCAGCAGTGAGCTAACTGGGAGAACAGTTAGAAAGACAGAAGGAGAAGGTGAGAAGGGCAAAAGCACTGGGGTTGCTATGAAGTGTCTGTGAAGGGAGAAGCAGTAGGAGAAAGGAAGGGCTTGCTAGCATGAGGGAGCTTAGACTGCAGCCAGCAATATAATGACACATCATTATTTTTTGTCCTTGCTGCTGAACCTGCTGATATCACTTTCAGCTCCTGCTGTTTGAAAATGTATCATCAAAACCCAGGGAAAAAAAAAAGCAACCAGGATTTTGACCAAAATTATTATTTTTTCCAGATACCTCTTTTGTTTTTTTGAAGAAAACATTGGAGAGTCACTGAGAGTCTCCCTGCTGTTAGCTTCCATTTCTTTGGGCCACCCTCACAGCTTCCTACGCTCTTGCTCTTCCATGGACCACACAGTTAGTCAATGAGAGGGAGAGGCTAAAAAACTCTGCCTGAGGAGGCTGGTCCCTCCAGAGTGCACAGTAAAAGTAACAACTATGAGAGTTCTTGCAATCTGGTGATAGAGAAAAATTAAAAAAAAAGACTCGACTGTTCAGATTTTTAACATGAATTTTGATAAGAGTATGGATGTTAAAAATGTTGTTCACAGGGCACAACATCATCCTGTCTTTTGGTCAGAAACGGGAAAGTAAAAAGCTCCTTCAAAGTGGGAGATTGGTATTAGAGCTGCTGAACTACTGTCCACAAATTGCTCTGTTTTAATTCATGATCAAAGGTGAACAAAAGCCAAAAGTGAGCAGCAACAAATCTTTTCAGCATATATTGAGGATAGGGTGTTTTTAGTCTTTGATTGCATATATGTATAATGAATATTAAAGCTGAGCTGTGTTATGATGGCTCTGTTTCAAGCACTCATGTGCAGAGGGCATTTTTCTGCCTGTAAATAGTTAATTCTCCATATGAACCATGTATTAATCTGTCAAAACTGTAACATAAGGGTATGGTTTTTTTGCATGGAGAATCTATTTGGTGATCCAGAAGTGACACATATGATAACTAGATTATGCTGAGGATGCACTGATCCTTTGGCACAGCACTGTACACAGGAATATCCTCAGGTACTTTACTAAGTTGCAGTTGCTGATTTTAATTTGATTGATGCAACTCTGTGGCAGAAGAATATGTCCAAACCTGGGGTCAAGGACCTGACCCTGCATCTTTTGAGAGAGCTTGCACAGCACCACTGGCAAATGTAGTCTTTGACCCAGGCAGAGCAGGTAGAGCATCCATTCTTTAGAACATTTCTAATACAAAAGTACAGAGGCACATCATGCAATTGTGTCAGAACACAAACCTCCAGCAGCCACCTTGTCCCAAGGTTCTAAACACTTCAAAGACTGAACAGGACCAATTCTCTTGTCTGGGTGTATATCCAAATTTTTTAGTATCTAACTGTTTTAAGTAAGACTTTAAAAGATATCTTTCAGCTCATTTACTTTAGTGGAGTTACTCTAAGCTTATAGTTGTGTGATTAGTCAAAATCAGGTCCTACATAAGCAGCTATTCAGACCATAAGACTTGGAAAGATACTGTCAGAATAAGAACTTGCCAGAATGCTGCAGCAGTCCCTTATGCAATGCATCTCCTTCACAGATGTGACAGTTGCAGCCAATGGGCCTGCTGTCATGATTGAAACCCTATAAATATTTCCCAAAGACTGAAAAGCAAAAAAAGGACAAAAGAAAAGAGTGAATATAAAAACTAAAGATCATGTAAGATCATTTTTATTCACACAGACACATGAGCTTATATAAAGTTCAAATTGTATCTTGGGTTTGCATTGCCAGGTTTTGATAGCGGGGGGATACAGGGATGGCTTCTGTGAGAGGCTGCCAAAATATTTCCCCATGTCCAACAGAGCCAATGCCCCATGGCTCCAGGACGGGCCCACACCTGGCCAAGGCTGAGCCCATCAGGAACAGGGGCAGCACCTCTGGGATAACAGATCTGGGAAGGAAGAGAAAAAACTCTGTGCAACTTCAGTCAAAGAGAGAAGTGAGAATATGTGAGGAACATCCCTGAAGACACCCAAGTCAGTGGAGAAGGAGAGGGAGGAGGTGTTCCAGGCACTAGAGCAGAGATTCCCTGCAGCCCATGGAGGGCCGTTCTGGGGCAGAGATCCACCTGCAGCCCTCAGAGGAACCCACACCAGAGCGGGTGCAGATGGAGGAGGCTGTGATCCCATGGGAAGACCATGCTGGAGGAGACTCCTTGCGGACCTGTGGAGAGAAATCCCACCCCGAAGCAGGTTTGCTGGCAGGACTTGTGACCCTGTGGGGGCCTGTGGGAAGGACCCCAGTTGTACAAGTTCAGAAGGACTGTCTCCCAAGGAAACGACCCCACTCTGGAGCAGGTGAAGAGTGGGAGCAGCCCTCCTTGTTAGGAGTCATGAGCAGTTAAGAGGTAGGGAAATTGGGAGTACTGTTGAGCCTAGGAAGAAGGGATGGGTGAGGCAGAAGGTGCTTTAAAGGTTTTGTTTTGTTTCTCATATACCCCACTCTGATTAGATTGGTTGTAAATTCAAACTAATTTCCCCGAGCTGAGTCTGTTTTGCCCATGACAGAAACTGATGAGTGATCTCTTCCTGCCCTTATCTCATCGACCCATGACCCTTTTGTTATATTTAATCTCCTCTGCCCAGCTGAAGAGGGAGGGATAGAGAAGCTTTGGTGGGAACCTGGCATTCAGCCAGGATCAACCCGCCACAAATGTGCACAGTTTTCTACCTTAATATTTAACATGTACATTAGGCTCAGATTTAGATTTAACCACTATTATAAGATAAATTGTCAACAATCAGGTAAAAAGAGTCTATTTCCACTCTGTAGGTGTGCAGCTCAGAGGTCTTGTACGTACTTACTTATTTTTTCCTAATCATAGTATGGAAGCAAGCAGAAGAAATATGGTATTTCAGGAGCTGAGACTTGGGTGAAAATTGGCCAGTAATTATAAACAAGATTTTCAGCTGAAATGATGACACATTTCCTCAGGACTGAAACACAGTGACGTTATGGTATTAGAGAAAATTGTTCTAGAAAATCATGCTTCAAACTATATATGGATTAACTGCAGGTTTAAGTTATTGTTGCTGACATTGGAGAATTTAGGATGAAAATACTGCTGGTTTAAAACCTGAAAGAAACAAAGGATATGTTATACCTAAATGGACTAATTTTCACCTAATAAAAGAAATGTGTAACTACTGTCTTCACTGAATTTACATTTTATTTGTACTTCAGAGGCTTTGAACTCCCTCTGGAGAAGCACATCTGGGAAGCGTCTTGCATAGAAGGTTAGACAAATGAAGATGCTTTAATGTTTTATGGCAGTCATGTTAAGGAAAATACTTTCATTAGCTCTACAGACATATTATACATTTTAGGGCTGTTTTGTTTTATATTTTGAAGTATCATAGTTCATTACTTCCTCGAGAAAAGTTCTGAAAATGCAGATTAAATGCCTCAGATGAAACAGTACAAACAATACAATTTGTAACAGTGGAGAAGATTATGACTATGTCCTCAGGTAAAATGCCTTGTGAATTTATATTTCCCATGGAATTCCTTTCACTGTTCCAGGATAATATTGCTCTATTTGCATTACAGTCTGTGCTGTATGTGGAAAGTATGAAATAGGAGTTCTTTCCACCTGCACCACAAACTAGACATTTTGCTGCTTCTGTTCCTTACAGAATAATCCCCTGCCCCCACCTTTTTTAAAAAATTCAATTTGTTGTGACACAAAAATCTATTAAGTACATTAGCCTTTAATAAAGTTGATCTCTCAAGTAATCCCTTTTGCAAAAGTGTATTTTCAACCATTTTAATCTTCTGTTTATTTAGAAAACCAGGCATTTTGAACAGCCACTGCACATTCTTGAATCCTGCTGTGCTAAATATTTGGATAAGAGAATTAACATGCATGGTTGTTAAGAAAACTAAAACTGTTTAGGAATTTTTTTCAAAAGATGACAGTATGTCATTTCAAGCATAGAAGTTTGGAGGTTTGGACTCCTGTCGGCATTTACAGCAACAGACAGCACTTAAGGCAAAGGTTAACGAAGGCCAGAGGAAAATGACCATGAGGATGTCATCAGGTTGTAGAAGACAGGACAGGTTTTAGATCCTGATCATGATATTGAAGTGTGGGTGTCTGTATGAAGATCTTTATGTTCTTATTAGTCAGTGAAGCTCTGCTCTGTACAGGCAGGTGCTAGCCAGGCAGGAAGTCACCAGGTGCCAGCTTCAGAGTGAATTGAATCACTTTGAGGCACTTAAGAAAAAAAAATTACCTTATTCCTCCATTACTTTCTTTTTCTTTCTAAGGCTTTAGGAGTCTGTTATGTACAGGTCACAAGCTGACATGGGAAAGCTCTATCTGTATTAGAATACTGCATTTATCTGTGATTTTTTTTTCTGATGCTGACGTATGAAATGATCTTGTTTGACTTGTATTGAACAATCCTACCCTGCCAAATACAATGGATACATCTAGACTGATTCTGTGAGTGGTTTCTGGTGTCTGCTAGCTGACAAACTATGCCCAGGAATTACTTGTGAAACTGCTAATTAGATTAGGCCAAAACTGTACAAGGACAACTAAGTACAGACTTAAGATCCAGTGATGGGGAACACTCCCTGGTGCTTTTTAATTTCCTAGCATGAAGAGGACTACTAAGTGTGAGCATTCAGAAAAGCACTAATTTCCAATCTGAGCCATCTTCCTGTCCGTTTTGGGAGCAATGACCACTCTGCAATACTGTTATCACAGCTTCTATCCATTCTGTATATTCAGTGGTCTTCTCTGGTCCATGTTTCCTAGTGAGCAGAAAATAAGTCAGCCTTTGAAGGTCATCAAGTATGCAGTGCAAACAAAGTTTTTGGTTGCATCTCCAGCTGACTGGGAACAGTTGAACCCACTGAGGCTGAAGGTTAATGCCTCTATGGCTGTTCATTAGTCATGGTCTGCAAATGGTCTGGCCATGAATCTGTTACTGGACTCTGACCAAAGGCCTCCTAGGGTAACACAGAGGTTTTTTGTCCTCTGTGATCAAACCAGGCTATAGAAAAGACTCACCACATCATGTTCTTCTTGTCAGTGACAGAAGGAAAGTTTGTGGTAGCCAAGTTTGAGACCTTTGATTTCCCGTCCCCATTGTCAGCCCCCAAAGATTTTTAAGCTATAGAGGTGGAAAGCCAACAAGGCATTGTGAATCAATTTGGCCATAAACATTTTCCAAAACCTAAAATTATTTTAGAAAGTGGGAATTCTTGTTTAAATAAAAATCATCTATGACACAGATTAAAATATTGCTTTCTTAGCTTGAAATAATCCTTGTCATACCAAAGCTGCAGTAACTGTTAGAGCAATGTACAGAGACCATTTGTCAAGCTGATTTTCCTCAATCTCATCACAGTCCCACATGAAGAGAAGTTCAGGCACCTTGTTCACATTGCAAGAACATAACCTTCATAGCACTAATGCAAGTTACATTTGCTTTACCTAAAATCAGTTGTTTCCAAGCTTTGTTGCACCTAAAGCAACAAACCGATTTATGCACCTTATAAATGTGTTAAATCTTTGGGGCGTGTATACTAAGAGAATGAAAGTTTTTAAATTGTGGATCTTGTTTCCAAAAGGTTCTGTGACTGTCAAAATGGTCAATGTTTTCAAAAAAGATAGAATCTGGACAGATAGCCATTGATGGATAGTAAACATGATGCTCCAGATAAAGTTTTGGCTCATAAGGTTCTGAACCAGATTCAGTATCTGGATTTTAGTACTTGTGCCAGTGAAATGGTCAAAAGGTGTTTTGGTGTTCCAGCAAAAACTACTGGCCTCTGTTTAAGTCAGCCTTCAGACTGTGGATATATGATCATGCTTACCTTATTCCCTAAACAAAACAGCATTGTCTTTATCCACAGACCCCTTTTCCTTACACTTTTAACAGTTCAGTAGCCCCACTAGCCTACAACAAAATTCTATGAAATCAGTATGTATTTGTGTTTTACAATATATCAGAACATATTCATTTGTAGTATAGAGATAGGGGGTAAATGTTATTTGGAAGAATTCTGAGTCACATGTGAGTGCTTCAAGTTGCTCAACTTGAGACAGACTAAGTAGCAGTTTTCTAAAAATAGTTTTGATGACTTGAAAGCTCAGGAAGTTAATACTGTTCAGCTCACCTCACTCCACTTGGGAACAAAGCTTCCGTGGTGTACCTCAAAATCTTACACACACCATTTGCTCTTGCTGCCATCATCCAATGAATGCTTCTAAAGTACAGCACGTTCTGGGGATAACAGCAGCTGCTGCTGGGGGGAGCTCCTCCAAGGTCTCTGTGTGAGCTATACATGATCTCTCTGCCAGATCCCTGAGGAAGAGCTGGTAATTTCTTTATTTTTGTAGCCTTCTAGCAAGGCTAATGAAATGTCCATTTTTCAAAAACAAATCCATAATTCTTGAAAACATCACTCACAATCTTTGTTGTAATTTCATATAATGTGATCAGCTGGAGACTTCAAGAGCTCTTCTGGCTTAACCCCAGGGTTATGTTATTCCACTGCTGATTATGAAAAGCCAAAATAAATATGTAAACTGAATAGCTTTTGTCATTGATTTCATTATTGTAATCCCTACTCCAGTTGCTCTGATAAAATAATGAATCATCAACAACTTAATGTACAAGAATATGTTCTTTCATCACCAACATGATTTTCATGGCAAGAACCCTATTCATTCTGAATTGTGAGTATAATCTTCTGCACATTTTTATGATTACATGCTTTTTTTCAGAAGTTTTTGTGTTGCATCTTAACAGCAGTGAAGAAGTAATGTAATGAAGAAAGGCTGGAGATGCAATGAAGAAAGGCTGGAGATGTAATGAAGAAAGGCTAGAGATGTTTTCAAACCCCAGATTTTTATAGTATATTTGTAACTGATACCATCGTTTTTGTGGAGAGAATGTATGGATTTACCAATTGCTGCTTTTGTCATCGGTGGGGAAGAGGGAGATTGCAATTTCTGGTGAGATATCTCATAGATGGAAGTGCCACATGTAAAAGTCCCTCTTGCATGTTTTGTATAGCTTGTATAATTTATCTCAATGTAAACCAATGCATTAGAAAGTCTCACAAGGTTTTTGTGTAAGGTCACAATCTTTTTTACATTACTTCCTCCTTTTCTGCAGTGTGACTAACTTATATTCTAACATATATTTGAGATATTTAGGCATTTAAGGCATAATAGTGCTCAAGGAGCCATAAGAACATTGTAGGCAGAAGTCACTGCTGAGAGACAAACTTGGTCGGTAGAGCCCTTAGAATATTTTGAAAATGCAAGTTTTACCTCTGTTGTTCACTGTGATTCTAATCACTTGTCACTTGTTTTGAAACATGAGGTGAAATAGATCTGCATGTCACTGCAGTCACCTACATCTAAATGGTCAGAAAAATTGGTGCGATTCAGGTACTTTTTATTTATTTTTGATCTCTACTCTAAGATTCCATTAATTAAGTCTTAAAAATTATGCAAGCCTTTTCTAAATTGTAAAGAGAAATAAGAGTGACTAGGTCAGATTTAGTTGACTAAAACTTTCATGCTTACATTCCACCACACTTTTGAACTATGCCATCATCTTCAGCAGCCCTTTGAAAATTTCATCAGACAAATATGATGAAAAAACATCATAATTCAGACGTAAAGGACCAGGCCAAGTTTAGAAGGGAAGTCACTAACATGAATGAAAAGGAAAGGTTAAACCAAATATCCTGAGCAATGAATCTGTTGACAATCCCACCACTCTGAAGTGGGATTGTGAGATATTCTGTTCAAACTAAAAACAACTGAGGGCTAGGCACTGCAGTAAGTGCAAATTAAAGAATGTGAGAAGCTGTTTCATCTAAAATCCAAGTCCAAAACCATGAGTTTAACATCAGGTTGGTCAAACACTTGAATTTTCATTTCATAGGGACGTGGTGATTTTTCAGTGGTGGGAAAGGAAGGTATGTAAAATAATTAAAAATATATTCCAGTCACACACAGAGTTTTCAGAGAAGAAATTTGTACAAAGGTTTTCAGTAGTATTTTATCACCTGACACAGGATATTATTTTTAAGAATATGGTGCTCATGATTTTTGGTCCTCAACCTTCAAAACAATTATAACACAAAACTTGGGCAAATGAGTTTAAATTCTAAAATGCCTATAGCTACAAAATCTGCTGAATGGAATAAAAAAGAATCTGCAGTTTAGGTACCACTAACTCAGTTCCCTTACAGACATTGGGTCATGTTTGACCATGGAAATATTGACACTACAGAAAAAATATTATGAATGCACAGGTCATGGCAAATTACAACACACACACACAAATGTGCTATCTTGTGATTCACTGACTACAGTAGAAGTCTTAGTCCACAATAATGTACTGCAACTCTTGCATGAATTCCATTTCCTCCCACGGAGGAAAACAACATTATTGCAGCACCTACTTGTAGTGTGCCACAGTTGCATATATCCTCTAGTCATTAGCAAGCAATACATTTTATATTGCTTAAAATAATCTTCTCTCATTTCAGCCAACTTTGTTCCAACACAGGAAAAGAACTGTCTACAAGTCTGATCTAATTTGTCAGGTTTGTGCATGGTTATGTGGGAAAATCCAGATTTTGTGGAAAAATATGTCTGTAGAATCCTATGGCTGTTCAGGGAAAAAAGGGTCCCGGATTGTCATCAAAAGGTTAGATTAAGTGCAAGACAGTAGTAAGCTGACTCAGATTTTGTAGATGTTTCAAGGTCCTGCCCTAAATGGGTTTACCAGAGCATGAGATCAGTTCTTTGAGGCTTACCTGCATTGATGTGAAATCCAAGACCCCTGATAGCTGCTGTTCTGAAATACACTCCCTCCCTCTCCTCCTATGCCCATACACCCTTATGGAACTTAAACCAGGTAAAAGTGCCCAGTCAGCAAGCTACAAGAATTAGACACTGTAACACAGAGCAGATTGATCCTGAAGGACTTTTACTAGCCTTCACTAAATCTGAGCTACCGTTGTTGGGACTAGTAGAGAATTCCAAAATCTTGAGACAAGCCAATAAACCATCAATTGTGTTTCCTGTTTGCTTGCTTTCCTCCATCCAACTGCTATTGTCTTTTTGAGGTCCAAACTGCGCCTGCTCTTCATCAAATTTTTAAAGTCATAATAAAATCTGATTATATTTAGCAGATAGAAAACCATTTGCATGCAGAATAACATAGTGAAAATCTGCACTAATTTCCCACTGTTCCCATCCTGCTGACCTTTTAGTTGCCTGGAGAAGAAGCCCAGAAAAAGCTCCTTGGATTAGCTCTTTTCCAGAAGAAAAAAAATATCATGTTTTGTATTACTTGTTCTGTATCATTAAGATAATTAGATAAAAAAATCCCACCAGAGGATAAGGAAACAGCATTTCTGTACTGAAGAATTAGGAACTATAAAAATTAATTGCATACTTCTTTACAAATATAGATGCTGTTTTTCAAATTTTCTTTCCCACACAAGCTGTAGCCACAGAACCACTGAACTAAAACTTGTGAAAGGCTGGGGCATGTCCAAGGAGCACATCTGAATCTAGGAACTTGGAAGCCTTCATTGTATTCATAATTCATATAGGTCAAAGGCTGCACCCAGTGTGCACATGAGCCCAAGTGGTTGAACTCCACAATATAAACAAAATTGAGGCTTTCCATTTGGAGGCTTCCTGAAGCTCCTATAAGTGAAGATAATCAGGGATAGAAAAGACACCTCTAGGACATGGAATGAGGAAGAGGTGGGGAATTATGTGTAGTCAGGTGTGGAAGGAATGAGGAGCAGCAGAGGGTCCCTAGACACATGTGAAAAAGTCAGGTAACCTGAGACTGCTGCTCCATTTCTATCTTATTTTCTCCTAGAATCTGACTCTGGGATACATAAGCCAACTAGATATCAGTGCCTATTAAAGTCATGGTAACATAATTTGTGTTAGAAGAGATGTCTGGAAATCATCTGATCCAAAGCCCATTCAAAGCAGGGCCAGCTTCCAAGTGAGGCACAGGTCGATGGTAAACCAGCCTGCTCAGAGACAAATCCAGATCACGTTTTTGGAGATTCCCCAATCCATCCTCACAACCATTTCTGCAGACAACACTAGAAGCTCAGCTGCCTCCTCGACTCTGGCCCTCCCAGCTCTGAGTACCTTTCTCGTACTCACACCTCCTACTTCAGAGCTGAATAACTTCCTGCTAATTGGTGTTGCTGTTGCAGAGTTGAATATTCGGTGTGACCACTGCCCAACTCTTCACATAATAGCATCACAGAATGGTTTATGTTGGAAGGGGCATTGAAGATCACTTTGTTCCAACCCCTGTGCCATGAGCAGGGACACTTTTCACTAAACCAGGTTGTTCAAAACTCCATCCAATCCAGCCTTGAACACTTCCAGGCATGGAGCATCTACATCTTTTAGGCATCCTGTTCCAGTCCCTCACCATCCTTAGAGTATAGAATTTCTTTCTTATAGATGACATAAAACTAACCTCTTTCAGCCTGGATCTACTGCCCTTTGTCCTACCACTGCATGTCCTTGGTGAAAAATACTGCAATTGTCTAAATATCATCTAGGTAAAAAAAAAGTAGAATAAACGATTTGCATTTCTTATATCAGCATTGAAAAATTCAGAGAAACAGAAGGTGCCAGTTTAAAACAGACATGTTTGAGGGAACACTGTCTGATTTCTACAAATGCTACTACCTAATTATGCTAATTAACATCTGCCCTTGTAATGAAAATTATATTCTAAGGAATAACAATTTTTCAATCAATATTACGAAACTGAGCTGACAGCTAAAGATAAGAGGTTGCTGTGCCATGGGGAAAACACATTCTTATTAATGCATTGGGACTAGGAAGAGACCAGGCTGAAAATTTTTATGATTTACATATAACTCTTAATTTATTTGAGTGAAAATATTGAAAAACTAGCTTACCGTAAAACCTGGTAGACAGAGAAGGTAGAGTTTTTGTTTGTGTCTGAATACATACCTAATGCTAAAGGAGACTTTTGTTTCAGATGTTTTTCTACTTTCCAAAAATAAGAGAAGTCTTCAAATCCAATAAAAACCATTCTGCAGTAAACAGGTTTTGTAAAAATATTGCTTTTTTTCATTTATTTTTAAAAGTAAGTATTTGAAACTAGAGACCTAATAATCTCCCTAGACTGAATATATTTATTGAATCAGTAGCCTGAACACTTCCAGGCCAAAGTGCACTCATCTGTTACTCAATACAGAATTCAACTCTTCTGACCCAGATGTCAAAAAGAGAAATCAATAAAACTTGCACTACTCGAAACAGACAAATCATGAACAGGAGAATCATTCTCTGCCTGTTTAATAATAAGTCTCTTAAATATCTGAGAAGAAGGAAATACTGCATGAGTAATAGAAGTTTAAAAGAATTTCCTGGCTACTGTTTATACAACAAATATAAAAATAATAAGTTATATTTTAACAAGCAATATGTGAGACAGCCTGACATATGGTGATGATGTTAAAGCCTGGATCTCCAATCCCAGAGTTGTGGTAGGGAAGCCCTGAAAGTGGAGTGTCTTTTTTATTCTTCCAACTCCAATAATTTGCTTCTAAAGTTCATATAGTGATTGTTTGCATGAGTAGAAGTCTCCAAAGGCCTTACTTTCTATGATCCAGTCTCACAATGTCTTTTGCAGGCTTGGTGTGGAAATTTGCAACACCCTGTTCTTCCATGGTTTCATTGCTAACAATGTGGTTTACTGATGAACAGCTGTAAGCGTCTGACAATTTGGAGAAGGGTTGTGCATGCCACTTGCTCTGAATAAAGGCTATCTCTGTGCTGCCTGCTTTTTTGCTGACTGTATATCTTTGTAAAATAAACTGACGACAACTTTAGAGAGTGGTGCTTCTGGAAAGTCTGTAGCAGTTGACAGGTTGGATGGGCAGTGCTGCATTTCTTTTTCAGAAAGTATAATTTGCAGGAAATGGCCTAAAATTTCCAAAGTGACTAGAGAGATTTTGAGTGGTGCTTTTTTATCCTTTCTTTTATTAATGTCTTTTTCTTTTGCATTGTTTTTTCCTTCTTTCTCTGTATCTCTTTTTCTTTCTTTTTTTTTTTTTTTTTTTTTTTTTTTTCTCTCTGGACTATGGAATTTAAAATTGTCTTTGTTCTTAGAAAGGAACAACTTAGCCATAGATGCAATCTCTGCATCCCCATGGCCCTCCCTGGGCTGCAGGGGGATCTCTGCATCCCCATGGCCCTCCCTGGGCTGCAGGGGCACAGCTGCCTCTGCCTCACCCTGGGCTGCACCACGGGCTGCAGGGCAGTCCCAGTTCCAGTGCCTGGGGCACCTCCTGCCCCTCCTTCTCCTCTACTTGTTCCTCTTTCATGTTTTTACCCCACTCTTCCCCGGTGCAATACAACTTTGTTTTTGCAATTACAACTGTGCAATAACTTTTTTTTTCTTCTTAAATCTGTTATCACAGAGGCCTTACCACCATTTCTAATTGGCCCAGCCTTAACCAGCGGCACATCCACCTTAGGAACTGCCAGGGATTGGCTCTGCTGAACATGCTGGAAACTTCCAGCAGCTTCTCACAGAAGCTGCCCCTACCAAAACTTGGCCATGCAAACCCAATACACCACTTTGTTCTCATGTGATTATAACCTAACAAATATGACACAATATTTTATAATGTACTGTAGTAATAAAAAAATCTGAAAAATAGAATTATATATAATTGCATAATACAATAAATATAGAATAATATTAGAACATAATGTTTTATCATGCAACATGATGCATATATATATATGTGTGTTTGTGTGTTTGTGTGTGTGTGTGTGTGTGTGTGTGTGTGTATGTATATATGTACAAAAATATGGCTGTGTAATACCTTTGAAGTCCTTAGCATTACTGGACACACAGGCCATAATGGTAAGCTAAACATTTCAGTTCAAGCATCCTGAGGCCAGCAATGCAGCTTGACGTAATTTATATTATTAAATTGTGGTGGGTGGTCACACTCAGATATGATCCTTGGCACATGCTTGCTTCTGAGACGTGCCTAGGAGTAGTTTGGAAGATCCTTGATTGCCCAACATAACCATTCTAGCGACCGTTGTTATTAGTTACAGATGTGCCAATAAAGTTGAAAAATCAGACAACTTCTCTCACTTACTCCATGTTTTAGACAAGATTTAACCAATTCTCTTGGCAGATTTGCAGAGAAATGCCACCCTGCTTTAACTATTGCACCTCATATAATTTCCATTTTAAAGAGTAGACCAATACTCCTACTCATGATTAAATAACAGGCTGAATGAATATGTTATAAAACAGCACAGAGTGTAGCTGATTTTAACCTTTTTCTTTAATCTACTTTTAAAAGACTGCTCTTACTCAAATGTTGATGCTAGGAGAAAGAAGCTTCTGCTGGAATGCCATGTTTTATATCCCCATTATCATCCTCATCACAATCTTGACTATGATATTGGTCACACTCGTCATGACCTACAATTATTTATGTTTTGTGCTGCCATGCTGTTTAAAGAATCATGTTATTGAGCACATTGTAGTTGTGTTTAGGTAGCATACCTGAAATTTCAGGTCTCAAAGAGTTCTCTTCTAAAGCTGTGGGAAGAAATAATAGTCAGAGATAAAGAAAATGGCAGTAGAAAGAAGAAAATTGTGATAAACAGCTTTAATGAATGTCAGTCACAGCACACCAGCTGCTAGAATTTTGAGTGTTTAGCCAAAGGGCTGATACTTCAACTACTTATTTTCCTGTATAAACCTAATGAACTGAGCATCCACAGGGTCAGGACCCCTGCTTGCATTTTGTTACAGCTGTCTGGGGAGCTATGAATTCCATGGTGTTCATGTTCTTAGCAAATTTCCGTGACTTTCAACATGTTGAGGTATTTGTGGATGGCTGGACGTGAAAGTAATCAGCTGTGCTAAATTCACTGAGAACCCCTGAGTGCTGCCAATTCAAACTTTAGGCTGAACAGACAGTTGATAGAAGTAATTCAGCCAAAAAAATTCTGTGGTAATATTGTTCAGACTGTAGTTCTCTTCATTTGTTAAGTATTGACCTCCTTTGTTTATGGTGCCAGAGAAAACCACTAAACCTAACTTTCATTGGAAGTGCAAGAAGAATGAAGGTAGTTAAGAACTGTGAAATTCATTTGGATTTCTTACTGTGAAATTCATTTGGATTTCTTAAGTCTTTCTTCAATAAGATAACTATCATGCTACTCTTCTTGCTGGCATGTTTGTTGTAAAATAAAATTTTAAGGTTCTCTTCACAGGGTAGGTAGACAAAACAATTCCTTTTCCAGCTTGAGCCCAAGGACAACCATTACAAGTTTCAGGCCTAGAGGTATAAACAACAGGAAACTAAAGAAGAGCAAAGAAGGAGCATGGGACTTCATAACCTGAAGTTATAATTGGACAATTAACTCCAATATGCAAATGGACCAAAACTTATAAAAACATGAGATTCATGACAGGTCATCCATTTTGTGACCATTCAGGATCCAGCTTGGGTGTAGCCCTGGCCAGGCTCTTGTACTGCCCAAGAGGTGTCCTTTAAGGCCTTTAATAAATACCTACTTTATTCCTTTATCTCTGCTTAGTCTCTGTTCCAGGTCAGCCTCTCAAGACATCAAGTCATCCTAAGTATTAGCAAAAAGCAGTACCTCTGCTGTTTTCTGTTTGTTAGTCTTTATGCCTGGAAGAATGATTTGCATGTGATCCTACGTTGCAGCCCTGAAGTATTTCTTAGGATCAGGCTAGATTCAATTTGGCAACTGTCAGAAAAAAGTCCTGTATTTTGGCTCTGAAAAAAGACCCTGGATCATTTTTTAATACTCTGCTAACTCTAAAGATACAATGACAAAGGGAAGCACGTAAGGTAAGATTTATGCCAGCTAATTTTAGTTGTTTTAAAATTTAACCCTAAAATCTAAAGCAGTTGCTCCCTTTATAGTGATCAACAGGCACTTTCAATGGACATTTATTCAAGCATCTATTAAGTACTTATTTTTAGAATAAATTGATCTGATTTGATATCCAGAGGTACCTATTTCATTGTAGGACTATAAAGGGACTCAAAGCACATTTAGGATTTATCTGGGATTTAGAGCCAACTTTTATTTATGCTTGGGCAGATGTATCCTTCTGTTAACCAGCCAGAATGCTGTTGTATCTCCTGGATCAATATCTGAGAAATAAATCAATTGAAACCATAGGAAAGGTTTCTTATTCTTGTGAAAAAATAGGCATAATGATTCTAGAAAATATCCTTGCCATCTTACAGATGTGTTTTCATTCTCCTGAGTTTTACTTGTTATATATAGTCAGATGAAGTCATCAGCATTAAAAGCTCTTTTTTTTATGATCAAACCTTATTCAAAATCTTTTCCTTCTCAAAATACCTCATTCTCAACATTAAGTGAGAGCTGCAATTTTTTTCTAGCTCTTCAGAGATACCTGAAGCTTAAGTGAACTTCTGGACTAAGGACCATCAAGACACAAAACACCAAAGCAGAAAGTGATGTTACGGCTCTCTCCCCAGAGCTCACTTGGTTCCCTCCAATTTTGTCCATTTAAACTGAAAATCAGATTAGCAATCTAAAGCACTGGTTTTTAATGCTGTGCTCCAGTTTACCCTGTTCCTGGAGAAATGGCATGGATAGGAAGTTACTCTTAGCTTACTGTAAAACTGGGCCCCTCACTCCTTGGCACATCACAGTTCTTTCAGTCTGACAGCCAGGGCAAGTCTTCATTTAGTGGTGCACACAAAACAAATTCTTCTAAGATGCAGATAATGTCAGAGACACATAACATTAATCATGCTGGATGATCAAAACTGACCTGATATAGAATTTGGTTTCTACAGATTTCTGAACATTAGGATAAAACCAGAATTAGGTGTCTAAATTGGAATTCTCCCATTATATTTTTCAATTATTTTGTTCTTCTTCAGTACACTTTCTATCCTATCTCTCCTAAAAACAATTGACCAAATCCATATTTTGGAGATTAGTTTTACAGTTTTCCGCAGCTGTTATTGGCAAGAATTGAAAACAACAAGTACATAACCTGGAAGGTGTTCAGAAGTGCTGCAAAGAACCTTGTGCCTTGTATTTATGTCCTAATAACTCTGTTTTTTGAAGCGGTGAGAATCATATGGACCTTTAAAGCTGGGATTAGGAGGCAAGGTCAGGTTGTCAGGGAAGCTGTGGTCCTTTTACCTTCCTCAAGCACAGAATATGTTTCATGGCCTGGGGTTATTGAAGCCTGTTCCCTGCACAGGTAAGCCCAGACTGATTTTAGCATCTTCTGTTTTGGGTTTGTGATTCACTGTTTAGGCCCATAACATTTCAAATTTCTTGTTTACAGTCAGAGAGTTTGGTACTTTTGACCTTCTCTATGTGGAACTGAAAGCAGATGTACAGCTAAAACAAACTTGTAGTAATGGACAAAAAAAAACTGTCAACAGTTTAGCAAATTTACTTGCAAAGGAATGTGAACCACATTCCACAGGGGCTCTGTAAAATTTTTAACTAGTTGTATCCTTACCTTGTAAGTGCACAGTAAACAGATGCTGTGTAAATAAGACTTGGGATAGGTTTCCTTCCAGTCTATGCATTGCCAGAGGTGATATTTGTGCTTTCATATCCCGACAAGTGGATAACTGGTTTTAGAGACTAGACTTCCATAAAGGAGCAGGCATCACTGTGAGCTGTGAAACACTGGGATTATGTTAATGTAATCACAACTTAATGGGGAGATGTCTTTAATATTAGCAATGATGTACAAGAAAGAGAGTAGGTCAAGTACTGCCAGTAACTGAAAGTATGGAAAGAGGCAGAAGTAGGCTTTTGACATAAACACATTTGATACATAAACTATTGAAAAAAGTAAAATATTGCTAAGGAGAGAGGTAAGGAAGCTGACTGAATGTAAAACATCCAAACTTTTTTAAAGCAAAGCAATAACATATATAAGAAAGTGAAAAATGTGTATGAAACTGAAATTTTTTAATAATAATGCTTTTAAGAACTGTAGTCATCCTGCTTTTAATATTCCTTATGATTAATGAATTACATTAAAATAGGTAAATACATCTACTTCTTACATGCAACAGCTATATATATATATCAGATTTAGTCCAGATTTGCAACATATCATATACTCAGGGTTTTTTTTCAGAATGAATTACATTTACCATTGCAGATTACATACTGAAACAAGGTGTTGGTATCAGAAAACACACCAAAGGCACTTGTGGAGCAGAGGCTGAGCATCCACTGTATGTATTCCATGCCCTTCTTGTGGTTCACTGCTGCTGAGCAGCCCCTTCATAGAGAGTGGGTTGCAAGGTTGGTTGCTGTGGGGAGTGGTTTCCACCTCTCTGATCTGTCATAGATAAAGCAGGATCAGCCAAAGGAAGGTTTGCCCAAGGTTGCTAGGGCAGGCAGCCTTGTGGGAAATAGCTGTCATTGGTAGTTTATTATTTCTCAGCATTTGGCTGGAGAGCAATGGATGTGAGTTGGGTTTGCATTACAATTCTACAGTCAGCCTTAAACAATGGACTCTTCAATGAATTTCTTTGGGCAACTTCATGTGTTTAGTTCCCCCACATAGTATCACCAAGAGGGATGATGCACTAACCTTGTTTATATCTGTGTGAGTAAACTTATTGGCTGCTCAGGAGCTGGCTGCTCTTCTGAGGTGGGAACAAGGAATTGAAGGAGTAAAAAAAGAGTAAGGAAAGGGCTAAAAATACATAATGGGAGAAGCAAGAAGGAAATTACAGTAGAAAATAACCCCAAACAAGAAGATATTCTTGTAAAACCTGGTTTTTAAACTTATATTTTAATGACAATGTGAGGTTCACTACATGGAATTCTTTGAAATAGGACAGATGCTTAGATCAAAAGTATTCTTATTTTGTAAAAGAACTTGCAACTATCTGTTCACTGTAGATACACAAAGAATGAATCTTCTGTTGCTGAGCTGGAGCCAAACTTTAATATCTGGGGTAGAATTTATATCTAATCTCCCTGGGTCTGTCTGGCTCACATACTGAGCTACTGGCCCAGGTAATTTAATATTCTGAAGGGGAAGCACACATGACACAAGCAAAGAAGACTTTGTTCTGATTTAACCTCAGATTATAATGCTATCATTACACAGATCTGTAAAGATTTCATGCTTGGAAAACTGCATATATTCAGGAGGGTTCTGAGTTTTTTTAAAAATGCCTGTCAATAACTTTCATCTTTTCCTAAGAACCCTCTGATTTCCTAAATTGTATAATTTTCCACTGCAGGTTTTAACTCATGTACCATATCTTAGTTTTATCCCAAGCTGGGAAATATTAGAAAATTATGGTAAAATAATTTTTGATGATCATGATTACTTCACAGCAGCTGCTTTTCTTAGGCTTTTGTCCTTAGTTACTTCTTTATCTGTTTTGGCCTTCCTTGTTAATAGTTATTCCTGTCTTCTGAGAGTAAAATTGTGAGGAAAATAAAATGAATAGTGATTTTATGTATGTTCTTGGCTTAATAATTTTTATTTGATGAAAAGTTTGTACTGCTTTGATGAAAATATTTTTGCATATCATTTTTAGTTGTACCAGTACAGCTGCATTATTTTTTCTTTTTTTTACCACCATATTTTGAACACAGGATATTTGTCTCTTGGCTCTATTTTCATGTTATGTAAATGAGAAGATTTTATTTTCTTTTGAAAAACATAGGGACTGAGCACAACCCTGCAAAACCAGCAAGAATGTATCTCACCATATAAGTACTCCCACTGAAATTTTAATACACTTTTAAAGTCTGGTCTTTCACTGGGAATTTATCTGGAAGTGAGAGCATTAAATGTTTTCTTAAGTCTGTTAAAATGCATTGGATGCATTATCTCAGAAAGATAGTAAGCAGCTCATGTTGCATTTTAGTTTTGTCAGAGTTTAGTTGGCCTTTGGAATACCTTGTTATGAAATGGGACAGATTACAGGACAATATTAACCTTAAAACCACTGGACAGTCAAAACAGCTTCCCATTTGTGTTTCAGGAAGTTTCAGAATATCCAACCCCATGTAAAAAAATCTCATTGACTCATATGGAGTCTATCAATAGATTATACCAAATTTGCTCTGGATTATATGTCAGCAGAAGGAATTAAAGTTGATGAGAAGTAGTGTATATATTTATGGGATTTATGTGAGTTTTGTGCAAGTTTGTCACAAAAGGTTATACAGGAACTCTTAACTAACTTTATGTGGATTGGAAGCTATTAGATTAAGTAAACCATCTAGCAGTCATACTTTTAAAGTTATTTTCTGACTGACAGTCACAATGCTGGTACAAGTTTTATATACACAGTAAGCAAAACTGGTAGCATTACATGTGGCTATAAAATCTTCTTGGCATCCATAATTGTAAAAAAACTTGGGCAACTCAGCTGAAGTGACTAAAAGAATGCACTGGTAACAACTGAAAACCAGACACTGCATTTAAAAAAAAAGGAGCTTTGAGTAAAAAGTTGCTATTGCAAAATACTTAGAGCTGTTTATAATTCCCTGACCTATAAAGTGACAATAATAAATGACACACAAAGGATTTTTCTCTTATTCCTATAGTTTCTGGCAAACAAATAGCTATAATGACTTTTCCAGGACTATGTCTTTAAAAAAATCTTGTTAAATAGTATTTACACTACAGCTGGAGTTCCTCTGTGTAAATGTCTTACTGTTTAAACAGCCTAATGCTCAATTCAGTTGTGAATCACACTGAGAATTAGAAGAGGGAAAGAAAACTTTAATGAAATCCTGATATTTAAAGGATTAGAAACCAGCTCTTGCTGGGATTGCAAGAGAGTACAGAGCTTCAGCATATAAATTCACAAACCTTTTCTCATAAGTTTCCTGCTGACAGAAGACAACTGCATACTGTAATTAGACTAACAAAAGAAGGGAGAAAAGAACCTCAAAAAAACCAAACTGGAAAGAAAAAGGAATTATACTTGGCTTTGTCATTTCTGAAGCTGAAGGGCAGGGGACCAGGGCAGGACAGTAAAAATATCCTTTTGTACATCTGCAGGGTTGTTTAAAAAAAACACAAACAGAAACATCTGACAGCAAGGTTCCCAGACTCCATCTATATCATGGAAAACCTTTCATAGTATCTGAGAATCTACAAAATTATTTCAGTTACCCAGAAGCTATCTGTGATGGATACACTTGACTCCAGGCTGTACTTTGGTTCAGGGTCACTAAGAAGAAACAGAGAACTCATACCCTGTTATGAACCTGCAGGCTGGAATATTCCTTACCTGAGACTGAGATCCTTCCTTGCTCAAGGTGGAGACACCCCTTACTTGTGACAGATCCTCAGTGACTGATAGCACGCTGAATTAATACTGAAAAACCATTGTTAACCCATGTAAGTACTCAATATTATTACCAACATTGTATAGCTAATCCATTAGGCATAAACCATTGTCTAAATCAGAGATTAAGATTGGATCTAGCCACACCTAGGCTCCATCTAGAGTTTTGGGATGAAGCGTGTCCTCTCTGGACCTCATGAATCAAGGAGAGGGTCTTCCTTACCCCTTGTACCTCCAGGCTCTCTGTGGATCATTCCAAAATGTTTTACATTTCATCAAATTTATTGAACTCTCTTAAATTACTATTTCACTTGAATAAAACCTGTTACTGCTTCTCTCTTTTGAGTGATGTGCATTCCACTCATCCATGAGACCAGCTGAACCTAGCAGCTACACCACAAGCCATAGGAAGCTATGAAATCCTTTCCCAGGACTGTGAGAGATTCAATTTGGCTAGCTGGAGACTCTGAAGGTAGAAAGAAGTCTCACAAGAAAACTAGCTGGATCAGCTTAAACGGCAGCTGTAAACATTTGATATTGCAAAAAGCCCCCAGATATTTTCTTTTATTTCCATCATGTCCAACTTTTCATCCTCAGCTCCACTTTCCCAAAGGATTTCAAGACAAATTCTCTGCTTTGCTCTACTCTCTATAAAAGGAAGTAATTATGTGTTGCATATCATCTCTGAGGATTTCCTGGGGAGGCATGGTGGGTGACCAGAATTAGCACAACCAACTCCTATTCCTGTTTGTGCAGTCTCTCATGCTCTAGTAGATCCAAGGGGGACAGAGGAATGGCTGGAAAATTATGTTCTCTGTTTATCCCCAGATGGCATCTGGTTCCAATGGACCCATTGGCAGCTGTCACAAAGTTAATTTGAAACATATTTCATTTTAATTTGGATAAATAAATCTGTAATTATGTTGAAAAAGCATAATTTATTGAGGACAACTCAGTGAACTTACACATAAAATTAAGTATTATGATTGTTAGCAATTTCTGAATTAAAGATACTATTGAAAAATTATGTCAACCCGATTCAAGTGGGGGAAAAGATGAAGAACATGTTTTTTAGGATATGAGTTTATAATCTGTTCCTTCAAAACTACAACATTTTATCATTCATTAGGTTTTTCATCTTGATTTTCTTAGTGTCCTATACCACCCTTCATGCTGAAGTTCTAGCATGGACTTTTTGCCAGTCTAGAACAGGAGAGTTTCAAAAACCCCATGAAGAAATTTGGATATCCAAACTAAATTTTTCCCCTTTATCTGTTGGGTGGAGGGCTGCCTTGTGGATTGTTGTTTCTCCCCAGCCTGTTTTGTATGGGTGTGTAACTGGAACACTTTTCTAGATAGGTATTCTAAGATTTCCTAACAAATACTGAGATATTTCAGCTCCTGATAAACCTAATTCTCCTTTGCTCCAAGAAATCCCTGTAGTTTGTCTGGAATGACTGATTTGCTAATTTCCTACTGCAAAGGCAATTCCCTTAGAGAGCTGCAAAGTTCTTGGAGTTCTTTCTACCAAGACTAAATGTAATGTGAGTGTGGCACTTCCAGTCATAGAAGGATCAGTTTTGTGATATGTGTGTGAGGATTAGAGGATGAGTTTTAGTTTCATAGTCTCTCTGTTATTTAGGAGCACAGGGCATAGGCAGACATGGTATGGGAGAAGACATACAAGTGGTTTATGAGTTCAGTGTGTTAATTTAAATTCCCATTTCAAACATTTGCTATATCCACATGTTATTTATCAAACAGTTTGGGGTAGCTAAGGATGTCAGTCCATGAATTTCCATTCCAATCTCTTCAAGTACTTCTGATTAAAATTCAAGGTTATCTATAGAGTGTTTCCTGGCATCAGCTATAACTGGGAAATCTGTCAGTGCTGTGCTGTGCAATACTTAGAAACAAATTTTTTTGCTGGTCATCTCAAAGTGAATTCCTTATCTTGTTAAGACTTGCTCTACATCTTCTGCACTAGATTACATTACTGACAATGCAAGTTGTTCCAAAACACATAATTCACAAAATCCTGGTCATGTTGTGAGTACTTTAAACATAACTAAGTGGTAAAAGACTTAGTCCATTGGAGATGCTTTGTTTGTATTGTCCTGTGAAATTTCAATCCTACTTGAAAAAGCAGAAAATAGTATTTTTTTTTAAAAATCTAGTTGTTTAGATTTCTAACTGGTTCATTAAATGCCATTATATGGCTCAGGATGAGAATTGTAGATCTCTGAAAAAAGTTTCCTTAAGAGAAAAAATATGAAGCCCTAATCTTCTTGTAGATTTTAATAAGAACATTTCCACTAAAGGTAGGAAGAAAGAGAAAACATCTCTATTCCTGAAGATGAGTTTCAGGTCACTAGCATGAAAACGTATGGCACAGCAGGAGTTTAGAAACAGACTTGGCACAGTGCAAGAAAGTTTATACTCCTGTGTACTTGCTGCTTTTTGATGGCTCTAATGTTGAGAGTGTGATGTTTTTTGTTTTAGAAAAAATCTTGGCTTTGTGTTGAGGTAAAATGCATACGTATGCACATGTATTTCATCAACCAGACTTTTTGTCCAGTTCCAGTGAGAAGACCATAATATGACACTGGAGAAAATGGACAACTTCTATCCAGAATTGCTCAATTTTGATCATAACAGACATACTTTTATTTAGTCCATTCAAAGCAAAGCAGAATTCCAGGACTGAACAGCAGAAAAAAGCTTCCAGTCACTGAAGTATTGCTTTTCTTAATTTTTTTTTAAGAGTGTCTCAGAACTGGTTTCATCAAAGCATTTCAAATTAAATTTATACAGTACTTTTTGAAACTAATGTTTTTTATTAAAAAAATAATTAATTGGAAACTTTTCATGTTCTTGGATGAGTATGGAAGATTTTGGGGCAGTTAAGGTTTCTAATTTCCTTCATAATTTTTTTATGGATTTTCTATTTTAAAATGGTTTTTAAAGACCCAGGTTGTTTTGCATGAGAAATTTTCTTGCACTATATTCCCTAGGTATTTATGATATGAATTATTACATAACTGAAAGCTAAATTTGCAAATCATCTGCTTGGCCTGATGAAGACATTAATATTCCCCAGTGCCAGAGGAAAAGTGGAGCGTGCACCTTACACGCGGTCCCAGAGAGTCCTCCACGCAGCTCCTTCTGCTGATGGGAATCTGGCATCCGCTCCTCCTGCACCTGCTGCTTTGCTGTTGCTCAGGGACAAATTGTTGCTCTCGCATCATCTGCTTCTGATCAGCTTTCAACATCTGCCAAAAACCCAAGGACACATGCAAGACTCTCTGTAGTGGAATGGTAGCAAATACATTTTCTTCCCCATGAAAACTGTGCCCATGCACAAGAACTATCAAGTACCATACTCCGTGTTACCATAAGCAGATCCTTCTTGAGGGACCTTTGGTATCAGATTTGGACTGGCATCAAGGCCTTGTTAACTGGAGCTTTTCCATTGATCCTGATGGCTTCTGAATGAGGCCCCATCAAAGACACTGGCAGAAGTTCAAACAGTCTCTGATGAATAACAACGGCATTCCCAAGCAGCTGCCACTGTTCACGTGCAGTCTTGTCTGACTCAGGAAACCAGCCTGTGGAAAAGAAGAAAGGTAAGAAGTGGAAAAGCACAGGGTGATTAAAGCAGCATTAATGTAACTAAAATTTAAAAACTACCAACAAATTTTTTGATGAAAACTAAGTAAACTAAGTGTAGTTGCCATAGTGACTTTATTTTATTTTATTTTATTTTATTTTATTTTATTTTATTTTATTTTATTTTATTTTATTTTATTTCATTTCATTTCATTTCATTTCATTTCATTTTGTTTCATTTTGTTTCATTTTATTTTATTAATTTTTTAATTTTTAAATTTTATTTTATTCTTTTAGGTATTGCTGTTTTCTATAAGGGTATAGGTAGAAACTCAAACTTAGTACTGCCCCTCAGCCCTGCCACTTCCAAAAATACATGCACCATCCTTGTGCTGATGGTAGAAAATGAAATAACTCTTCTGGTAGCAATGTGTGTTTTCTCTGTGTTCTAGAGACATGAGTATCTTTCTTTGAACAAGTCTGTTAGAGAAGTAGTGGAAAAGCAGCTTTGAGGGAACCTATTAGCATGCTGAATGACATAAATCTTTCTGGAAGTCAGACTTTAAGTGCTCTGCACAGTGATACAGGCATCTGTCACTGGGTTATTTTAAGGGAAAATGCTAAGTAGGTTCCTGTTAGGTCCACCTTTACTCTACTAGGGGACAAACCAGAGAAAAGTGTGCTAAAACCTTAATGTTTTCACCTATCAACCTAAATAACCTTTCATAGAATATTTTTCTCCGAGCTTTTTTTCCATCATGATTAAAACCCCTCCCAAAAAGCAGTACAGAATATTTTCCACAAGATTTGCTAGAGAAAATAAATTATTCTTTGTAATGCACACCGCAGACATTGTCACTCTATGAGTGACTGCACATTCACTTGCATTCCATGAAATTATAGTGGGATTATCATAGGAGACATTCAGGGTAAACCCAGTCTCCCTTCCAAATTATTGAAACCAAGATTAATACCTGGGCACCTGAAAGGAAGAGGGAATAATTATCAGTTTGGCATATCCATAATAAAGGATGTTCTGTGTTTAATTAGGGAACCTGTGCTCTACTCACTGCTTGCTTAATGTGAGATCTGTTCAGACTTTTAAGGCAGAGAAGGCTCCTAGGAACAGTATGGCTTGAATTTCTTTTAACTGATTGCTTATAGCACACAGTTTTAAACTTAAAATAAATGGAGTCTAATGCATATCTTTGCTCTCAGTATACTCCAACAGGTCTCAATAAAATAAATAACCATGAGATTCTTTTTACATTTGTGTGTGTCTGTCTCTGTGTGTGTATACACATTTTATGTATTTTATCTACATCAAAAATTGTTATGGGCAAGTAAGTGACTCAAATTCTAAGGGTTCCAGTCCCTTCCATGAAAAGTCTAATGTGTTTTACAGAAATCAGAAGTGTGATGATGTACATTTAACCGGTATGACTAATATGGTACATGGCAACAGAGAAATAATAATAAAGTTTTACTTGAGAAAGTAACTTTATGCTTTATTTCAGGGGGTCCCTTTGTCCCCTTTGTCCCTCTGTATGATCCCACCAGCAGGGGGGACACGCAACAGTTGTAGCAACACCCAGGACAGGAGCTAGGAAAAATGCTTGCCAGAACATAAACTGCAAGAAAACTTTGGAAGAGGGCTGACATGTCCTCTTGGTGCACGTGGCAGGAATCCAGCTTGCATGTGAAACAATGCTCTGAAAAACTACCTTACACAATAGCTTGTAAGTTTTATTCACACAAATATGAAATATTTCCTGTTTCTTATCTAGTCTTCAATACATTACATGGTTACAGGCAGAACAATAGACTGCCTGGATGATGGCTGACAGAAAACAATGAACAAATGAAATATCTGACATTAAAATATGACAGAACTGAACATGGATATCTGGAATTGTAGAACTTTAGCAGTTCTCTCCTTCTACACAAAATCATTTCTCTCTTCTATTTGCAGGATTTCTGAATTTTCAAGAGATCAGCTCCAGAAAACCAGCATCTCATAGATGGGAACAGCTCTATATACCTCCACAAGCATATTCTCACTTGCTCCCCCTTTTACTCGTACGCACACATGTAGACTGGCACAAGGGGCAGTTTTACAGGAGGTGAGATGTTACAGCACCCCTTCACACAGAGCCAAGTCTTGATACATTCCAACAAATAATCTCATCTAGCTTTTATTTCTTCTCACTTCCCACCTTTGCAGGGAAGTGTTGTCATGCATAATGTCACCAGACACTGCCTTCAAATGTTCTTTGACATTCTTAAATTACGCTGAAATCCCTTAGCAGATATGTTACAGTCTTTAAAGTAGTTATTGGGAAGGATACACAAGGCCTTTTTTGTGCTCAGCAATATCCTTATTTCTGGCTGGCCTGAAGACCAGTGCTGTGGAAAGGAACATCAGGCAAGAAGGTTTGAAAACAGCTAGGAGGAACACAGCGTTCCAAGTCCGAATATCTCCAAAAATACTTCCAAAGCAGCTTAGCATGAGTGAGAGTTAAAAGAATGAGCAAAGAGGAGAGGGACTGGCTAAAGGACTGAGTTTTTCCAGACAGGGAAGTATAACTCGCATTTGTTTGTTTTTCAGAGAAAAATCCCACACTGTATCTGAACGCCAGACTCCCTTATAAAGGGACCCACATAAATCGCTCTCCTCCTCTCTCCCTGTCTCTGCACAGTGAACCCTGCCCAGAGTGACAGACTGCTCCTATTCTGCTCCTGTAAGGGCCTCTGAGCTCCCTCTCTGCTGTTTGTCTGCAGTGATTCATCCCAGGATGGGAACCAGGAAAAGCAGGCTAAACTGTCTCTCCTGCTAGGAGGGAGGGGAAAAAAGGGACCCACGTGTTCCTGAAGTATCTGAGTGTCTGGTTCTCTCTGAAAGGGAGAAATAACTGCAGGGCTGGATTTCAGAAGACCACAAGATTTTACACACCAGGGATGTTTTCAATAAACACTGAAGATGTTTGGCTCATAACCTGGTTCAGATTATGCATCTCAGTCTGCACACTGCGGAAATGTGTCTCCACAACACGTCAGCAACCTGAGCATTCAGTTGCACTGACTTTCTCAGTGCTGGAACAACATGGAATCTGCTGCTCTCACTTCTTGCTGCTGGCACCCATGACTGTCATTTGCCTTAAGGCACCAGACTAGGAGGGAGGCCGAGGGGAGGGGGAAGAGGCAGCCAAAGAGTTCACCTTGATGCATTTGCTCCTGGGCCTTCAATGACTTCTCAGAGCAGATTCTCCCATCTATTTCCCTGTCTCTGCTCCCCTGTCTACCTTTACCTAGGCTGGAGCATTACTAGTCTTTAAGAACTCGTGTAAACTTGTATTTTTTGGCTTACTCCTTTAGTTCCTGCTCTTCTCTGGAAAAGTTTTACTTCCTTTAAGATAAGACTGAAGTCTTATCATTATAACTGTAGTGGGCTTCAGATAAAATGAAAGTAAAACAAAATAAAACTTTTTCATTATTTTCTTTGATCCGTCTGCACCATACCTTCTTCTAAGTTTAGGACTCACTTTGCTTGGTGAGACACAGCTTCTTGTGAAGGATGTGCTGAGAAATCATGTGCTGAGAAATCATTGTACAAGAGCTGCCTCTGCTGTGTCAAAGTCTGGAGTTTTAAACCTGTCAGATAACTATCTAACAAGGTTTTGATAAACAGTGGTCCCTGATGGCAGAAATTGCCATGAAAGCCATTCAGAGGCTTTTCAAGAAAATTGCACAGATGTATATTAGTAGCTTATCTACCAAAGCTAACAGTAAATACAAAAATAACAACAAAGGTCTTCAACAGAGATGAATAAACACTTGGCTGTTAGAAGGGAGCTCAATTTGCAAAAGAAATTTTTAATTCTATGAGATAATGCCAGATAATATCACCCACTGGGTAGCCCTGTTAATCTCAGACGGAAAAAGATTAAATTTTCTACTACATGAGATTGGCCTAACTGTATTTTTGCTTTTAAAAACATCTTAAGCAAAAGGTACAATAAAAAGGAGTTCTCTTAACTTCAAACTATTGAACAGTTTTTTTGGCATGTGACAGAGGTAAAAAGATATTCTAGTTTCAAATATAAGTGCAGTAGAACTGGGGCTTTACCTGCAGCAATTATTTGTATATCAGTAAAGCAACTAGCAACAATAGTAAGCAGTTACATAAGAAATATTTTTTTTTTAGGTTAGAATGAATGCAAGGTTAAGATGATTTTCAGGATGATGATGACACCCTCCCCCCATACACATTAAATTTGATTTCCTCCTTCTGTGCATTACCTGGCACTGAAGGTGCAGAGCCTCAATGCACCATCTCTTTTCATGTGAAGAGAGAGAATTAGAGCACACAGCCAGGCAGCCACAACTTGGAGATAGCCCCCCTGCTACCCACACCGTGGGCTGAGCACAGATACACCACTGTCTGGCATGCTGCAGGAGAAAGGGAGCACACATAGTGGCTTTCAGAAGTGCAAGGTTAACCTGATATGCTCAGCTGTGGAACTTACAAAATGATTCAGAAGGAGATGCCAGTTGCACTACAGAGAATCTGGAGTTCCTTCACTTTTACAGTGAGGGAACTGTGTGCAAGCTTGGCAGGGCACTGTGCTTTCCAGTGCAGGAGCAGGGGAGCTCTAAACCTATGTTTGAAGATAATCACTCTATAGAGACTGGAAATGTGCAATATATAAGTTAATGACTTTTTTTTGTTGCAGCTTCAAGAT
Organism: Ammospiza caudacuta; assembly: GCF_027887145.1. NCBI lineage: Eukaryota > Metazoa > Chordata > Aves > Passeriformes > Passerellidae > Ammospiza > Ammospiza caudacuta. The sequence continues at coordinate 95,790,503 of NC_080595.1, read as the reverse complement.
ATCAATAAATGTGCAGAAGGCCATTTCCCATTCCTTTCTGTGTTACTATTAATTTCATAGCCATGAATTTCAGACAATTTTCTTTCTTTTCTTTCCTAATTTGTTATCACTCCCTCAATACCCATCTCATGGTGACCCACAACCCCTGCAACTTCCACAGGACTGATTAAAAGGCAGGAGTGTGGTTTGCTAAAAATAATGAGGAGCTCTACACAGAAGTCAGGATCATTATTACTGAGGGCTAGCTAGCAGAGTCTGCCAACTTTTGGTTTATGAAAACATAACATACAGCTTATACACACCACTGTAAGTGCTCTGTATCTAGTAAATCCTGTTAATGTCTGTGGGTCTGTACTGTTTAAATTCATTATCTCTTTAAACTGCAATTCATACAAATTCCAAGGACTATTCTTCCCATCTGCTGCTAGGGGAGATATTCAGGACACATTTTGCACTGTGTTGCTTTATGAAATGACAGGTGGGCTTTCAAACCTTGTAAAGATATTCCAGAATTAACAACTATCTCAGGAAAAAAAAAATCTGTCAGAGTCTGACTATAACTTGGGGGAAGCATGTATTGATTTACAAAATTACTTTGTACTGCTGACAAGCACTACAAAGTAATGTTCTAAATCAATAAAATACGATTATATAGTAGATCCCCAGGCATAATCCATGTTTCACCTGAGATCTTTACTTCCCAAAGAGGAAGAAAGCTGGTTTTGATTGCAGTATGGACAGTAAGGACACTTTTCTGTTTCTCTGTGTAGAAGAGCAGGGGAAAAGTGATGGAAGCTAGCTTTGGGGATCTTCTCCTGAGGAGATGGTATGCGAGGGAGAAAAGGATAAATTCACTCCATTCCCTGCATGTGAAAAGGGCCCAGCACACAGCAAGGGATTCCCACCACCAGGGAGTGGATCTGCAATCTCCTGTGGTGATCCCTGATCAGCAGTAGCTCAGGATGCCCTGTGTGAAGGTTTTGCACCGTGAATTTCAGGCCAGAAAAGGGAGTTGGAGGTTGATCCTCATGGGAAAGCAGATCCTCACAGTGTCCTACACGAAGACAAAGCTAGGGCTGCTTATTATGGCAATGTAAGTATTATAGCTCAGGTTGCATAGATCCAGCTTATCAGTTGTCATGGAAACTGTCCTGGGACTGGCCCATTAGGGATAGGAGGAGTCAAGACTTTGTCACCATTTGCTATGGTTCATCCTTTTTGTGCTTTTGGCTGAGTCATGAGAAGGGCCCTGGGGAAACCTAGGTTCCATCTATAACTCTGTACCCCCCAAGCTGTGCTAAAGAACCTGCTGTTGCTTCAACAGCCCTGGAAAAGGACTGCTGAGGGGTTTGTGGACTGTGTGAGTGCTGGGGTAGGCCGGGCATAACCCATATAAAAGGTCAAGATCTGACTCCCTGAGTGGGTGAACAAAGTCAGAAATAATATTTGGAGCTCTCAAGACTCACTTCTCTGTCTTTGTTCTGTGTTTCAATCCACACAGAATTCTCAGACACCTGAGAGGGCACTCTCTCTTCAGAGATAATGCTGCAAGAGAGAGAGAGAACATCTTGCATGGGACCTTGGCGTGGAAGACACAGCAAATGGAGCAGGCTTGATATGGAATGTAAAAGGTTTTTAAGCCAAGTCCATAATCACTTGTGCATGTAAAGTTGGGGGTCATCCTGCCAGAATAAGGAAATAAAAATGCCCCATGGGTCAGTGGAAATGTCCATCAGTGCTGGCAGTGGCCATGGAGGCAGCCAGGCAGGAGATCATGTGAGCCCCACTCTGCTGTCCATCCCACTGGCACCTCCCCAGCAGTCACAGCATCTTTAGAGAGAATACCAGAGTTCAGATCTTTGGGATCAGACCTGGCAGACCACCAGTGCTAGAGTGGGGTGTTTGCTCACTTATTGAGACTCAGTTTGCAAACACCTCTGCAGAGTGCGTACCTTGAGGTGTCCCCTCATGCAAAAACCAGCTAGGAAGGTAAATCTCAGACCTTGCCTACCCTGGTTTGGAGACAGGTGGTGGCTGCGTTCCTTTTCCTCTTCATTAGTATGAGTTAAAGGACTGCAGGAATGAAGGAAAATGAAATGCAATTAATTATGTAGTATTGCCACTGCTGCTTCAGGTTTGTGATACTTCTTGATGATATTGAAATAATAGCTAGTGAGAAATTCTTTGACAAACTGTTTTGGGTTTTTTTTTGACAACGAGGTTTCCTTGAGACAAAGATTTGAACTCGAAGCAAAACTGTCTTTTTGAATATGTCTCTAAGACTCTTTCCACATCTTCTACTTACCTCAAACTTTCTTCCATAGGAAAGCAAAATTTTACTGAATTTTGCTATGAGGCATACTTATATGAAAGGAAGTCTGCTGTTAGCTTTTGGACTGGGACTAAGATGAACTAGGAAAGTAGCTGAGAGCCAAAATAAAGACATATTTTATGTTAAGTCAGTTCTGAATGTCAATTGACTCACGAAAATGAATGAATGCCCATATGCCAGACTACTCTCTGAGAAAAAGATATGCAACTTTTTAATGCAGAATTAGAAAAAATACTTGTTAATTATCTAATAGATGATTAATAAATGCCTGAAACAAAATTTTAAAAATACCAAAGCAACATAATTTCTGGTTTTTGAAATAGATTAAAATATTTCTGATTTAAGAAAAAAAGTACCTTAAAAAGCAAATATTATAATATTAAATCCAGTTTTCTATTCAGGAATTTACTGTTCCTATCCCCTGTTTAAGTCTGGAACATTTCATCTTCAATAAATATTTCTATTCGTACATGGTCTTCTGGAACAGTCCCAGTTTAAATGAAAAGACCAACTTCTTCTAGATTGCCACCTCATTTATACAAGGCTGGCTGGAAAAAGTAAACTGAATGAGTTTGGCCTCGTTTTTCTAATCCTTAATTTATGCAGCAATACACATTTACATATTAGTTCAAGAGGGCTTTTTCAGGACTAGCCTCTGAAGAAAGGAAGTACAGGTCTGAACATTTTTGCTTTGCCAATTTCCTTAAAAAGAGAAAAAAAGGGAGCAGAAGTGCTCAGAAAATTTCTGCAAATTCCATCCAGGTGTCATGAACTCAGATAACCCCTTTAAGGACTTTTAAAGAACTAACTTTAAGATAAAAATTATCTGTTGCCTCTTTGGTTTTCCTAGATGTCAGAAAGTGAAATCATTATTTTTAATATTTTCTGGAAAACAGAGAGGTATGACTAGGAAAGTTGAATGAGGGGAGTTGGGATTTTCAAGCCTAGGAAGTGAATGGCACACTTGTGTTTCTTCTTAATTTTTGCCTTTTTAAAAATAAAAAGAATTAACAGTAAGGGACAGGAAAAGTTACAGTGGTGATACTTGAGAATAGACAAGATGAAACTTGGGCTTGAAGGGCAGATGTCAGTGGCACAAAATCCAAGTGGAAGGTGGGTGCTGATGGTATTTCTCAGGGAGTGATCTGGGGCCAATGAGTGTTTAAATGCACCCTTGGTAATTTACTTTACAACTAAAATCCATGTGAATTTAACTGTCAGTATAGTGCAGGGCAGGGTTGCAACTCAGAGGAACCTCATCAAGCTGGAGAAATGGGCTGACAGGAACCTCATGAAGAATAGTGTAAGAGTAACCAGTGCCTGGCAGCTGAGTGAGGGCATCCTTCCCTTCTGGTCAGCACTGCTGGGGTTCATCTGGAGTTCTGGGTCCAGGTCTGGGATCCACAGTGCAGGAGAGACAAGGACACACACAGGGAGGTACTTCAGGGAAGATCCACCCAGAAGGTGGAACACTGGAGCACATGATGCATGAGGAAACACTGAGAAAAGTTGTTAGTTGTTCAGCCTGGAGAGAAGGGGTTCAGGGAAGACTCCATTGCAACCTTCCACTAGCTGAATGGAAGGTACAGAGAAGCCAGAGCCAGGCTGCTCTTGGAGTTACAAAGCAAAAGGACGAGGGACACGGGACTGAGTAGAAGCAAACAAAATTTAGACTTTGCATAAGGAAAGTTTATTTGCTGTGAAGGTTATCAAACACTGTAAGACGAAGTCTGAAGATATGTGGGTCATCTTCACCCCTGCAGGCATTCAGAACTCAACTGGATGCTGCTCTGAGCAATTTCCTGAAATTTCACACTTGTCCTAGCTTTGAATAAGGGTTTGGACAAGAAAACCTTCAGATATCCCTTTCAATGTGCATTATTCGTTGATTGTATGTTATCTTGTTATTCATGATGACTATATATGAAAAAAACAGATTACATTACATATAAAAATTTTACCAGCTGGAAAATCTTACAAGACAGGAAAGAAAGATGGGGTTCAGAAGAAATGTACATAATATGTCCTCAGTGAATACACAGAATTTTGTACCATACATGAGAGAGAAAGAGGGATACAATGATGAGCAATATCAGGGACTGGATCTGTGCACATATGAGGATGCTTTGTCCAAGTGGTAAGCAGGAGAGGGTGTGGGCCAGGTGAATGTTCCTATGGGCTGAATTCAGTCCATCATTCCCTGCATGCCATTTAGGCTATTTTGCAGATGATATACCACCATGATATGAAAATACAGTTCTGGATTATTTTTAATCTAGGCATAATCACAGAATGTGCCACAAACCTTGTAAATCTCATTTGTGGATTGAACCGCTTGTGATTTTTCCACGCTTGTTCTGATGCTTCTTATGTTTTACATTTGTCCTTTACATAATAGGGAACCTTCATCAAATGCTGATGTAATTACCATTAGAAGCATAAACAATTTCTGAAACAAAGTCAAAGGTCTCATTTTTTCTAAGCAGTTGCTAGGGAAAGAAATTATTTGAAGCTTTGAAACATATTTTCCAATTTCCTTGGTCTGTAGTTTTCATGAAGTATGCAAATGTTAAACACGTACAAATTAATTCTCTGATGGCCTGTCTTAGCAGAGAGCAAATCTGTCAAAGCTTTTGTGGAGAGATAGTCTGCATAAAAGCTATTAACAGTAATTAAAGGTCTCTCCTTCTTTTATACAGTGTTTGTCTCCAGCTGTCTAAATGATATAAGCAAATTCATTCATCCCTCTCTTCCCCTTCCCCTTCCCCTTCCCCTTCCCCTTCCCCTTCCCCTTCCCCTTCCCCTTCCCCTTCCCCTTCCCCTTCCCCTTCCCCTTCCCCTTCCCCTTCCCCTTCCCCTTCCCCTTCCCCTTCCCCTTCCCCTTCCCCTTCCCCTTCCCCTTCCCCTTCCCCTTCCCCTTTCCCTTCCCCTTCCCCTCCTCACCCCTTAGCTTGTCTGGCTTATGGCCAAGTTGTCTCTTAACAAATGAAAAAATCTAGTTTTCACTGATTCTTCACAATTTTTGGCAAAAGGATGCTGTTCTGATCTCTACACCAGGGTGCAGGCCTAGTCCTTTGGCTTGGGTATATAATTGGAAATGTGAAACTGAAATGAATAAAAATAAATGAATTGTCTTTTAAAAGTAAAATAACCTGTTCTAAAAATCTGCTTTTTCCTCCCTCCACTTCTTTTTCATTACCGAAAAAGAAAAAAAAATAAAAGGAGAGAAGAGAAGAGAAGAGAAGAGAAGAGAAGAGAAGAGAAGAGAAGAACAGTTTTTTGATAGTTGTTCTCACCTAAGCTCATCATCCTGTCTTTTTTCATCAGCTCATGCAGTATGCTGAAGGGATGGTGCTGATCAGGCAGTATTGTGACTTCAGATTGCAGTTCACTCTGGGCAGATCTTTGAGAAAAGAGGCATTTCGGGAAATGTGAATCTTTACAGCAAGCAGAGACGGGGCAGGGGCACAGAGCTCATATCCAGACGTGCATCACAATGTGAGTGCCGACCCAGTCAAAGCTCACAAAAAGATCTGGCAGCTGGAAAAGCTGCTCTCAGGGTCTGGTAAAATGCTCACGAAAAACCAAAGATGCTTTGAACACTGCCAGTGCATCACTTGCTGCTTTTTTAAATTGAGATAAATTTGGAATCAGGGTCACAGATAAACTCTATGAGCACAGAGTCAGCACTGGCAGGAATAAGTGGGAAGCACTGCTGTTATACATTACAGAGATTTATTCCTCCTGAAAATTTTATTTAGCTGGATGTTTACTATTGCAGATCATGTGAATACTCAGAAAACCGAGTGCCCGTTAGATGGTTCGGCTTTTCAAATTTTATTTCAGAACATCATCAGATTAGTGAAAGTTTAATATTCAAAATGTAATTTTCTGATGAGGTTAAGAATGGAATAAAGAGGCTGAATTTTTATTTCATAATCTATTAAGATCATTTTTGTTTATTAAATTTGCTTATAAACTAAGTAGTTTACAAATTTTGCATATTACTTTCATTTCTAGGTTTTGGCTTTGTCCTTCCTTATATATACTACACTTTCTGAGATGAAAGAAATGAAGAAGAACAAATCTTTAAGGTAAAATACCCAATTCCATTATAAAAAAAAATAAATTGAAAATAGTGCAAATATTTTTACAAAAGTTTTGGAAAACTGAAAATTTTTATTCAAAATTAAATACATTAAAGAAAATTAGTTGGATCAGAGAAATATAAATAGCATTTATCCAAGTTATAATAATTATTGTTTCTTGCTATCTAAATATATTTATATTATATATATACATATATATGTGCGTGTGTGTATTTTTATGCATATGTGTATGTGTAGGTGTGTATATGTATACATAATAATAGTTTGTATGGTATTCAATTTTGTATTTGCACATAGAGTCAGAAGAAGGGTAATGAAAAATCAGTCCAGCCTAAATGATTAGATGCTTGCAGTTGTAACTCAATCTGGGAACAAAATTAATTGCCTAGAATTAATTAATGGTTGACTTTTAAGAACCAGTAAGGTCAGCTTTGGTGTAACCTGAAGGATTATCCTTTAACCTTTTATCTTGGGACTAACAAGATGCTTGTTCCCAATTACTAATCCATCCCTTTGTACTTTTAAAATATTGGGGCTACATTATCAGGTGTCCACTTTGAAGCGTGCCTAGTCCTGCCCAGAAAGTGAAAAATTATGAGTGACTCCAAGAAAAATCCTCTTCCCTCAGCAATTACAAAAGATCATCATGACTGCTAGCATGAATACATACAGGAACATTTTGCAGTAGAAATTTTCTTACAATTGTTCTTATACAAGAATGTAGTAAAAGAGATTTCTGACTTACCGGCCTTAGGTAACTCCTTAAATAACATCAGTTAATAGGTAAGCATGAGGGATGTCTGGATTAAATTATGATTAAATTTTCCATTTACGGTTTCAGAGTTAACATATATATATGTTGCAACTTTATTTTCCTTAGGGAATGAAACTGCCCATTGCAGACATGATAGGAAAACTCCCAAACTTCTTGCCCAGGAAAAACCTTTGAGAATAACAGAAACTAGTAATGCAAAATATTAATTGCACCTGTTTCCTGTCCCAACAAGAACATTTTCTAATGTTTTTCAAGTTTAATTGGATATGTCCCAGGCACTGAAATTTCCCCTTCTGCCTGCAGAGAATTCTTCTATTGTCTAACGGATTTCATTATCAGGATGTTTTAGCTGTTCTAAACTCCCTGTCTTTGTTTCACTCCATTTCTCCTATTAAACATTATTTCCAGACACATCTGCAAAAAAGTGTTCAGTGTGCAAGTGATTAAGCATGAGGGGAGCCATAAATACCAATAATAGACAGTAAAATCTATCCTACTACTTTCTCATTTTCTAAGGTGCTTTTAGTCCTAACACTTAATTGCAGCTGACATTTAGAGAGAGCCACATTTTAAACCTCAGGCAGGTAGGGAGCAGTCCGATTAACAGTTCATTACCAAATCCTTCACGTTGGCATAAATCCAATAAGATATGCTAAGGAGTTGTTATGAATTCTTAAAACCCTTTCTCCCTGGATAATTATATACAATCATTGGAACATCACTGCTGGCATTCTCAATAGCTCACAATTATGTCAAAGTGAAACTGTCTGATATTTGTCAACATTTTTCTCTTTCATCTTTTAATTTCTCTTCATTTTGTTTTTTCTCATAAATATTTGGTGTGATGGAAGCCACATAATTAGTGCGGAAAGCAAGAGTTTAAAATGAAGTGTAGTTCTATTATTAACATAAGCATATGTTTCAAATGGGTAATAACTTACTGCATATTATTTTATCATGTTTCCTTATGGAACTTGAATCCTGAAAGAAGATGACTTGTATAATGTCTTATGAAGACCATTTAAAATTTATTTTTTCCTCATTAGTGATTTACAGAACATGTATCATTCTGTCTTACACTGCAATTAGATTCTGATGTTTAATTTTTATTTTAGAGTCTATAAAGGAAAGGATTCTGTATAATAATCTTGACCCTTTTGATATAAAATAATGCAAATTAAGGATTTTTTGATGTCAGAGATAAGTAACTGTCCTTGATTAAAAAAAAAAATAAATCGTGTGAACTTTCAAAAATATTTTTTTCAGTACTTTAAGCGTATTTTCTGTCTTGAAGATTTGTGAAAGAAAGGAAATTAATTTATCCATTCTGATTTATTTCAGTTTGAAGATAGTTCATCCATCATCCTGTTAGGAATTTTGGAAAGTACTTCATACCATTTTACTTTTAGGGAGGCAAATAGAAGTACATGTTGAATGATCTGCTAAAGAACATGCTAATTACTCCATCATATATGCAATTTGCTCTGTCATGTGAAATTAGGCTCAGGCAATCAACTTCAAGAATTTTACCCACACGTATTTTAAACAGAAATATAACCTGAATATTAATAACAAAAAATAAAATCATAGAGAAAAGTATATTTTAAATTCAAATTTGTACTACAAAACATTTTTTTATTTTACTGAAAATTCAAAGTATTAATTACCTCCTCATATCAAATTTTCTTGCCTCTGCTACCCAGGCCAATTATTCACACAAATTTATTTCAAAAATGTTGTGAGGGATCATCTAGATGTCCAACTATGACAAGATAAAACTACAAATCAGGATAAGAAAATTTGACCTTGATTTTTCTCAAGGAACATGTGGTAAAAACTTGAAGGAAAATCATAGGAAATAAGAGACTCAGAGAAATTGTACTAGGCTAGTTTTTCCCTTTTTAATGTCTGAGCCATAGGTCCTGCTTTAGGCATAATTCCTAGGAAAACCAGACTGCTGTAATATTCATAACTGCCTGCTACAGATGTTGAATGCACTTTTCTCCTCTCCCATTCCTACGGATGGAATGTGCATGCTTGTGCTCCAGCATACTTGCAAAGGGAGCAGACAGATCTGTCAGGAGACTCTCACTAAGGAGCATCACAGAAAGCTTCTCTTTTCCTGTACAGACAAAGGCCCCAAGAAGTGGAAGGACTTAATCATGTGTGCATTAATCGTGTGCTATTCTCTAACACAAACATGCTCCTGAAGGGGAGCGTGCTCATATCTAAGGTGATAATATTTAAAATAAGGAAGCAGAATCTGTAGGTAAAAGTATCTGCCAACTTCAGACTGACAGCACATATTTCTACTCTAAAAGTTCTTTATTACAAAAGAAACGTAGAGGTTATAGGGGCATTTCATCTCAGTATTTTTAATTCCTTAAATCCTCTAGGATTACTCCTAGAGGAATAATCCTTACATGATTTCTTCAAGTAATATGAGGAGACACAGACCTGTGCAAAGAGGGATTCCTGACCCCATCTCAGTCATCTGTCTAGGGCATCACCTTGGGATGAGATATTTCCTTTTTTTTACACTGTCTGTAAAAAAGAATCTGCTGACCACACAAGATTTCAGTCATCAACCTTTAGACAAGAAATTGATTCCATCCATTACTTTCTCCATCCCTGAGAACCTGGCTTTGAAGCCTGTATCTTCTCCCACTGCCCGGCAAATCCTGTGTCTCCAGATGCTTCATTAAGCCACAAGAGAGCTGATGTACACTTTTCAAATTCTCATCAACACAGGCTGCTTTATTCATCCTTGCTAAACTTATCACCAAGTTCCAGGTCACACTGTCAGATACACCACACAGCAAAGACACCTCCTAAAGCATCAGGTGAAGAACAGGGGAATGGATTACGTGGTAAATCCTGATCTAATGAAAGGTGTCCCTGCCCATGGCAGAGGGGTTGGAAACAGATGATTTTTAAAGTCCTTTCCAATCCAAACCATTCTATGATTCAGTTCTATGATTCTATGAGTCATTCATCTTGCGGTAAAGTTTTGTGGCAAAAAAGTAAATCTGTCTGTAAAAGACCAGGTGCTTTCTTAGGTCCCAAGAAAGAAAAGTTAAGGAATTTTAGAGAAGCTATGTACTGTCTCAAATCTCCATGTCTTCAGCTTCAGATGCTGTAATTAGCCAATGTGCATGGCAACATGTGCATGGTAATTGCACCCACTCAAAAAAGCCCAGAGCAAGAACATTTCTCAAAAACATGACTGCAGCACAACAGGTATGAGTGTGAAGCACATGGACACACGCTGCCTCCCTGTGTGAGAGCACACCCACCGAACAGCTCTGGTGGGAGGAACATGATTTTGGCAGCAATTCAACTATCTGAAAAACCCTTCTCTGAAGCACTGGGCTTTCTCCAGAGATATGAAAGATAGGGCAAAGGCACCTTTGCTGCTGTCTTTGGGCTTTGGCAAAAAAATCCTTTTATCTACTGTCAGAAATCAAATCCTTAATGATAATTTTAAGCAAAAATCACCGAAACACTTTTTGCCCATCTAAATAGCAACTGTTCAAAGAGAGCAGTGGCTATAGTCTCAAGAATGGATCAAGTACAAAATAAACAATCCTTTACTGATATAAAGCCAAAGATTAATTTACCCACAGTGTTGCAATTAAATATTTATTTGTATATGCAAATGGGCACCAAGTTCAACTATTAACCTATAACTTCCAGGTCCACCTGTAAACCATGTCTTTAAGTGCCACATTCACGTCTTTTAGATACCTACAGGTATGGTGGTACCACCACTTCCCTGGGCAGCCTGTTCCAATGATTGACAACCCTTTCAGTGAAAGTTTTTTCCTAATAGTCAATCTAAGCCTCCCCTGATGCAACTTGAGATCATTTTGTCTGGTCCTTTCACCTGTTGCTTGGGAGAAAGGATTGACCCTCACCGTGCAGTAGTGACATGGATGCATTTCTGAACTTTCACAGCCATCCAGTTTTAGGGCGCCACTACAAGCTGTGAGACAACTGTACACAGTGGTGCACCCATTCAAACACAGGAAGACATACCAATGATTATGAGACGGCTTAAAAGAATAGATGGAATATATTGGATTAAGAAAGAAAGTGGATAAAGTAAGAAAGTGAAATTTAGACCTAGACTGCAGCATAGAACAGATGCATAGGTTGAATAACTAGAATTCACTATGTAGGGCTAGTACCTTAATGCACACATCAATTTCTGCCTCAGAAAGGGAAGGGACAAACTGCATTAAAACTACCAGATCACCTTTTGATCAATTATCGTAGAGAATTGCAAACAAATCAAATTCCAAGCAAGTAATTTTTTTTTTTCCGAACAGTCATGTTATGCAAATTCTCCTGTGAACCATGGATTACTATTGAGATTCCAGGCAAAAGCTGTCTGTGATGTCTGCATAACAGAGTGCACATCAAACGTCAGGATAAAAATCTGCAGCGATAAAATACTGAGTTGGGACTGCCATGCAGGGACAGATGGCAAGATAATAGCACAAAAACTGTGCTGAGCTGGTTCTCTGTCTGGAATGGAAGATGTGGACTACTGAGGTTGTAAGTTACACAGTAACCTGAAGATGGGAGTGCTGCTGGGGAGAAAGGCAGGTGTATTCCTGAAAGACACTGCAGTGCACTTTCTTGCAAAGCAAAACTGACATCAGAAGTTGTGAGAAATCAACAGAAAATAAAAAGTGTGCAATTCAAGTTGAGGCTTTATCTGAGAACAATGCTGAGCATTAGGTCATGAGCAGAAATGAAAGACATAACTATGTCAACAGGGAGAAGTGCTAAACTCTGGTGACATATTTAATCAACATGTAGAGGATGCTTGCACAGGGTTCTATGAAAGTCTGCATCCTGAGGTGAATATATCACATTTTTGCCTAAGGAGCTTATGAAAAGTCACTTATCTCTAAATCTAGGTTTTATTGAAATGTAAAGTCCTGAACTAGAACAAAAGACCTAACTCAAACTCTGAATAGAAAATACCTGTACTCTGATGACTAAGATAGATGACAATATGAGGTTTAAAAACCAATTCTTCTCACTCCTTTCTGCTGTGTCCTCAAATGAAGGACCTCTTCTTCTACGCTTATTGTCTTCCACACTTATTCTGTGCTTTCCCAGGTTGCAAGCACTGCACACACTGTTTTTCTCCTGAAGAGGCTTTTCTCTTTGTGGAAATCCTCCAGCCTGAGTTCATAAACAGTCCTTGCATCTCCCATCTCTTGCTCTGCCCTCATCCAGAGATGATCTGCACGATTGGCACAGCCACCAACTCTCTCAAGAATATTTTGGCCAAACATTCACCCACCTCTGGTGATTAGTCAAACCCTTGCATGAGGTAAAGCAGTACCCTGTAAGGCAGAAATAAACATACTGACCAGAAGAGTTTCCATCTCTGTATCAGTTATGCTGGTCTTTCTAGCTCTGCATATTGAGAGAAGGGCTTGATACCACTAGCAGTATTGTCTTACATTCCAAAGATGGAATACCAGCAAAAACCAAGTGTTACAAACACGTGAGCCCTTAAATCATTTGAAGTGGGCAACTACAGTCCTTTGCATTTTTCATGTAAGTGAATGCATCAGTGCAATATCTGTGCAAAAGATTTTGGAAACTCCTTTTTGTCTATGATATGGCACCGTTAAATGCTGCAGGTTGCTATCTACACCTCTCAGACTTCTGCTTTGCAGGATTAATTTGTGTTTTTTCTCATCCCTCAGCATTTGTCTTCATTCACTGTAGTTACTCTCACAAATTATTTCCTCTGGTGCATATGTGAGTATAGGTGTGAGTGAGTGCACCCCTTTCATATCTCAGTTGTCAAAGAGCTCAGTACAGCATTATGAACATTGAAAGCACTATTAATGAGTTGTATATTAATAGAGTCTCCTTTAAACTCCTTTGTCTTTCACTATAAAGTTTATTTTATGGTTTCCCTATCTCTTGTTGCAGCTGCAGCTAACTTTTGCAAATAGGAAATGACAGATCAGCTGTCAGACAGGAGTCACAAGATTGCCATCCCTAACATTAGTGGAGCAGCAAAATTATTCTGAAATTAGCATGTATGGATGGGATTCAACTGTATTTTCTAGCACAGCTGTCTAAAAGTTTATTCGAGATTGAGAAACCAAAAGTGTGACAGTGTTAGCAATATCTTTAGTAACAACAGTTTCAAGCATGCATTGTCTCTCCACTTTCACTGGTTTTATGAGTAACTCATTTTGCTGTTAGGGCAAAAAATGCAAGACTGGTGTTCTGCTAAAAGCACCTTAGCCTGGAATGTAATCAAACATTAGGTGATCTGGACTCCACAGTCTTGTTTTGCAGGATTGAAAAGTCTGAGACATCTTTCAGTGTCCTGCAGAATCAGAACAGCCCTAAGTCCCCTCTAATTCAATGAAAGCCAATGAGTGCTGTCAACAGCACTAATTGTGCAGCACTCATTGTCACAGGGGAAAAAGTATTGCCAACTTCAGAAGACCGATTCAAATCTTTAAATAGCCCCCTTCTTTTTCCTATGGTATAATCAGAATTCTGTGCAGTTGACACACCTGAAGGATGGGATGGCATCCAGAGGGACCTGGACAAACTCAGGAGAAGTGGATTCCTGGAAATCTCATGAGATTTAACAAGACCCAGTGCAAGGTGCTGCACCTGGGTCAGGACAACTGGCAGTATTGGGGGATTTGTGAGGGATCTATTCATCCCCCAGAGGTCAGGTTGGATGGAGCTCTGAGCAGCCTGATCTAATGAAAGGTGTCCCTGCCCATGGCAGAGGGGCTGGAAACAGATGATCTTTAAAGTCCCTTCCAATCCAAACCATTCTATGATTCAGTTCTATGATTCTATGAGTCATTCATCTTGTGTTAATTTTCTGCTTACTGGTGAAGTCATGCTCTTCCTGCTGTGTTCTTTTTTCCTAAAGTCATTCAGTGGTCAAGTCTTCCAATCTGTGCCATTTTTCACATCATTTTCCTCTTTCTGAATTTGCTTTGTGGGCACTGCTCCCATATTTGTTGCAGCTCTTATGCCACTGAAATGATTCATCATCACCAGCTGGCCCTGTTTGAAGGGGCAGAGCACCAGAGAGTGAGAGCTAGCTGATCAAATAATGTGGAATCAAATTTTTTAGATGTTCCCAGCTTCCTGGCTGTCCTAGAGAGTTAAAGGCACTGCACATCCACTCAGGGCTTCCCTGTGCTTGGGATCATAGCTCTGTTTCTGGGATTCCCACTCATATAGGACCTGGGTGGCACAGACAAGCAGAGGGAGCTTGCTTCAAAAATGAGTAAAGAAAAGGGCACTGGGAGAAGGATGGTGTGTAATATTTTGTAGAGAGTAATGAATATTGTTTGCTCTGTTCAGTTTTTGGGGAGGCTGTTCTTTGGTTGTTTTTTTTTTTTTTTTTTTTTTTTTTTAAGGGAGAGTAAAAGGAGAAGTTCTATATGGCAGGTTTTTAATGAGGCAAAACAGAGACTAGGACTTCTAGTCTAGAAATTCTCAGAAAAGTAGCAGAAAATAAGAAAGGAAATTTAAAATGAATTAGTAAAATTCTCCTAATTCCTTGCGTAAAATACTTTTCAGAGTTAAAATCTCTCACGACAATTCAGTTTCCATCAATTACTTTCCAACCTGGAATAAACGAAATTGAGATAATTTGGGAAGCACACACACAAAAGTTTTACCCATTTTATCTAGCTCTTTAAATCATACGTTTAGTTAAGCAGGCTTGTTGATGCTCTAGAGAGCTCCTTTAAGAAAGCCTTGAACAAGAAGCAAGAAAGTAGATATACTTAACTATCACAGCTCTAATTCCCCTTCAGACAATTCAGAATAAAGATTACATCTGAGGCTGAAAAAACCAATGAAAGTTATTTAGATACTGCATTATCTTATGGATTTAAAAAAATGTCTGAATATGGTTATAACTATGCTAAGAAATGCCTGAAGTACAAAAAAGATTAGAAATAGCCAAAGGAAATACACAACCTAAGTTTCCAACAAAAAAGATAATTTCTGTCGCAGTGGTGCTTTGATGCCTTTCATATTTATTTTTTATCAGGTTTAGTCATTTGGTGTTGATTTGGCATGACTTTCAAAGCATGCACATGCAGTGCATTCTAATTTTGTCCACCTGAGTAGATAAAACTGCATTAGAATTACTCTTGCTTTAATTATTCAAGGATTGTGTGCAAATTAATAGCATGTGATGCATGTCATTCTAATAAAGAAAATACCTTGAATTTCTGATTCTTGGGTTTTATATCTCAAATTGAGTGCTGGATGCTTTCAGAGAAATGTTCACAATAACTCCATAACAATTCTGTAATTCATGAATATGACAACAAAAATATCAAATCCAGAGAAGAATTATTTCATATATAAGTATCCTGTGAACATATCTACTTGCTCAATTCAGTTATTTAATGCAAATTACTTGATATTCATATGCACCAAATGTGGGAAAGGAAGAACACATGAAGTCATAAAAACTGTATAAAAGTTCATTATTAGATATGAAAAGACATTAAAAATTAAACTTCCAGTAAATCTTAGGCAAAGCCTTTAACAGCAAGATTATTAAACAGCATCCAGGGAAGTGAAAAGAAAACTAGATCTTTGAGGCATCTAAAACTGGACAAGACACAAGAATTTGAGTTGATTGGCTTAGGTTTGTATTAGAAATATGGAGAACTAGAATATGTCATCAATTACAAGATTATGCAGTTCATGCAGACATGTGCCACAAATACTTTCACTTGTGATGCAGGTGTACATTTTCTCAACATAGATAATTCCTTTGGGATACAATTATCCCAAATTACACTGGGAATGAAAAAAAGCATTGTGTGGGAAAGTGAGCTACTGAAATCCATGCTGAAAATGGACATGGGAGTGATAGATTGGTTTTGCTGGGCACCTCATGTTCAGTCTGGGTCAACCCATTGGAATAGACCACTTCTATAGGACTCACTGGGTGAATATTTCCATTCTTTATTACTACTTCATTGCATATTGTGACTCTAAGGCTGTAGTGTTCACAGAATATGGTAAGCCAGAACAAAAGTTACCAAATACATTTCCTTTGCTTTCTTCATGAAAAATATTATATAGAATCACAGAATATTAATTCCCTTCTTCTGGGCTCCTTCCTTTTCTTTTGCTCAACTCTAGACAAGCTGGAGAATGACAGTCTCAGTTGCTGAGAACTTCTAGCAAAAACCAGAGATTTTTCTAGCCTAATGCTAAAAATCCTAACACAAAGAGAAATCTTATTGGCCAGATGTTTGGGCAGATATCCTTCCTGATAGACAGTTTACCAGCAAAAATTGAAGTGAAAATTTGATGGCAAAAAACACAGTATTTTTTTGATAACAGATAAAGAATTTCTGCTTTTGGTATTTAGCTGGATATAGAATAACTGCATATAAATAGAAACCCTCTCTTCCCTTGAATTCTTGTCCACAGTTTTATCAGGCTGAAGAAATAAGCTCCAATAGTACATTTAATGGTAAGCGTATATGCAGCATTTTATATTGAATACTGCAAAAACTTCAGTGAGGAACCATGGCTCCATGAGTCTCTAAACCTGCAAAAATAGGTTTTTATGTTACTGTTGCAATTGAGAATGTCCAAAGTCCCTTAATCTTCCACTTATATTATTGCTTCTAAATTTCTGATTCTGCAAAACACTTCAATTAACTCTAGACTCTGGAAAGGAATCATGAAAATGGCATATAAACATAATGAAGAACTAGAAAATTTGTAATTATTTTGGATTAAGAAACTGTACGCCCTCGCGCAAGAAACCAGATAAACAAAGGGATCACAACATCATATTCTGATTATATGTTTAAATGAGCAACATTTTAAAATCAACAATGCATAAATACAATATGAGTCACATATGAATAACTCAGCATCCCAAGGGTTGCTTTCTTGGAACATTGCATTAATTATTGAAACATTTCTTAGAAATTATAACCTAAGAGAAAGTTAAACCCTAAGAATCTTAACAGAAAAAAATATACAAATGTTAAACAGTGTCATGAAGTGACAAGTATCAGTGTTGGTGAAATTAAAATTAGTAAGAAAAAGAAATGAAAATTTAAAAATATTAAAAATTGGGCCAGATTTATTAGTGGCCCCTAGACCCTTAATGGTGCTTATGGTGTAAATCTTACTGCTAAAAGAAGCTGATAAGAAGCTGGGAAAGCCAATTTCCATTTGCTTCTAACTAATATCTATATTAGGACTAATGGCTGATACCAAAGCCTGATTATTAGCTTGAGTCTTTGAAGAGCAGGAATCTGTTGAAAATATCAAGTAAAAATGATAAACAATATTCTAAATATAATATGCCACAAAGGGGAGAAAAAAAATGTGTTTTCTACTGTGAAAGATCTTATTTTTTTTTTTCTGAGACACATCTACCCACAAAAAACCAAAAAAACCCCAATCCTAAACAAACCCACCAACCAACCAAGAACTTTAAACCAACACTTATATTTGGAAAAATTGAAAAATTATGCAATTTGCCTTCTAGGTAAAACAATGCTAAGCAACTCAGTTCTCCATAGGCTCTGTCTGTATTAAACAGTTTGAAATAATTACAGCATCTGAATGTGTTTCAGTCTAAAAACAATGGCTTTTTCTTACACTGGATGCTGAAAACTCATTCCAGTGTCAGAATTGGGATCAAGCTGAGTCTCTTGTCAGTGCTTTTGATTTTTCCAAAGTGTTCATTTGGCACAAAGCACAAAGATGTGGGTGAGCTTTGAGAATGAAATACAGAAGGTGGCAGAGTAGATTAGGGGATGGCTGGAGTTGGTAAGGAACAGCTGATGATCTGAAGGACATACTCAGACTGAGATGCTAATAGCAGCACATGATAGCAAAAGAGGTGAAAGTATCATCCTTGAAAGGAGACAAGAAAAGCAGACTTTCAGTAAACGTAATCAATCATTTGTATTTGCTTGTCAGGGACACTGTCTGCTTCAATTCATGCCTGTGGGCTTGAGGTGAGGTCATGATCCACAAGCATTCCATTAAGCAAAGTTTCAGTTCACTGTTGCCTCAGAAGTTGCATCTCATTGTTTCCCCTCCCCTGGTGCAGCTAATCAGTTCAAGTTCCCAGTGCCATGGTGCTCTTTGGACAAGGCTGTGGTGGGAGCAAAACCAGCTCACCTCATCCATGGCAGCAGAAACAAAAGCAGCAATGCTCAGGAGGACAAAATATTCTTGTTAAAGGGATTGACGATTTTCTGGTTAAAGAATGAAGTACTGTGCAGTCAGAATTATTGCCTTGCTGATGGCAGCAGGCAATGCTGCAAGAGAAAAGGTGGCATCTTGATCGTGAGAAGGAAGAGAACAAAGCACTCGATGCTGGAAGTCTGCAGCATAGCAATACCACTGAATAAAATCTTTTCCATTAATTTACTGACCTGACAATGTCTCAAAGGCTGGTGTTTCTTCCCTTGCTGCTTAGCACATCTCCAGTTCATGTAGCCTGTTTCATGACCTTGTTATAGTACCTCTGCAAAATGTATTGCTATTCTACCCACCCCTTTTGGAGTTTACAATTCTATTTTGTGCATGTTAAACAACATGTCCATGTGTCCACCTTTTCTGAAAGGTGATGTGTTCTAAATTCTCACTGTGCTTCCATCCACCCGAGAAGTCTCCTTTATTAGCATGAAAGTTTTCTGCTGAACTATTTCCTTAGCATTCCCTATTTTGCTCCAGCAAGACCATCAGCATCTGTTCTCTCTCTTAGTGTGGTTCTTATACAAATGGTTGATGATATCCCTGGTTAGCATTATTTAATAGACAAAGAAAAATGAGTGTATGTGAAAGAATATGTTCTAATGTATCCTGCCATTTGAAACAACTGGCAGTCCTTGCTGGCAAATTCCTAATTCTCTGGTCTAATTCTGTTATTGGCTCTATACCCTCATTCTCCAGATAAGATTTTCCCATGGTGGAGTTCTACATAATCAGTCATACCAAGAGTTATATTCTTACTCTTCACAAAGCACAGTATGGTTTAAAAGCAAAAGTGGTGTGCTGAATATAGACTGCAAGCACGGGAGATATAAAAAGCAGCACCTTCAGAAGAAGCTACTGCAGGTCTGGTTTGGATCTTCCCTGGTGGTAATGAAAGACCACCAATTCCACCAGGAAAAAAAAAATCCCTCCTAAATACCATTCCAAATGCAGTATATTAAAACCAATATTCTTTCTGTGATACCCAAAACTACATTTTTCCCAGATCCATAAACCCCAGCCATGGTAGAATTTATTATTAACAAAACAAACTAAATCCTTCTGCTTCCTGTTTTATTTTCTAAACATGCACTTTTCCCTTTAGAGAAGGTATTTCTGAGATCAAAACCACACTATATATTCTCTGCTAGATACATCCAAAACCTCTTACCAGATGTTCTACACTACAAAGTTCTCAGATCATTAACTCATCATTTATTGTAATTAATTTAATGGCATTCAATCTGTTAAGAATAGCACAAAACAAAGCTAAGGATTCATGTTTAAGTCTTCTGATGATCTTCTTTACCAACATGAAAATAACAATAAATATGTTACAAAGAGCTGGATTTCAGACTTTTAAAGCAGAACAGCAGACAAAAGCTTTTTTTTCATGCCACTCATAAGACAAAGTAATTAGAACACCATTTCAGTTGTGTTCACATTCTAACCACAAATTAGGAAAAGCTATCTACAGTGTGACATTCCTAAACAAGTAGCTGCACAGAGTGCCAGCTAAAAAATAAGGAATGTGTGAGATGGGGAGAGAGATGGCAAATGCTTTTCTTAGGAGCAGGTTTGTAGATTCTGTATCTAAAAGAAGAGTTCTTTGCAGTCCATTTTATTCTAATTTGTTGACATGTCTTCATGCAGAAGTATCAAATGCTGATTTGAACCATGCATGCAAGTGCCAGCAACACAAAGCTGGAGTTTTTACAAAAAGCTGTTGGTGGATGACAGTACTGAGAGAAACAGGTGCTCATTGTCATCCGTAGCACTGCTTCCTTCTCTTTGCTTGTTACGCAGCCATTCAAGTTGTTGTTTTCTTTATGAAGCATAATTTGCTGCCCCCTCTAGTTTCCATACCTTGGTGTTTGAAATAACACATGACACTGATAACATGTGAAAGTTTTTTCAAGATTTTCACTGCAGAGAATTGTAGAGCAGAGAGAAGATTCAAAGTTCAGCAGATAAAGTTCTGCTGCCTCATTCTTTTTTGGTTCATATCTGGGGAAGATTTTCCATCTTTACAAAGCATATAAGGTTTTAAGAGGTCATAAAAGTGGTTTTTTTACATTCACTTCACAAGTGTAAAAATTATCCTAGCTGAAAACCAGAGAAGATCAGAAGGGTAGGAATTTTAATATTATTTTCCTTTACCAATTGAAATAATTATCCATAACCATATCCATAATCCATAACTATATTTATACGGAAAAAAAATCATTGCATTGCTCACTGTCTAATCCAAGGGAGTGAAAACAGTAGCTTGCAGTCCTTCCAAGTGATATCTCGGAGATGCATGAAAGTGATTCATAAGGAAGACATTTAACTATAGGGATAACATATTGAGACTATAACTCAATGTGATTAGAGGAGTAGAAGCTGAGCACAATGTATCTTCTGCTTGGCAAATAAAGGATATGTCCAAAAATAATCCTGCTTTCAAAAGTGAAAAATCCATTACCAGACTTTTAATGACATCACTTCTGAGGTACTCCCCTGGAAAGGTACTCCTAAACATTTGAAATCTTGACAAAATCCTGTAACATCTACTCTGAATACATTTCCTCTTGAAAACATTTGGCAAATTGGCTTGTTGAAAATGGGGAAATAACCTATTTTCCAGGAATAATGGCCAACCACTGACTCTAGTCTCAGCAATCAGTGCCAAGTGTTTTTACATTTCTTTGTAAATCAAAAAATCCAGGAAACAAAAGACACCTTTAACAGATAACACTGACATTTTAAGCCAGCAACCAGATGTGACTTTAAGGTTAAGGAGTCTATGAATTCCCAGTATCAGCTTTATCTCCTGATACTTCCATTTGTACAGCACAGTAAAAACTGATGGATGAAACCAGATCTCCTTAACATGCCTACCAGAAAACAAAACAAAACAAAACAAAGCAAACAAAACATCACAAGTTACACAATACATGAAAAAAATGAAGCATGTGCAGAACCCTCTCTCCTACACAGACTAAGCAACTAGTTTTCTTGGAAAAGCAATTATTCTGATCTGCTGTTTAGTTTTTCTCATCTGTACCACTTATTAGTTCCATGTCATTAATCATTGGATTGTACCTTCATACTGCCAAATTTTCAAAATATTTAGTTCTTACCTAGACAGTAGGAAAGTCTGCTTTCAGCATTCAGTATCAAGTATCAAACAGGAAAATAATGGTGAGTTTTTTAAACCTCTGAGAACTCTGAGAATTTTCATTTTTATATATGCACTTCAAAGGATAAGGTCATTATTTACTTTTTTTTTTAATTTGTCAAACTTTATCACTCCAGATTTTGAAAGCTTCCAGTCAGTGGTTTTCTCTGATGCTGGTTATATCTTCCCTCTCAAATTCATAAAAAATTAAATATATCTACAGTCTGATGCAGCAGATGAAGTGTATGCCTCATGCACTCAGACTTCACTTTGCCGAGCATTTGGTTAGCATTTCAGGATGAATTTTCCTTTGGGTGCCACTGCCACATGAAAATGCAGAGTAGTCTAGACACAAAACTTATTGAGGAGAGACAAACTGGGGCTACAGGATCTCTTCTTTCACATTTTTATCTGTGAATCTGTCCAACTTTTCCACATTGCGGTAGAGACTGATGTGTTTCTTATTTACACAGCATGGTCTGAACCTGAATTAAGTCTACTTTAGTAAATATGTGTGAATCCCATTCTCTAGCCCTGAGAGCAACACAGTCTGCTTCCTGCCCAAACAGATAAAAATATCTCTCCTTCCAGTGTCTTCCAAACTTCCTACAGGAGACCCCACTGGCCTGTTTCATCCCCCATATCAAGCCAAGGTATTGTTTAAAAGTGCAGTCATCGTTATGGGCTGACACTCTGCCCAGCCGTTCCACAATATGGAAAACAGCAAGCCAGCAACTGAGCTTGGTCAGCCTTACACTACAGACACCATCAATACACAGGCTGGCAATGGTGTGAACTTCTTATACATTTGGTAGGTAAAAATTCCGTTTAGGTTTCAATTGGGAAATTTTTCCATTTTTGAGAAAAATCACATTATTCAGGAAATAATATTCCAGGAAATAATATTCCCTGCACTCTTTAAACCTGCAACAGTTTTCATTCTTCTATAGTGTAGTTGACAAGTAATTTTTTATCATTCTGGATATTATTTTTTGCCATAGTTACAGACAGGAAGGATGCTGTCTTCTCCAGTATCTTTTTGGTTTTTTTTTTTCAAATGGGAACCACCCTTTGAAACATTTTTCTTTTTAGTTATGGTCATGCTCAGCTTAGTCTGGTCCAACAAGCAAACAAATGCTGCTTTCTTTTGAAGAGATGATGGAATTGGTAGCTACCCAACAACAGGGTGTGCCTGCACTGAATATATTCAGGAAAAGGCACAGAAATAGCCTGCAATTAAAAAGTACACTTAGAAATAAAACACCCTGACCATGATTCCCTTTGGATTCCTCTCATGACTGCATGAAAAATGAAAATTTATTGCAGAAAAACTACTACATCAAAACAAAATCATGAATAGAGTTAAAAGCTATAAACAGCCAGTAAATGAAAAGGGAAACATCAGCAGTTTGGAACATGTAACATTCCTCAGAGGGTTTGTAATGTGGGAAGAAAAAAAGCATTACAGAACATAAAAATATCCCCAGTTTGTGTGGAAGTGTCTGGGTTTTACATTCAGTGATTTAACAGTAGGTGCAATGTTCCATATTGGTGTTAATATTTATCAAGCTGTTGATCCTGCAAGTTTAAGAAAGAATTGGGTTCGGAAATCCACCCCAAAAATATTATACATTACATTGATGAGGAGAGAGATTTTTATATAAATCAGAAAAACAAATACTGCTCTGTTTGTGTGAGCTGTTGCACTCAGTATGATTATTTTTATGTGAAATTATGAGATGAAAGCTTCCTAAATGTCTACATTTTTACTCTGCGTGCATTGAGGGCTCTCATATTGTCATTGTGTTTAAATCTTGCATAAGTCAAACCCCAATTTATCTATGCAGACATGATTTGCTAATTGCTCCAACTGGTTTACTTTTGCTCTTTTCATTGCTAAATCTGCTGCACCTTAATTTAGGATCTTTTCAGACGTTTTCCTTGGCCATCTTAAAATGAAACCATAGGGTTATAGATGTTGATTGTCTCACCAGTTGAGGGAGCAGCCCACGGTGGGGGTTTTATGGGGGTCCCCATAAAACCATTCCGCTCCCAAGGGACAGAGATGTGCTGGAAGCTTGTGCATGGCACTGGAAGCCCACATTCCATTGGCATGGTCCATATTCCACTCCATGGCATTCCAATGGAGTTCCATTCGAGTTCCATTGCAATGGCAGTTCCATTCTCATGGCACTGAGCATGAGGACATCGCCTAAAATCAGCAGAGAGAGCTCATTCATTGTAAGAACCAGAATATACTATTAATACCAACTCAGCTTTGTCAAATAGCTCTCTCAGTCCTCATGCAGCATAAATTGAATTGATCTTTCTCCTTCAGTGGCAAGATCTAAACCTCTTCTTAAGCAGTATGCTTGTTACATTGTTGACTGTTCCTGTCAAGGAAAGTCTATCCCACCAATGGGAAATATGCAAAGGAGAAATATTTTTATAATGTTTTGCTGCTCACAGTGCTCACATGTTCCACTTTTAAGGGTCCAGAATTACTACTGCTACTGAGCATGACTTGAGAAGGTAGTGCCAACCACACACACATGAAGAGTAAGATTTGAGGATAAATAATGATAAATTGTCAAGTATTGACTTAGTCCTAGTCAGTTTCAAATGGAATTAAATCTTTCAAGATATCCTCTTTCCACAGTGGGCTTCTCATTAGACTGGTGAAATTAAAAACTAATTAGAAGCAGCAAGTTAGATTCTACCCAAATTCAATCTGTATTTGCAAGTTGAATGAACTGTCAATTTAGAAAACAAAATGCTATAGGATGAGGAGAATAGAGTATTGAAAAAGTCAGACGATTGAGTGATGTGAAATAACAGGCACTGTGCTTATGTGAATTCTGCTGAATCCTTATTCATTAAAGAAAATTAGAATGCCATCGTCATCTTTGGCCAAGTTTTAACACCTGTCACAGAACTGTAAAAATCAATTCCAAACTAATTGACACTCTGGAGAGAAGAGGCTGGCAGCCAGTTTTCCAATATGAGGGAGCAGAAGGACAGAAGAACAACTGTAGGTCAGAGATGGCAAAACTATTTCTTGTGCAGTGCCTGAGCAGGAGAAAAAGTTTTAAATTGCAGTGACAAATTCTACTGTTTAAGATGAATCTTGTCTTCATGGCCATAAAATATTTCTCCACCGTGAGCAGTGAATGTGGTTTAAAATGTCATCAGTCATTCCCTTTGCTATTCTTTTTCCTATCTGCCTTTACTCTTTAAGTTGTTTAAGGTGAGTTGTACTAAATGCACATCTAAAAGGCCTTGCCATAAACAAATCTGTAATCTGTACATTTGAATAGCTCCCTCTGTGGCAAGAAACTGAATCAAGGAATCTGGCTTCAGTGACATGAAAGAAAAAGAATATCATGTCTCCACCAGTATTCTCCTAGTGATTGTCTCACTGGTCTTTGTGTTGCATCCAAATTATTTCTTCAAATAACTGCATACACAATCAAATACTGAAAAACCTTAATGAGAAAAACAATCATCAAAGAATGAAAATGTTATTGGAAGAAAACCTGAAAACAATAAACATTTAGGTAAAAACCTTGAGGATGAAATAGTAAAGTAATGTAGTTCTGTACCAGTGTTAAAGCAGTCTCATCTCAATCTAATCCAATTACAAAGATGCTAAAGTTAAATCTAAACTCCTGGAAAAACAATCTCTGAAGATAGCAAGTAAGGAAGGTGTTTTTCATGGTTCCTAGCTAGGAATATTTCAATTAGGTCATTGAAATAGGTATTATATCAATTACCTATTTTGTTCTCTTTTCACAGAGAAATTAAAACCAACTCTGTAGGAAAGCTGATAAAAAAGCTGCAAAGCCAATGGAAAAACCACTCAGTGTTAACCTGTCTCTGCTCCCTGTAGTGTTTACCTTCCATTTCAATGGGGATAGAGGTATTAAGTGCTATGGATAAATCCAGTCCTGAAGCTTCAGATTGTCAATTCCATGTTTTGAATTAAAGAAACAAGAACCTTAATGTGCACCTTTATTTTTCTTACAAGCTTCAGCTGGTTTTTTATTTCAGGTTAATTTACCTTGCTTTTCTTAAACCTCTGACAAGATTTCAATTATACACTCGATTATGCTAGACTTCTTTTGTGAAGAGTTGAGTTATTCAGAAGTTTATCTGCATAATAAGAGTCATAGTTGACTTTATTTCACAGCCTTACCCAGTGCAGCTTTAAATATTGCTGATTCAAAATTATTCAGTTCCATACCAATAGTTGACAGTAGCTTCATTCACATTCAAAGGCAAGTGAAAAAGTAGGACAGTGTTTAATATTGCCACATATCACTGTGAGAAGACAGTTCAGATGAATTCATCTCCCTGACCTAGATGACAGCTACCAGGAAACAGTGGTGAGCAACCAAAGCCTGAGAGACACACAGACTAGTCAAGGAAGTCTCCAGAAGAAAATCACATGATCCTAAACTTGATTTTTACCTCCTCCTAAACTTACTGTTGTGTGTTCCTTTTCATGTGGGGGGTGGAGGGAGAAAGGATAGCCTCTCATACTTTTGTGGATATTTAAGTGGTATTCCCCTTCCATAATTCTTGGTCAGCTTTTTGTAAATCTGAGTGGAAAATTAAAACCTAGATGACTATAGGATTTTCTTTTTTTATCTTCCACTGGTACCCACTAAACATTAACAACTGAATATTTCTTTGACCTATAGCATATAAAATAGATTTGTTCATCAGAACAATGAAGCAACACTGGCACACAGCTACTGAACTACGTAGTGTTTACTGAAAGTAGGACTATTACTTAGATGCTGGCAATAAAGTAAAACAATAAGGAACATTTATGCAGTCTATGAAATGGTTTTATAATGACATTTAGGGAGAATAAAATTTTTAAAAAGCACTACCAGATCTCCATTAGTGTCTTACTGAAAATCCTGAACAGTTTGTCTCTCTGCCAGGAATTTAGGACCTTTATTGAATGCACTTGGCTTCATTACAGTGCAATGAGGTTTTTCAACTGTCAGCTGAAACAACATGTGTATTTACCTTATAAAACAGATATAAGAGATAGATTTTTCTATTAAAGGCACCTTTTCAGTGAAACAAACTATCCCTTATTTCTTGAACTGAAGATAACATAAAAGAGTCACTAGCACATCTCCATAAAAAGTACTGCTGTTCCACACGAGGATTATCTAATAGCGTAATTATAGACTGTGCTATTTACAACAGTGGTAATTTCAATTGTCCAACACTTTCCATTTTATACTATTTATACTGTTATAAATAATAAAATAAGATTACTTTTTTTACTTTTTTCCCTCTAATTATAACTGCTTTTATTCTCATGTTTCAAAGTTTCCCCAGAAATGGAAAACGCTGCTATCAATTTTGGAATGTTACCCAAATGTACATCAACTTATTCAAATTGATTTTGTTATGATATTGCTGCAGTATGCAGTAGTCTGAAAGTCCAAATATGTTTTAAGCTTTGAAGTCTCCAATATGACACCTATCTGAGCAGCCAGGGAAGTCCTAGCTTCAATTCCATTGCCTACACATGAGCCCAAATATTCCAGGCTGCAGGGTAAACCAAGATCTTTCAAAAGAAAGATGGGGAAGAATCACATTATCCATGGATATAGCACCACAATAATGTTGACAATTTTGACATTTTGCATCGTGGTTCTGGGCTGGAGTCTTCAGGTCACGTTTACTGGAAACACAGCAGAGGTGGAAGGATGTTATTTAATTTCTCATAGAGGAGGCAAACGAACCCTAAATTGAGGTGTCTTGTTTCCTTTTCTGGAAGCACTAGTGTTGCTTCTTCTCATATGTAAAATTACTTCCAATATAAGAAATGGAAGACAGCTGCCAAAATACCAAGGGAATGATGTTATAAGTTTTCTCAGGAACTCTCCTCATGCTTTGAAGCTTGCATTTGGAGAAACTAATTACATTTTTATCTTTATCTGAAGCATAGACTTTACGTACAGAAAGGTCAGTCAAACACCATCATTCACCAGAAGGCTTTGTGCTTTTATAACTTGAAAATTTGCTTCTAAGCTACCAGCCCAGTTTTTCAAGGACTCCTTTGACTCAATGAATGTTTTCAGCAGAGGTACAAAAGTGCATGAATAGATTCTTTGCAAATGTCTACTGGATAAATTTCCATGCAAAAAGACACCTTTGTCCACAATTGCTATTATAATTGGAGACAATGAATTTAAAAGGCCTTTTCATGTGTGACCAATTTCATTGATCTTTCCCAACACGAAAAGCATGCTGTTTGCAAAAAGCAGTTTCTAAAACTCATGGTAATAGCAGCCAAGTGAGCAGTGCCACACACATTTGAAAGGTTTTGTTGTGGGGGATAGCTATTTTTAACAAATCTTAATGATTTGATTCTAAACACTTAATAAAACATTGAAATAAATGGAGCCAACAGTATGAAGAAAAGAAGTAAATTAAAGAGCATGCCATTCATATCTGGAAAATGTTGGAGCCATTTTTGAAAAGCCTCTGAGGGAGAAAAGTAAAGAAAAATCAGCTCACAGATCACGGCAGACTTAGATGCACTAGGCTAAGTAATCCAATATCCACTGAGCTCATTATTATCCTTATTTCAATTCTATGATGGTTTGAAGGAGGTTTATAAACAATTCCAAGATAATTTAATTTCTAAAAAATAACTCTAGCACTCTGTTTACAGTTTCTTTAAAAAAAAAAATTTTCTTTGAAAACAAACCAGAAGGTAACTTCAAAATATTGGCAAATGCATTTCATCCAACCAACAGGAATCAAAAGACTGTTTTAAAGAAAAAAAAGATTGCTTTTCATAGGCCTCATGGCAAGTTGATGTGTTTTTTAAGCTCACAAATATCAACTGTCCTCTCCAAAACTTGGAAGAAATATCTCTTTTCAAACACAGGGTTTGGTTTCTGTTATTGAAATAGCACACTTTGGCTGAGGCATAGCCTGGGGGTTCCCAGACCAGGTGTCACCACTGCACTAAGTTCAGTGAGAGAAATAACTCTGAGAAAAAGTAGAGAGGCAAAAATATATTGGTTTTCTCTCTACCACCAGGCTCAGCATACTTTTTGAGTGCTGCTGATAATATGTCATGGTTAGTAATTTCCTTTTTCCTCCATGTCTTTTCACATTGTGAGGTGTGAAGTGCTGACCATCGTGTCTCTATGCCTGCCCATGCAAGCCTTGAGGAGCTTGTGTGCTGGCTGCTGTTTGGTTTAGAGATTCTACAATGTACAGGAGTGCCTGATCTGAAGCAGCTCCATCTGCCAGGGGTTCAGCGAGACAGCTCCTCTGAGGCTGACCTGCAGGGTCAAATGCTGACATGCAAGGTCACCATGATTGACCTTTCTCTTTCAGCCTGTATCTCTACCAGGAAACCAAGCAGAGCCAAGTGTTGTTCTCGGCTCCTGTTGCCAGCTAGCACAGTCCAGCAATGTACTCATTAAACCATGTGAACCACAAAACTCTTCTTATCAACATCCGAACTGCAATTTGGGAACAGTCTTGGAAAGCTGTAAATTTTGAGAATGCTACCCAGAGTACAGCTATGCTGAAGACAATTCAAAAAGTAGATTTAAAGACATTTGCATTACCATACAGAGGCCAGAACCCTGGTGCTGTTACACTCACTAGAAGAGATCCAATCTCTGTCCACAGAGGGACTTATGCTTGATTTAATATTTTTGTGCCTACTTTGCGTACTAGATATGACTATGAACTTGAGAACAAGATCACACCTGTTCATGGCTGACCCTGTAGACATACCATACTAACCCAAAACATACTGTGGACAAGATCTGTCTATTCATTTGAGTAAGCTTTGCATCAGCACCTTAGAGTGAAATCTGCATGGAATATTACAGTTTTGGGTAAGTGACTTAAAACAAAAAATCCTTTTGTGTATTGAGAGTTTTGGGTAAAAAAAGCAGATCTTCCCTTCTTTGTTGCTCCAGGAGAGCCACAGTAAAAGAAAAGAAAAAGAAATAAAAAGTAAAAAAAAAAAAGTAAAAAAAAAAACGAAATAAAAAGAAAAAGAAGAAGAAGGAAAAGGAAAAGGAAAAGGAAAAGGAAAAGGAAAAGGAAAAGAGGAAAAGGAAAAGGAAAAGGAAAAGGAAAAGGAAAAGGAAAAGGAAAAGGAAAAGGAAACAGAATGTCTACCTGCCAGCTTCTAAGTTGACAAAAAATCACCTGCTCCAGTGCAGGAACAAAGAGTGTCTCCAGTGATACTACAAGTGCCCTCCTGCAGTATTTCTCTACACCCTGTGTGTATTGTCTTTTTCCTTTTTACTCTTTTACTTCTCATCAGAAGAAAGTACATACGATGCCTTTCACTTCCTGCCTTCTTGTACCCTAAGAATTCTCCTTTTTTCCTCTGAGCAGTGGTTCTGCAACAGAAAAGTAAGACTCTCTCTGGCCCCATTCCTAGATTTCTTGTAGTTCTTGTTGCCTTCTCTGCTCAAGTATCTGCCATGAATTAAATCCTTTCCCCAGATTTTGTCCCCACTTTTCAAAAGCATTTCTGGAGAGTGTATCTGTTTTTCTCAAGAATAATTCCTGCATGCTGAAGTCACAAGTACAACAAACGATCCTGTCTTTCACCTAAGGAATTTAAAAGTCTTTCCAAAGTTACATGAAAATATCAGATATCTCTGCTCTGAAATGTGCTTTGGTTGCCCCTCTAGTTCTTGGCCATAGGTAAAGTAAACCAGTCTCATTTTAAGGCTTAGTTTGTGTTGGGTCACAGTTTACATGAAATTACCTTATCAGTTTTCCAATGACTTTGCTATTACTGGCAATCATGCTTTATTCACTTCTCACCTCTCATCTACCTCATGAAATAGGGAAAGCAATATTTGTCTGCTTTTTTCTTCTTTCATCTCCAGCTATGCTAAAGCCTGTAAGATCTGAATACAGTTACAGTTCTGGCTCCCACTGTTTTCCTGATTTTACAAGGGCTAGAAATTCATCATTCCCTCTGGCTAGGTGTTGTCTTTTCCCTTTTCTTCCACTTCTTCATGCTCCTTTCTCTGCTGTGGATCTTGATCATCCAACCACCATTTCAGCTTGGAATGTGAGAGGCAAGTTCAAAGGTTGAAGAGGCACTCCCATGCACTTTCTTATGGATTGAGATTCGTTAGTTGGATTCTCTCCTTCTGGATGTCCATTACTCATGGTAGAGCTTCGAGTTCAGTTGGTGAAGGCATTAATGGTGTTCCCTCTCTCTCAGAGAACCTTCTTCATGAAACACAGTTACTGCCAAGGCTGCTCTATTTTGCTAGATTTGGCTGAGCTCAAACCAGAGGGCTAAAATTCAGAGGGAGGAAAAACACACATGCACAATTAAGTCAATTTAGAACCTGAAATCCCTGGCAGAGGGGCTTCACTAGCAGCCAGCATGCAACACAAAAATCTTCCTTTCTGCAGCCTCCAGTCCTCCTTTCTGTCTGAAAGCAGAAGTGGGGTGTGACTGAGGGATGGGCCCTACTGACCAGGGGCAGCACTGGGGTTATGCCTCAGACTGCCCCTCACTCCATGTAGCTACATTGCATTGTTTTGCATTGTCCACTGGAAATTATGCACTCTCAGCTCCATGGAAAACAAAGGCCTGTGGGAGGTCATGGAATGCCTCATGGATTTTTGTGTTTTGCTAATCCAGTTGGTGAATCACTCTGACTGCTTGCTTAATCTTACCTTCATTGTGTTATTTATCCTCAGCTTCAGGCAGCGGATGGGTGTCATCATTTGTGTGCCAGGCTGCCCTGCTAAAACTGGGCACGTTGATTTACCCTCTAAACAATGTGGTTTTAAGAACTAATGCCCTACTGTGCACCAAACGTGCACATATCTTGATAAGAGGGTTTGGCCAAGGTTTCACTGGTGTGAGATACAACACAGTTCACATAAGTACTGTACATATCACAAACAGGGAACCTTCAGGGCAATAAAATATGATTAGCAATTAAAATATGCCCAGCCTCATCCTGTATTTTGCTCCTTCTCAGACAAATAGCTGTCATTTAAGGTAAGGTCTTGCAATGGCTTTATCAACCACAAAAACAGTCCCATAACATGTTCTCTCTAGCATGCTGATTACAGATCTGATAATTGGGCAGGACCAAAGAACTGGAGTGCAGCTGTTATTTGCTTATTAAATGTCTCAGGGGAAAAGATACAAACACACAGACACACAGACACACACAGACACACATACACAATTTAAGTGACTCATTAATCTGAGGAGATGTTCTTTCTTTGATGGGCTGCACTGCAGTCTGATCCAGGCAAAGCAAAAAATCTTTTTTTGCCTGAGTAATTTGAGAGAAGAAATTTCAAGTGCTCAGTTAAAAATTGCTGCATCTCCACATTGGGCATAAGTGCCATGGATTTTGATGCAAAAAACATTGAGAACCCCTTCCTTTTTCCATCAACAAGTAGGGTGTTTCAAATTACAGTACTGTGCCAGGTCTATGCTTTTCCCTCTATTAGAGGCAGTTGTTGGTGTTGAGATATCCCCCAGATAGATTTCAAAAGTCTTTGGCAAATATCTTTATTTTCTGGGCCCACAAACTACAAAACTAATTTCCATGACGGACAACTGACTTGAAAACCCATTTTCTTCATTACTCCCCACTGCATAAGCTACTGAAAGTCTTACAGTCAAGATATGTCAATGAAACCAAACAATACTGTGGAGAATACTTTGTTGTATCTATTCCCCTTGAAACTAAAAACCAGGCAAATGAAAACTCTCCAGATGCCCTAGCAGTAAACAGTTTGATTAAAATCTGCTTTTCCCATTAGATAGCCACTATTCTTTATTATGCCAGTTCTGTTTGCAGAGCATGGCGACACAGTAAAAAATCCACAGGCAGATTACTTGACTATTTTGATACACTGAATGACATATCAAACTGATAAATCCAGCCTTTCCCACCTTCAAATGTCATCAAGAAAATTGCAATACCATAAGGTTTGTCAAAGATATTGACAAGAATTACAGAGCTGTCACCCAGCTCTGAAATTTGCAGATTTCATAGGTTTCTTCTGAGTCT